>NC_045787.1:130083274-130385569 GCF_009873245.2 Balaenoptera musculus
AGGGCAAGAGTCTCTTGTGCAAAAATTCTGCAGTTACAGGTGCTGCTGGGCAACAGGTGGAGCATGAGCTTTGGAGTCTGGCTGCCCGTGTCTGAAGCTGGAGATCTTGGCCCTATACCACTAATGAGATTATCTTATGCAAGTTGACTTCTTTCAGTCTCGGTTTCCTCATATTAAAAAGGGTTGTGTTTGTGTGTGTGCCCATGTGTGTATGTGTGTTTATCTTCCTTCTGATCTGTAACCCACTTGCAATGCTTCATGACTTTAAAGAATTATAACTGAAGCTGAAATTGAAATGATTAATGGAAAGGGCATAGCAAAGCACCTAACACCTATACTAAGCACGTGATAAGTGCTCAATAAATTTTTAGCCATTATTATTACTATTGCTGCTATTATGATTCTAAGAATTTTAAGATCAGCAAATGCCAAAGGTAGATGTTTGGGGGCAAAATTTATAAAATCTCTTATCTTAGACCCTGCAAATAGCTGTTATGTCTATCAGAAAGTACGATTAACATTCCACAGGTTAATTTAAAAAAATGGGAAAATAGCCTTTGTGGAATACCAAATTCTGTGGATAAAAAAAAGTCCAGTGCCTTTGTATCTTTGACATAAATAGATTCTTTTGTACTTGGTTATGTTTTTACTTGGCTTTGAGTTGTGGTGATCTAGCCAACTTTCTGAGGAAAGATGTCGTTGGTAGGATTAAGCTGACCTTGGTCCCTGTCCTGTGGGGCTGATCATGGTGGCACAACAAACACTTTTTAGTTAGAAGGTTGATTTCAAATAATCTGCATAAAATGGTACTGATGAACTTATTTGCAAAGCAGAAATAGAGTCACAGATGTAGAGAACAAACTTATGGTTCCCAAGGGGGAAAGGGGGGGAGGGGGGGACAAATTGGGAGATTGGGATTGACATATATACACTACTATGTATAAAATAGGTAACTAATGAGAACCTACTGTATAGCACAGGGAACTCTACTCAGTGCTCTGTGGTGACCTAAATGGGAAGGAAATGTAAAAAAGAGGGGAGATATATATATATATATATATATGTATATATATATGTATATATAACTGATTTACTTTGTTGTACAGCAGAAAGTAATACAACATTGTAAAGCAACTATACTCCAATAAAAATTAATTTAAAAATCTGCATAATTTCCCAAAAGTTTCTGATGGATTAAAAATTTCATTTATTTAGGATAGGTCATTCAATCACATGGGTCAGAATTTAAAAGGAACAAAAAATGTAGAGTAAGACATTTTCCTCTTCCCCCACTCCGCCCCCCAGTTCTCTAGCCATTCAGGTCCCCTCTCCAGAGGTAAAGAATTTAGCCAGTTTCTTACGTATCTTTGTAAACACATTTTATACCATTTCTGGATCTTTTTTCTACATATACAGTAGTTTAACTCAGAGCATTTTTTACCTTGTATTTTTCACTTAACAATGTTCACCTAATAATATTTTGTTTTTGAAGTTGAGAGCTTTCTTTCATTGCAACGACTGCATAGTATTCCATTGTATGTAGTTAATCATACTTTATTTAACCAATCTGGTGTTGATGGACATTTAGGTTTTCCTCTGCCTTTTGCTAATCAAAGCAAGGCTTCAATAGATAATTTGCTTCATAAGTCATTTGACACATGTGCAGGTATATCTGTAGGATAAATTTCTGGATGTGGAATTGCTGGGTGAAATGACATAAGCACTTTTAAAACATTTTGATAGATCTTGCCAATTTTCCCTCCACTAAGATTATACCAATTTACTTTCCACCAGCAATGTTGACCTCAAATCCTTACCAACATGATACATTCTCAAACTCTTTGATCTTTGCCAATCCAGTGAGTAAAAAAGTGGGGTTGAGCATATCTTCATATGTTTAAGAGTAATTTGTGTTTCCTTCTCTGTGAATTCTCTATTTATAACCTTTGCCCATTTTTTGGGTCAGTTCAGATATATAATACTTTCCCTTTATTGAATTTATTAGAATAAAGATGTTTATAATATTCCCTTTATATCCTTTTGCCTTTCAGACTTTAAGCTTTATTTAAAAAATAATGTACAGTAACATTTTCACTTTTGGAGTACAGTACTATGAGTTTTAACACATACATAGCTTTGTTTGACCAACCTCACAAATCTATATATAGGATATAGAAAATCCAGAAAATTTCCTTGTGCTGCCCCTTTGTAGTCAAAACCTCCCCCATCCCTAAACTTCGGCAACTACTGTTCCTGTAGCTATAATTTTGCCTTTTCCCGAATGTAATGTAAATGGAGCCATGCAGTATAAAACTTTTTGAGACTGGTTTCTTTCTCTCAGCATAATGCCTTTGAGAGTCATCCTTACTGTTGTAAATACCAATAATTCATTTATTTTTATTGCTGAATGGCATTCCATTGGATGGATGTGCAAAAATTTGTTTATCCATTCCCTCATTGAAGGACATTTGAGTTATTTCCAGTTTTTGGTGATTATAAATAGAGCTGCATGAAGCATTTGTGTATAGGTTTTTGTGTGAAAATAAGTGTCTATTTCTATTGTGTAAACACCTGGGTGTCAGTTTATCATGACTGATTTTTTTCACTATGGCTACATTTTCCTGTTTTGTTTTTTTTTTTTTAATTTATTTATTTATTTTTGACTGTGTTGGGTCTTCGTTTCTGCGCGAGGGCTTTCTCTAGTTGCGGCAAGGAGGGGCCACTCTTCATCGCGGTGCGCGGGCCTCTCACTATCGCGGCCTCTCTTGTTGCGGAGCACAGGCTCCAGATGCACAGGCTCAGTAATTGTGTCTCACGGGCCCAGCTGCTCCGCGGCATGTGAAATCCTCCCAGACCAGGGCTCGAACCCGTGTCCCCTGCATTGGCAGGCAGATTCTCAACCACTGCGCCACCAGGGAAGCCCTACATTTTCCTGTTTTTTAAAAAAAATATTTTATTGTGTACTGTTTATTGATGATATTTTATAGATTCTGGATTCTGTAATCTTCCCCTGAAGATGGTTTATTTTTATTTAGTAGGCAGTTCAATTACTGGATGATTACCTAGTAATTGTGGAGATTTGGTTTTATATTTTGTTTTGCCATATTTGTGAAAAGCCTGAGGTAGTTCACAAATCCCTCTAATTTGATGGGACTCAGGTTCTAAAGTTTCCTCTGTGGATGATATAGTCAGGGCTTGGTTGAAGGCTTTGTTGGGTGGATCTAGGGTAGACATAGTCCTTACTCATAAGAGGAAAACTTTTTGGTATGTCAGCTTGCTACCTAGAGAGTTAATGGGGTGTTAATCGGTTTTTCTACCCAGACTGGGCTGGACTTCCAATGTCCTCTAGCACTACTTGATCTCTAGTATCTCTTTTTCATTCTCAAGCTCATAGCAGCCAGTCTCTGGCAAGCACAGTCTCATCCTGTGCATGTGAGCTCAGCCTTTGAACTAGGACTTTTGGGGAACCCCAACATGAACTTCTGTGGTGCCTCTCTGTTATGGTTTTTCCCTCTCCAGTGCTGTGCCTCACAGTTTCCAGCTGTTTCAGCTGCCCTAAACTTTGATCTTGGCCACTTCCTCTCAGCAGGACCACCATGCTCTGCTTGGACTTCAGCTCATTGCATCTTCATTAGGAAATTGTTCCTAGGCATGTTGCTGGGGTGATTTTGCAGCTCAGCTCATGTGTTTCCTGTCTCCTAGGGGTTGCAGTTCTTACACTGCCTATTGTCCAACGTTTGAGAAAAGTGGCTTCCTCAATTTTTTTTTTTTAAATGGTTATTTGTGGCATAGGAAAAGTCTGGTACCAGATACTTCTATAGGAAGCTTACTTGAATGACAGATCCAGGATGATTTATTAAGGGCAACCAGGGGTCTTTTGCTTGCAGCCTAACTTTTCATCAAGGACAACTTTGTTTTTTCAAATGTCAGAGAACTCTGTGCTGAAGGGTACTAGAGATCTGACCTGGTTTGCTAATTTTTGAGTTATTCTGTTTGCTACACTTTGTGGATTGGGAACCTTTTCCAAGGAGCTGAAACACAGCTTCTGTGAAGTACACTAGGTAATGAATTTTTAATTTTCAGTCCAGTTTTACCACAGTAGTAAAAACAGGTTCAATTATATGCTTATTGGGAATTCTCTATTCTTGTATATTCTGAAGAGTTTTATTACAGCACAGATTAAGCTTTTCCCCTAGCACAGCATGACTTCAGGACAGTTCTGCCCTTCTCAGAAGGAGTAGTTTTCTTTTTTCATGGAATGGAGACAAGATTGGTAAAGGAAAGAGAATATATAACACAGTTGGAAAACTTTATCCCTTTATTTAACCTTGTGTTAAGTAATAACAAGTTATGGGTTATGTTTACTAACTCTTCAAATGTGGCCGTGATACTCTTATGTCACCCTCCCCAGCTGGAGGAGAAACAGGTTTTGGAACAATTCTCTAGTGATGGATGACCTAGTTTCTCTCTTGTTTCTCTACAGGGTGTATGACAATTTTGCAGTCTTAATGCTTGTTCATTTATTCACTAATTGAGACCTTAATAAAGGTTTTCTGTTGTACAATGTGCTATGTAACAAATACCTTTAAAATCTCAGTGGCATACAAAAACATGTATTTTAGCTCATGAGTTGGGTTGGCTGGGGGTTGGCTGATATCGGCTGGCCTCAGTAGGAGCCACTGAGTTCTGCTCACCATATTTATTTCTTCCTTTCTTTCTTTCTTTCTTTCTTTCTTTCTTTCTTTCTTTCTTTCTTTCTTTCTTTCTTTCTTTCTTTCTTTCTTTCTTTCCTTCCTTCCTTCCTTCCTTCCTTCCTTCCTTCCTTCCTTCCTTCCTTTCCTTCTTTCTTTCTTTCTTTCTTTCTTTTATTTTTGGCTGTGTTGGGTCTTCGTTTCTGTGCGAGGCCTTTCTCTAGTTGTGGCAAGCGGGGGCCACTCTTGTGGTGCGCGGACCTCTCACTATTGTGGCCTCTCTTCTTGCCGAGCACAAGCTCCAGACGTGCAGGCTCAGTAGTTGTGGCGCACGGGCTTAGTTGCTCCACGGCATGTGGGATCTTCCCAGACCAGGGCTCGAACCCATGTCCCCTGCATTAGCAGGCAGATTCACAACCACTGCACCACCAGGGAAGCCCCCACCATATTTCTTATACTCCTTCTGGGACCAGTGAGCTAGCCCAGAAATTTTGTTCTCGTGGTTATGGCAGAGGTCCAAGAGAGCAGATCCAACTGCATGAGCACATTTCCTGCCTTGGCTGCATTACATTTGTTAGACTCCTATTGGCCAAAGCAAGACACATGGCCAAGCCCAACATCAATGAAACATGTTCCTTCTATGAGAGTAAAGAGGAGGAAGTGGGTATTATTGAACAATAATAAAATCTCCTGCAGGAAATTATTAGATACTAATCACTAAGGCTACAAAGAAGAATGAGACATAGTTGTTTGCTCTAGGAGCACTCAAAAAATTGATCCTAAACCATAAACAGTGATCTTACAGCTAATGGAAGGTATAGAGGAGTTAAAACTCTAGTTCAAATGAATAGAAACTCTTAGGCTTTTAGGATTTTTTTCCTTTTAATTTCACACCCTGGAGGATGTTAAACTTGGATTGCTGGCAGTCTACCAGAGCACTGTGTTGAGCTGAAATCCGCTGCTACTAATAACCAGGTATACTGTGATTTTGAGATTTAAAGCCATGATCTCATGTTAGAAGTTACAGTGAGCCAGGAAGCTGTTTGGGTTTATAACACTTTTAAAGCACTTGGGCAAAGAGGCTGGAGATTAAAGGGAAAACATAAGCAGGTCTGTACACAGGGACTCAGAGCTACATGGCTTTGTTTTAGGAACTCTCAGTAAGAAAGGTGCGATAAAAAACTGAAATATGCAGGCCATCCAAACACGTGAAGCGACAATCTAGGGTTATTGAAATGAATGACTAGAGGGATCAAGGAAGATCTTGATGGATTGCAGAGAGCAGAGCAATGGCCTGGAAATACTGGTGTCTCATGCCTCTTCCCCTTTTCTGAGGGCCTCTTCCTCATCAGTTAGTGTCAAGGTTGCAGTTAGGCCTGAGGAAATCTCATAAGACCTGGCCAGAGGGATGCTGAGAATGTCATGCTTTTTTTTTTTTTTTTTTTTCTTGAGTCATCCAAAATTCATGATGCTAAAGTCAGGAGGCCTGAACTGAAAGTCTGGTGTTATGGTGCCCAGAATCCCCAGACCCTCCCAAGTCTGACTGTTGACCACACCCAAGGGTGACTGAATAAAGGAAAGAAGTTAAATAGGAAAAAAAAAATTATTGGGACACAAGAAAGAAAATTTCAGGTTTTGTGGATTCCACTTTGGGAATATCTGCTCTGGTTCAACTCTTTTGTTTCCAGTTGAGGAAATAAAGGCCTTTCTTGAGGTCACATGAGTCTATGGCAGGGCTAGGATAGAAACAGTTTGGTGGCCTCATGGTGGCAGCTAAAGCTAATGTTTACTGAGAATTTGCTATACGCTAGGCTATTCTAAGTTATACTATATGTAGATTATATCCTTTTGTCTTCACTAGAATTCTATGAATTAGGCACAATAATTACTCTTATCTAACAGAGGAGGTAACTGAGATACTAAGATACCCCCAAATGGTCTTTTGTCACACAGCTAGTAAGTGGGGGAGCCATGATTCAAAATCAAGTAGTCTGACCCAGTGCCTGGACTCTTCATTGTTATTCTGCAATGAGAGAGATGGTTAGACAATGACGTACGTTAATGATCTTGAATAGATAAGGATGTCTCTCTTGGAGACTGAGAGATCCCATAATTGTAAGGCAGAGAGCCCTTAGCTTATCCTTACAGAGAGGTGGGGCTGGAAAAATATTGTAGGTTGTGTCAGAACTGCCGCAGGAATTCTGTAAAGCCTTCTGAGCTGTCCATGGTGCTGAGTCCCAGCTTCATCTCATGCATCTTTGTCTATTGCACCCATCACCAATGTTTAATAACTTTCACCCTAGATGTCTAGAATTTGAAAGCCTAATAAGATATAAATAATAATTGTATTTCTACTGAGTTCTAGACATTTTAGATGTGTTATTTCACTACATCCCCGCAACAATTCAGTGACCTTTCTTCTGAGGAAGAGAGAAGCAGATGAACTACTACCATGTTAAAAGGCAGAATGAAGTAATTACTTGTTAGAAGTATAAAATTTGGGATGTGGAAGTGGGTGATGAGAAAGTATTTATGGAGACTTTGAGTTGGAACTAGAGGGATAATTTCAGTAAGGTTAAACACCACAGAATCTTTCCCACCATAGAACTTCAGGCTATTATCTAAAGTAGTACTACTTCAGCTACTACCAATTGAACATTCTGAGTGTGTGAGATATGCCTTTTTGGTTTTCCTGGACCAGCACATTGGTGAGTGGGATATGTGCTGAAAATTCAGATCATTTACTTTATCCTCCTTCACTTAGAGATGTTACAGCTGAGGGTCATAAAATAATTATTCAAAGTCATGCAACAGGAGGGTGGCAGAACCAAAAGAAACAGGACCCAGGTCTCATGATCAATACTCCTCATTTATTACCTATTTCAGGATTTCTCAAAGCTAGAATCATGGACCAGTTGCATCTGCAATACCCAGGTGCTGAATAAAAATGCATGGTACTGAATTCCATGCCAGACCCACTGGAATATAATTCCTGGAGAGTGGGCCCTGAGGGTATGGATTGTGCATAGAACACTGATAGTCTATCAGATGTACTTAGGTTCCACTGGGAAATTGATGCTAGCAATATTGTTCCTTTTACAATCGATTTAAAGCATATATCACATAAAAACTTATACATTTATTATGTAGTTGCTATACTCCTGTGATAATCTGCCTTTAAGAAAATATGCTCCTTATTTAAGAATTGACTTACTGGCATTTGAATATTCACTGTGCATTTATTGGCTGAATGTTTTTGAATATATTTCTCGTTCCTTCAGGACTTCAGTTTTCCCACGTGTAAATGGAACTGTAACACCTACCTTGTAAAGTTTCTGTAATATTTATATGGATAATTCTAATAGGACAGTTGTCTAGTACATAATAAATGTTTTCTACATGACATTTATTTTTAGAATTGGTTATTTTAACATTAGTTATAAAAATCTTCTTGCAACATTTTTTTTGGATTTTTAATTGCTGTACCTTTTAAGTCAAGCATGCATTATATCTCTTGATTTAATTTTAAAAATCAGTACTTTACATTTAAAAATATGTTCCTTGGTCAAATACTATTAAAGTGAAGAGATAGAAACACACAGTGGTCAAATTTGGAAAGGTAAGAAGGCATCAGATCATGAAGAATCTCATACATCATGCTGAACATTTTGGATTTTATCCTGTAGGCAATGGTCAGCCATCAGGGATTTTGATCTGGTGAGGATGAGGCACAAACAGTGTCTTGGGAAAACTAATTTGGCACAGGACATAATGGAGGCAGGTAGGGAAATTTAAACATTATAGCTCACATAGGAGGTGATAATTTCCTGTATTAGGTTTGTCCACTGGGAGTATGAAGGCAGGAAGAGACCTGAGAGGTCACTATTAAGGAAAATAGAAAGTATTTGGTTAATGGATATGAGGGAGAAGAAAGAAATGAAGATAATTGTGGGATTTTAAGCTTGAGTGATGAGGCTTGACAGCTTGACAGAGATAGAGATTATCTAGAGGGAGACCTGGATATGGGTGGGGAATCAGTCTGGATCTTGATCCTGTTTTACAAATTGTGAAAAATGTGATAATAGGCAGATGTATTCACTCCTTTATACATGAATCAGTTGAATGAAAAATTTCAAGTACATTTAAATATAATTTCTTTAAGAAATGCTACCCCTACCCATCCCTCGTAATTTTTATTACACTTCAGTTTTATTCTCTGATGTATCAAGGTTCTTAGTTGCAAGCAAAAGAAACTACCTCTGGTTGACTTAAACAGGAAAGGAGTTTATTAAAGTAATATTAATTTGCTCACAGAATCTCTAGAAAGATTGGAGATCCAGGCTCAGAATATGTTCAGAAACAAGGGATAATGAGCAGCAGCCACATCCATGGCCAACATCATGCTAAGAACCAGTCTGTGAAGACACTGCCGCCCCTCTGTAGAAGGTTGGATGCTATGGCTTGTACTGTCACTGGCAGTGGAGAGGGAATGCTATCCCTGACTCTGATGTCTTTGGAAGTTTGAAGCTTCTGCTGCCCTTGTTGCTCCCACATCCAGAATAGAGCCTTCTCTGCTCCTGCTTCTTTGTATTACTAGGTCCTTACTCAGAGTCCAAGGTAGAGGCATCTAGTTGGGCAAGCTCACGTCTTATGCCCTAGCTGAAAGGTATAAGGGTCTTGCTTATCACTGGGATGGAAGGGTCTTGCTTTTCAGCCTCTATGGTGGGAGGTGGACCCTGCCTCCCACCAGGATTCCTAAGAAGGGACATTCCTAATTACAGAAAGGACATTCAGATACTTGGCAGCCAAGAAAAGCATAGCAAACAAACTGAAGAACCAACAGCCAGTGTCCACAATACATGCCTGTAAGTTATATTTTATATCATGAGAGCAGCGTATCTCTATAGAAATACTTTTTTCTTTTCTTTTTAGTTAGCTTCAAATATAGATACAGAATATCCTAAGAATCAAAGCACTTGCAGTCATATCTAAAAAGGTCAGAAAATTGCCCGGTATTTCATGGCTGGGGTTGCTCAAATTGCAGCCTATTACAGACTGAAACAGAGCACCATCTGACCTTTTCATGTGGCAAGATGTTGTATTAACAGAGCTTCCTCTTTCTATGATTTGTTTTTGCCCTTTCACCCATTCCCACTTATTTGAATTCAGCTCCAACAGGGAAAAAAATTAAGACAAAAGATGTGGTCTGAAATTTCAGGTTGGGGATGAACTGATTCTAATTTTGAATTTAGGGAGGAAAGAATTTTCTCATATTTATCTGAGTAGAACATTGCATTGGGAATCAGGAAGCCTAAATCCTAATCTTGGGCAAGTCCTTTTCTCTCTCTGGACCCTAGATTCCTCATTGATGGGGTCCTAGGGTTTGGACTCAGGAGGAACCAGATTTGAACTCCCACTTATTGACTGGTGTAAACTTGGGAATATCATGCTCTTAGCCTTATTTTTTTCATGTGAGAAGTGGAGATAATAGTAGTACCTTCCTCATGGATTTATTGTGTGAATTAAATAAAAGCAATGTTTATAAAACTTGAGGATAAAATAGGATGGTTGTACCCTAGGTGATCTTTAATGACTTTCCAGGCATCGGAGAATCTTCTGTTTCATGTAATTTGCATAGTGATACACACAGTCTGTGTATATGTGTATCTTATAGTTCATATATGCTAAAGTGGGTTTTAGAGGAACAGGGATTCTCAGGAAGAAAAGAAGAGAAATATTCATTTCTTTTTTTCTCTATTCCATGATCTGTGAGTATAGCTTCTTTTAAAATACTGAAAGATACTCATATGATATGTATGTTACATATTTAATACCCCTAGGAACCTGTGATCCAAATGAAGAAACCAGAAAGACAAAGCTCTATATTTATATGAGTTGAAATATAAGATAACCATCAAGGCAGTGTCATGATGAGAGAGTAGGCGCTGTGAGCTCAGAAGAGGGAAGGGAATGGGTTACACTGGGCAGAGTGGACAGAGCCAGCTTCTTGGAATTCCAGAGTTGTTCCTCAACATACGCAGTTGAATTTATAATTTGTGTCAGAGCAGCCTTTCTTAAACCTGACAGATTTGACTATGGGAGCTGAGATGCTCATATCCCTCCAAAGGTTGGGGAAAATGGCCAGTGTGATGGTTTTAAAGCAAAATCTCTGACATGTTTCCCTTCAAAAGATGGGAGCTAATTCCCCTCCCTTTGAACATGCATGGGTTGGCTTTATTGACTTGATTTTAATGAATAGAGTGAGGTGAATGACTTTGTTGATTTCTGAGTCTGTGTTAGAAAGGGCAATTCAGCTTCCAGCAGGCTCTCTGTCTTTTGGGACACTCACCCTTGAAACATTTATACAGTGTAATACTATATGAAGTTATTGTATTTATTTTTAATGAATGAGTGAATGAATATATTTATTCATTGTTTTTCTCCACCCAGTAAAAAGTAAACTCCATGATCTCAGGTGTTTTATTTGTCTTATGCTCCATCCAACATCTAGCTCAGGCCTGACACATAGATGCTCAGTGGGTATTTGCTGAATGAATGACTGAGTGGTTGAGTAGATAGAAGGTTCTAGAGGCCAGGGCGACAGAGGTTTGAATACTATTAGCATATAGATGATAAGCAATAAGGCCAGAGCAGATAATCAGGGGATAGTGTATAGATGAAAGTCAAGGACAGAACTCATCAGATGTCCTGTGATCTCACTAGCTTTCTCATAACTAGATTTAACAAAATCTCTGCTTTCACTTTAGGAGACAGAAGAGTGCTATGCTTAAGAGCAGGGACACTGAAATCATGCTGTCTGGGTTTGAATCCAAACTCTATAACTTACTATGTGATTTTTTTTTTAATTTATTTGTTTATTTATTTTTGGCTGTGTTGGGTCTTCGTTTCTATGCGAGGGCTTTCTCTAGTTGCGGCAAGCGGGGGCCACTCCTCATAGCGGTGCGCGGGCCTCTCACTATCGCGGCCTCTCTTGTTGCGGAGCACAGGCTCCAGACGCGCAGGCTCAGTAGTTGTGGCTCACGGGCCCAGTGGCTCTGCGGCATGTGGGATCTTCCCAGACCAGGGCTCAAACCCGTGTCCCCTGCATTGGCAGGCAGACTCTCAACCACTGCGCCACTAGGGAAGCCTTTACTATGTGATCTTAACCCAGCCTTTTAACCTCAATGAGTCTCTGAGTTTCTTTATATAATGGGGCTAATGGTAGTACTTAACACATAGGGACTTTTTTTTCATATAGGGACTTTTTTTTTTTTTTTTTAAACTTTGGGTTTATTTATTTTATTTATTTATTTATTTATTTATGGCTGTGTTGGGTCTTCGTTTCTGTGCGAGGGCCTTCCCCAGCCGCGGCAAGTGGGGGCCACTCTTCATCGCGGTGCGCGGGCCTCTCACCATCGCGGCCTCTCTCGTTGCGGAGCACAGGCTCCAGACGCGCAGGCTCAGTAATTGTGGCTCACGGGCCCAGTTGCTCCGCGGCATGTGGGATCCTCCCAGACCAGGGCTCGAACCCGTGTCCCCTGCACCGGCAGGCAGATTCTCAACCACTGCGCCACCAGGGAAGCCCCCATATAGGGACTTTTAAGGGTTAATATAGATTATAGCGTAGAACTCTATAAGCCTTAAATAAAAATCAGTTATTATTATTATTATTATTAAAATTATTAAGCATAGGATTTAAATGCATTGACCTAAGTGGGAATGACTGTAGTAAAAATACAGACATTTGTATAGTAGTTTATAATTTCTGGTGCTTTTGCATTTGTCAACTCATTCAATTTTCAACATATAAGATATCATTATCCCTAGTTTTTTAATATTAATAAATGGCAAAACTTGGGCAAGAACCTAGATTTTATATTTTTCAAGTCCAGTGGCCTTTCAGACTGAGGAATCAGAAGGAGAATATCAAGTACAAAGATTTAGAACTGACATTCACCCATCTTGGATAAAACCGATTTATCCCTGAAACAGTTTGGTGCTAAGCCTTTGAATTATACGTATCCTAAAAATTTCCAGCATTCAATGGAAGAATGTTGCTCTGCCATGGTTTGTTTGGACTGCAACACTGGAGCAGTTGAAATTAATCTTTTTCATTACTTCATTCAACAGGTGCTTGTAGAGCTTTGTGTTAGGCACTGTGTGGGATACAGAGAAGTACAATTTATAGATTTTGACCTTTAAGTTTTTATTGCTTTAACTGGGGTGAGAGGAGGGTAAAGACACACAGTGTGAAGCCATAGCTTGATAGAGCAGAGTCTAAACTTTCAGTCTGTGTTTGAAGTTTAGGGAAACTTATATGAAATATGGACCATATTTCCCCTTAATCAAGCAAGCATCACTTGGAAGAGAAGCCATTAATCATTGCTTTCTTGTCATGAATTGACTTGTTCAGCATGGGGAGGAGATTGTTCAAGGTACTGGAGACGTTTTCTCATCATGTATTATGACATATATTTTCTGCGTGTGAGACTGGAAGGTGAGAAGAAACAGCAAGACCAGGTGAGCCCATCCCCAGCTTACTGCTTCTAAACCTCACTTTGACTTTCAGGGGCAGTAGGAAGGCAATTAATTCCTTCCTTCAACAAACACTGACTGAATGCCTCCTTTGAATGAGGCATTGTGATACATGCTGGAAAGATAAACACAAGAATAAGGGCTTGTCCCTGTCTTCAAGGAGCTCATAGGGCAGAGGCAACAGTATAGAATCATAACACTGCTCTTGAGTCACACTGCCTGGGTTTGTATTAAATTTCTACCACTCAGCAGCTGTGAGACCTTGGGCAAATAAGTTAACTCCTCTGTCTCTTGATTTCCTAGCTTAGGAAATGGATGTAATAATGGTGAAGATTAAATGAGCTATTCCATGTGTCCTATAGCACTATGCCAGCACATAATAAGTATGTAATATTAGCTGTTATTATTATGAGTGTACAAAAATATAGAGAAGTTTCACTTCCACTTAGGATAGAAAGCCGGAAAGAGCATCACCCCCATTCTAAGACTGAGAAAAATTCAGCTAACTACAAAATCATAACTTGTTTTTGGACCTATTAGAGACCTGAGGTCACAGAGCAAGCAAATTCTGAAATGGAAGAGGTTTCTCCAAGGAGAAACTGGACATGTGGACTGTGACGTTTTCTGTGACAGAAGACAAGAAGAGAGGATGCTACTATACAAATGAGTAAGAAGAAATCAATTAACATTTTAATGTATTTCTGTAGGCTGAATATGGTCTAGAATGAAATAAGAGAAGTTGTGGACTCCCTCATACAAGAGGAGTTTGCACCCATTCTCAAGCTCTAGTCTATAAATCTTCACCAGGTGTTCATAATAAAGTTTGGGGTCAGGGAAAGAGACCAGAGAGAGCCATCCTCACTAATGCTGGTATGGAGGAGGGGATTAGCCCCTGTTAGAAAGGTACAAAATCCACTCTCCTTCCCAGAACCATATGTCCTACAGAGCAAAAGACTTAAACTGCTGGGAAAGGGCAGCACTCTGTAACCCTCAGGAATAGCTGAGGAGCCATTGTTGCTAGAGGAAAAGGCAGAGGCTCAGAAGATCAGGTCTAAGTGCATGAGCACATTTCTAGCCTCTGCTGAATTACATTTGCTAGGTTGACTCAATCCCTGACACTGATGGCCTGACCAAAGAAGAGGCATGCCCATTTCCAAGCATAAGTGCTATTAATCTCATTGCTCTATGCACAATATCTCACATTTGATAAATAATTATGATTAATTTTAATAATTAATCACTCATGATAGCAATTAAAAAAAGCATTATCAAGAGACAAAGCAATCAAGAGAACCAGACTCAAAGATGACTAAGATGTTAGAACAATCAGTCAGGGACTTTAAAACAATTATAGTTAATGTGTTAAAGGATCTAGTGGGAAAGGTGGTCTATACATATGAAGAGATGAGAAATTTCAGTGGAGAGATGAAAACTATAAGAAAGAGTCTCATGGAAATGCCACAAACACACACACCACATAAGTCAGAGATAAAGAATTCTTTTGATGGGCTCATCAGTAGACTTGACACAGCTGAGGAAAGAATCAGTGAACTCGAAGATAGGTCAATAAGAATTACCCAAACTGCAACACACTGAAAAAAAAGGAACAGAATATCCAAAAGTTATGACAGAACATCAAGTGTTTTGACAGTTGTATAATTGGAAAATATGGAGAGAGAGAGAATGGGGTAGAAGAAATACTTGAAAAGATAATGACTGAGAATATTCTAAAAATAATTAAAGATACCAAACTAAAGATCTAGGAAGCTCAGAAAATCCCAAGAAGGAAAAAAAAACAACAATAAAAATAACAACAAATACAAACACAACTAAGCACACATTCAAACTGCTGAAGATGAGTAGTAACAAGAAAATATTGAAAACACCCACAGAAAAAAGATACATAATGTACATAGGAATAGGTATGAATTACAGCTGATTTCTTTCAGAAGATTTTCAAGACTGTGGGCAATAGAGTGACATCTTTAAATTACTGAAAGGAAGAAAAAATTCTAGCCACCCAGAATTTTATACCCAGTGAAAATATCTTTCAAGATTGAAGGTAAAATAAAATTTTTTTTTCAGATACTCAAAACCTGAAAGAATTTATTGCTAGTGGACCTGTGCTACAAGAAATGTTAAAAAAAAAAAAAATTCAGGCATAAGTAACATGATACCAGACAGAAACTTGAAAAAAAGATAAAGATCTCTGAAAATGGTAAAAATGAAGGTAAATATAAGTAAATTTTATTCTTATTCATTCTGAAAGATTACTGTCTAAAGCAAATCTGGTAATAATGTGTTTTGGAGTGTAATGTATATAAAGGTAAAATGTATAACAACATCACAAAGGATGGGAAGGAGAAATTGGAAATACGTTGTTGCAAGATTCTTACCTTCTATACGAAGTAATATAATATTTAAAGGTAGACTGATAAATCCTAAAGGCAGTAACTAAAAATATTAGAAAGAGGTATAAGTAATAAGCCAACAGGAGGGGTAAAATAGAATTAAAGAAAATAGTCAATACAAAACCATAGATATGTAAAAAGTAAGATTATTTGGGGGAAATGGTGGGACGTCTGGTAAAGATGTTGACTGTATGGAAAATATAGGGTGAGCACAGAGTGTTAAGAGAAAAGGTTGAAAACAAGGCATCTAAGAGTTTGATTATGAACAGCTTTATAAAGTAGTCTAGATTAGTGATATTGAATATTTAATAAAATAAGGTTTTTTTCATCAACTTTAATAAAATAAGGATTTTTCACCTAAGTTGATATTGTGGTGCTTCTTTGTAGACACAATTTCTTTAATGATAAATGTGGCTTGTGATAGGTTTGTGAGGTTCACAAAGATGCCTGAATGTCATTCTCTTAAGAAGGCAAGTTAACTCATTTCACACTTTTGAAGGAAGGGTGGCTTAATCATAGGTATGAAGCTTGTTTTCAAATAGAAAGCCAGTCATTATATGTAGGGATATCTGTTGCTTACCTCGTGTATATTCCTCTGATTCCTCCTTCTTATGTGTCACAATATTCTAAGCCAAGTGATTTGGGTAGGATGGATATAACTCTGAGCTTCAGGGACAGTTTCTGAAGGGCACAGGCCAATCAGCATATCCTATCCCCATGGTCATAGTGATGTGGCTCTGGGATGTGCACTTAATCCAGGTCAGACCAATTAAGGGAAGGCAAAATTCTGGGATTTTAAGTTACCCAGTGAGCAGATTCTTTTCATGTAAACATGAAAGTTTCTGGCACTACTAGGGAAAAATATGTTTGAAAAATCAATGCCAGTTCTGAGGTTAAAAAAAATGAGAAATGGTGAGCAATAGTCTGGGATCACATTGAGACTTGTGTTGAAACTCTCCTGCAGGTTGATCAGTTAATAACCGAATACACCCCCTTTTAAAATTTAACCAGATTGGGCATCGCTTTGCAACTGAAAGCACCCTGTGTGTGGAACTAGCAATTTCAGTTAATTAGATCTTCCTTCATTCTGGCTTCTTTCCCTTGTTCAAAATCCTTGCAAAAATTTTTTTTTCCTCCCTTCACTCTTCTTGGACATCGTCTCTAGCCTTCTTTTGGATAAAAGGTCAGTGGTCTCCCCATTTTCTCACAGGTATCACTTATTCCAATTGACATTTACACTTGAGTAAACGTAAACTTCTCTGACCTTTTTCAAAAGCTAGATTTTAAAGAGATATTTTCTCTGTTTTAAAACAGTACATTATCGTTGCTTTTCTTTGTAAAAGGCCACATCGCTCCTTCCAGATTTTTTGGATACCTGATCTACCCATTTAGATTTTCTTTTCCTTCTTTAAAATGGGGGTCTGCTCCTTCTCTTTCTTTCTTCTGCAGTGTGGGATGCAGGTGTTTTGTAGACACATGGGAACCACTTAACAGTAAGTTTAAAAAATATTTAGTCATTTCCACACACCATTCTTAGTTATGTGAAATAAATATGGGAATAAATTAGCCCTTAAATATTCAATCTAGTGTTGAAAATGAAAAACAACAGATGTAGGTATTTGAGTGGGAGAAAATACTGCTAGATAAAAGTCTGAAGTCTGGCCTACTTCAAATATTCAATTCAGTTTGAGAAAGATATGCTTAGCCCTTCTCTTGGCTAAATTTTGGTAATCCATCTGCAAAAGATGGTTAAGACATAGATTCAGAGTTTACCTGTCAGGTGAATGTTTTTCATCAATCTGTCTGTAAATGATTCCAAATTCCTCTTTCCATTTGGGGATGGTGTTTCTCACTTGACTTCTTGTCCATGGTTCAGCTCCATCAGGCACTTCCTATAGCCCCCTCTCTTTCAATGGCATCTTAGGTTGCATCCCCTTCAGGCATTGTGCCATATGCTTTACTCTCATAATCTCATTAACTCTTACAATGGCTCTAAAAGATATCATCAGGCTCTGTGAGGAAACCAAGGTTTGGAGGTGTATGAACTTGTCTGGGACCCCTCAGCTCATGAGTGGTGGAGCTGAGGGCTACACTGAGATCTGTCTGAGTCTAGAACCCACATGGGGCTGAGTACTCCCTTCACTTACACTGAGGGTCCTAGGCTGATAAGGCAAATGGCTCAGAATGAATATATTAAACATTTTATATAGGGTAAATCCATAAAACAAAGGCCAATCTCAATTGGATTGATTTCATGCTGCTGTAATAGTCTGTTGGGGAACTGCTGCGGGGCGAGGGCCTGGTACTCCTATAATGGCAGTTTGCCGGGGCCAACTCCTCCTGGGGTATATTTTTTCCATAAAAACTCTTTGGGTACTATAAAGTCTTCCCTAATGTTTTCTCTAATGTTTTAAAAGTCTTTTCCCTAATGTTATTTGCTGTTATTTATAAGGTCTGTTGGTCCCAAATACTATAAAAATATACACTTCATATATTCAGAAATATTACCAATAAATCATTCAGAATAAAAACCAACTTGAGCATCAGACTATTACTGAGAGAAGAGGCTCCCCAGGCGCCTAACGTAGTCTTCCCAGGAATCTGTAACCTCTATCTTTCTTCATAGAAAGATGACCCTTCATAGACCCTTCTTAGGGTCCCTTTGCATCTTCTTTGTTTTCTTTCATTTACACTCAAGAGAAAATGAGAGATCTTACATTCCTAAGCTGCTTGAATCTTTTAATTGACATGTCAGCAAAAGCCTTTCATTCTTTCTTACCCACAGACATCTCCCTCCCTTCCCTCTCCATTCCTCTATTTCAATATCAGTAGTCCCTATCTTTGGAAGTTCTGGCTAATAAAACTTCACAGACCCCCCTCCCCCCCTTTCTTTTGGCCACATCGTGCATCTTGTGGGATGTTCTCCAACCAGGGATTGAACCTGGGCCATGGTAGTGAGAGCCCGGAATCCTAACCACTAGGCCACCAGGGAACTCCCACAGCCCCCTTTTTTGAAGAGGTTGCCAGTGGACATGCTTGGTCACTCCGGATGTGTCCTTGGGTCTGCTACCTACTATTAGCTTAGGGGGCCACACAACAGAACCACTCAGAGCAGAGTCATGCAGCCAGAATGACCATAGGCTAGGATCCAAAGGCTGAGCAAAACTTAGATCCCTCCGTACTTGCTGGAGTTTCTGATTTCCCATCTAACTTGGACAGGGCTTTAACATCCAGGCTTTTAGCAGAGGCTCCTCTATAGAGTTACAGCCACCAGGACTGGAAGCACAGTAGAGCTCTCTCTAAGAACCATCTGTAGAAAGCAGACATCTCACCTAACAGCTCTTCAGACATCTGACTCTTTCTGAGCCATGAACATTAGTCATGATGGAATGTTCTTGTTGGATTAATCTTTGATGCCAGGCTAGTGGCAGGCTGCTTGTTGTTCTTGGTCCAGAGGATACTTTGACCAGTCAGTCTCCACAGCAGGACTGTTTTGGAGGACTAGAGGGCTGATTCTCATTGGAAAAGCCCTACTTGCCTGGCTTGGCATGGCAGGATTTTTCCCGTGGATGCCCTCCTCCCAGAAATATGGGAACCCATTCAGAGAGGTCAGCTCTTACTCTGGGTGTGTGCAGAGACGGGACACCAACCCACAATTCACGAAGAGTCAATTCACGAAGGCTTAGATTTGAAACTTTGTGATATTTAAAATCTTTGTTTGCCTAAGAAATCCTCCTATTAGACATTCACTTGATCTGACTTAAAATCCTTGGGTATATTTTCATAGGTGACCTTTGAAAAGTATGGCCTGATTTAGGTTCTGCAGGGGCATTGCTAAGCAATGTTTGGTTAATATCAGTATTTCACCAACAAGTCCTGGTTTGTGCTAAAAACTAAGTTATCATGTGAGTCCGATGTATAAAAGGACACCAACCAAGGAAACAAAAAATACAAAGAGTGAGGTTTATCTGGAGGGTGTTTTAAAAATCATTTTATCCCACAACTGGTTAAAGTGAGAGAGAATGTCTTCATAATGTTACCTTCATTAAAACAAATCATGAGAGAGGAAAAATATTGCTGACATCAATTTCATGACATGCTTCTCTGACTTAATGAGCAAACTGCATTTCTGATAGTAACAATTACTTTGCTTGCCTTTGCGGAAGATTATTGGGTATTCTCTAGCTCTCTGGGGAATCATTTATAAAGTGAAGTATTTTACCCACTAGGTAAACCATGAATCTTGTTGACCTTGTTGACCTTCTTGCAATTAGAAGCACTTAAATGTGCATCACTCCCATTTTCTTGGGACTAAGATATGAGAAAAGTAACCTATCATTTATTAAGTAACTTCTAGGCACCTGGCTCCACCATCAGATAGAGAAATAATGTGGCTACTTCTGGCGAACGGTGACAGATTCGTTTTTAAGGAGACACTGAATTTTAAAGTAGTTGTCCTCATGGGTCCTACTAGATGAATTTGACTTAACAGATGGTTTACAGAAATAATTCAAGCACTAACATGTTTATCCTTTTTCTGAATGTGAATATGAGAAGCAGATACCTTGCATAATTGACATCTGCAATTTTAATTTCTTTAAGCGGAGGAAGGACATACATATGAACCCAATTGCAAGCTCATTGAGGGCAGGGGTCTTTTTGTATCCTTAGCACCTTACATTCTCTCATCCCTTTAACAACTATTTCATCCAGCAAATATTTACTGAGCACCGCCTATGTGCTAGGCACTATTCTAGGTCCTGATGATATAGCAGTGAGCAAAACAGAAAATCTCTGCTCGTATAGAGCTAATATTGTTGAAGGAGGATAAGGCTAAAAAATAAGATTATGGTACATCAGGCGTGAAGAAAAACAAGGGAGAATAAAGGGAGAGAGAGTGAAGGGAGGGCTGTGTGCACATGTGCTGTTTTCTGTAGGAGGCTTCTCTGCCATGGTGACATATGAACAGAGACTGAAGGAAATGGGGAAAGTAGCCATGTGGTGATCTGGAAGAGTGTTCCTGGCAGAGAGAACAGCTGATGCAAAGCCCCGAGGTAGGAATGTGCTTGGTGTGTTTAAATGACAACAGCAAGGCCAGAGGAGCTGAGTGGAGTGAGGAAAGGGTGGAGTCCTAGGACAGGAGGTTAGAGGTAGGAGAGAAGGGGACAGATCACCAAGGGTGGAGTAGGTCAAGGTTAGGACTGTGGACTTTATTCTGAGTGTGATGGCAGGGTTTTGGGTGGGGAATTGAACAGGGGAATGAGGTGTGTTGATTTATGTTTCATCAGTATCTCTGACCGTTGTGTGCAGGGCAGGAATGGAAACAGGGAAAGCCGTTAGGAAGCTCTTGCAATAGTTCTGGTGAGAAACAGTGGTGGCTGGCTGTGGAGGTGGTGATCAGCTCTTAGCAGAGAGCTTACATGCAAGAGGTGCTCAATAAGTGTTTATAGCTTTCATTTACCTGCATCCCAATATCCCTCCCTCCAAATATCTGTAAAAATTTGCCTTGTTCAGGCAAATGTATTTACTTCCACTTGTTTTCTTTTTAGAAGAATTTTAAAGTATATATATATTTGCAGACCACAGAAAGGGGAGGGGGTGTCTTCATAGAGGCTCCAAATATTCAAATAAGAGCAATACTCTAAAAAGATTTTTTTTAATTAAAAATATTATATTCTGCTAGTATGTCCATCGTGTCTGCTGTTTGAAAGAGATCTTCTATGCCCTCTTCTCCACTTTTATTTTTAAATAAAAAGTTTGAAAATCACTGCTTTATACTTTCTAAGTCCTGCTCAAAGCTTTGCAGCAAATTATCTTTCTTGTTAGACCAGTCCTCCATCTGGCAGATGCTGACCCTTTCCCACCTCTGTTTCCAAAGGAGCACAGGCTAAGATGGTTTTCACCAAAGGTGCTGTTTCAGCATCAACATCTCTGATGATGATCATTAATAATGTCAGCTCAGCTCTGGAAACACTTTGGGAAGTTGACCAGTTGATTTGCTTTCTTTCTTATTTTGTGGTTGTCCGGCTACTGTAAAGGCAAAGTGTCTGCAGGGTGACGGAGGTCTTTTTAACGGGGCAGCTGACAATTCAGAAGTATGGGTAATAGAGTGAGGATTTTGAGGGGTGTAGCTACATTGATCTCACAGTGGTGTTGAATGGAATAGACGTTTGGGAAGGTGGTTCTCCAATTTAAGTGCATGCAGGATCACCTGGAGGGCTGCTTAAACCATGAATTGCTGGGCTCTGCCTTTTCAGATTCAGTCGGTCTGGGGTGGGGCCTAAGAGTTTGCATTTTTAACAAGTTTCCCGGTGATGCTGTTGCTGGGCACGAGGTTTTGAGAAACACTGAGCTAGGAGAATTCACCTAAGAGAGAGAGCAAGAGCGGGGGGTGTGTGTGTGTGTCTGCGTGTGCGTGTGCGTGTGTGAGGGAGAGAGAGATTGATTAAATGGTGTGGGCAATTCAGCATGCCATTTCCTTAGTAAGCATGCACCCGTGAGTGAGTGTGCAGTGGGAGATGAATTCTTCAGACTAGAGCCAGTGGTCTCTGAAAGGACTAGAAGCCCTGGTTGCTGTCTTTGAGAATCTTGTAACCTAATTAATGTTGGAGGGAAAAAAATGCTGCTTATTCTGAAATAAATGCATGCCAGATGACAGGGGATGAATTGTCTGGAGTGGTAGGTAAAAGGATGGAGCTGGAAGGACAGAGAGAGGGGGCTGAAGCAGGCCACCAAGCGCTTTGTTACCCTAGGAAGAGTGAAGGCACTCGTGGTAGGGTCTAGGGCAGGAGTAAGATCTCAGTGGTGGGAGGGGAGCAGGAGGGAATGTGTGTGGCTCAGGGGACCGGGGAGTTAGGAACCTGGCTTGCTAGAGGGAAAAGACCAGTTTGGGGAGACAAAAGGAATGAGTTTTGGACACTGGCTGAATGAAGAGGAGGTATAACAAGGCCTTGGACCCTGACGAATGTAGATCGAAGGTCAGTCATACCTAACGTGAAATAAAAAAGCTTCCTTCAGGAAAGAGTGTGAGGATGTGCCTGAGTACTTGGTTAATGAGAGGTGCACATGTGCCTCACATTTCTTTTTCTGCTAAAACAGACATTATCTTATGAATAGGAACAAAATGGCTGTAAACTCAAAGTAGGTGATGTAGTGATGTTTTTAAACATTAAGGAAGAAGCATCTTTTATAAAGAGCTAGAGGGAAGGGTGAAAATATTAACATCCCATAAAAAGGCAACAGCACCTAATTGAAGCAGATGTGCCAAATGCTTTAATTTTTTGTTTATTTATTTTTAGTCTCAAGTATTGTGATTTGGAAAATTGACTTTCACAACAGGCAATAGAGTGCTTGAGAATTCTAATAATAGTCTACCAATATCTATTCATCTGTTATTATAAAGTACATTAAAATAATGAGGACATTTGTGAAACTTCTTTGTAGCTCCTAGAATTTTTGAAGATACTAAGAATTTGATAATAGGCATTTTAACCAAGCAGATAATCCTCTAAACATAAATAGCCTCTCAAATATTTTAGGGCAATAACTCTGTAAAGGATGTGAAAATGAGAGATTTAATAACAATAATTAAACATTTCAGCAATGATGACAATGTGATCAACATCTTTTAAGTGCTTACTCTGTGCTAGGCACTGTGTGTGTGTGTGTGTGTGTGTGTGTGAATGCACATAAATTTCTCTCTGTGCATGTAAAGACACTCACACACCCAAAAACACTTTAAAATAACTTTATTCAGGTGTAATTACATATCATAATGTTTACTCATCACAAAGTACAATTCAGTGATTTCAGTAAATTTATAGAGTTGTGCAGCCATCATCGCAAACCAGCTTTAGAACATTTCCATTATCCCAAGATATTTTCTTATGCCCATGAATAGTCAATTTCACTACCGCTTGCAGCCCTAGACTGCCTTACTCTCTGTCTCTATGGATTTCCCTTTCTCTGGACATTGCATATCAATGGATTCATACAATATGTGGTCTTCTGAATCTGGCTTCTTTCACTTAACATGTTTTTGCGATTCATCAACGTTGTACCATGTATCAGTAACTTAGCCATTTTTATCGCCAAATAATATTCTACTGTGAGGATATGCAACATTTTGTTTGTTCTCTCCCCCAACTGAAGGGCATTTGGATTGTTTCCAGTTCTGGATTATTATGAATAATGCTGCTGTGACTATTTGCTTACAAGTCTTTGTATATACACAAAATTTTAATCATTCCAATTACTCTGTGATTTAGAACCATTGTAATTTCTTTTTCTCCAGATAATGAAACTGAGGCTCAAAAAATTATGAACCTTAATACCTGAAACCATAAAATTCCTGGAAGAATACGTAAGTAGTATGCTCTTTGACATTGGTCTTAGCAATATTTTTTTGGATCTGTCTCCTCAGGCAAGGGAAACAAAAGCAAAAATAAATAAATGGGACTACATCAAACTAAAAAGCTTTTGCACAGTGAAGGAAGCCATCAACAAAATGAAAAGGCAACCTACTGAATGGGAGAAGATATTTGCAAATGATATATCCAATAAGGGCTTAATATCCAAAATATATAAAGAACTCATACAAGTCAATGGCAAAAAAACCAATCTGATAAAAAATGGACAGATGTAATAAACTATAATGGAAAAGAATATGAAACAGAATATCTGTCTATCTATCTATCTATCTATCATCTATCTGAATCACTTTGCTGTATGCCAGAAACTAACACAACACTGTAAATTAACTGTACCACAATAAAAAAAAAATTAAAAAATGGGCAGAGGACTTGAATAGATCTTTTCCTAAGGAAGATATAGAGATGGCCAACAGGCACATGAAAATATGCTCAGCATCACTAATCATCAGGGAAATGAAAATCAAAACTACAATATCACCCCACACCTGTCAGAATGGCTATCATCAAAAAGACAACAAATATGAGGCATTGGTGAGGATGTGGAGAAAAGGGAACCCTGTACACTGTTGGTAGGAATGTAAATTGGTGCAGCCACTATGGAAAACAGTATGGAGATTCCTCAAAAAACTAAAACTAGAACTACCATATGATTCAGCAGTTTCACTTCTGTGTATTTACCTGAAGAAAACGAAACACTAATTCAAAAAGATGCATCCAGTGTTCATTGCGGCATTATTTACAGTAGCCAAGATATGGAAACAACCTAAGTGTCCATCGATAAATGAATGGATAAAGATGTGGTATATATGTACAATGGAATATTACTCAGCCATAAAAAGAATGAAATCTTGCCGTTTGCAACAACATGGGTAGACTTAGAAGGTCTAGTGAAATAAGTCAGACAGAGAAAGGAAAATACCATGTGATTTCACTTAAATGTGAAATGCAAAAAACAAGACATATGAACTAAACAAAACAGAAACAAACTCATAGATACAGAGAATAAACTGGTGGTCGCCTGAGGGGAGGGGGTCGGGTGTGGGCAACATACGTGAAGGGGATTAAGAGGTACAAACTTTCAGTTATAAAATAAATAAGTCATGGGGATGTAATGTACAGCATAGGGAATATAGTCAATAGTATTGGAATAACTTTGTATGGTGGGAGGGGGAGGTATCAGGAACATTATAGCAGAAATGCAAAGCTAATAAGCTAATCAGCTTCTGACATTCAATGTAAGATTTAGGGACAAGGTAGTAAGATTAAAAGCTAGGTTTTAGAAGAAGGAGTGTAGGGAGAGGAAAATGGAGGAGGGTAGTACATTTATTTATGTTTTATTATTTTTAGCATATCAAGAGGAAAACTTGGAAGATTTAGATCTTCGTTTCTTCCATAGTTGAAGAAGATACCTCTTCCACCTGTTGGCAAGGCTCTTTGGCATCCCACCCCGGGAGGATATGGCCAAGTTTGATGAGAAATGTAGGAACCTGCTCTCTGGCCAGGGCTTGAGTGGGGAGAAGTGCAAGGGCAACAGGGCTGAGCATGTGGGCCTCCGTCTCCCCATGTGGACTTTGGGTTGGAGCGAGCAGGGGTGGTAGGGTTAGTTGAGGAGTGACAAGTTCATGGGCTTTGGACTTGAGGCACATTTGGGGCTCTGGGCAGAGCTCACCTCCAGTCTTCCCCGCTCCAAACGGGTAACAGCTGCATAAAAGGAAACTTGGTAGCCCAGCATGGTTAGCGGAGAGAAGGCGAATGTTTGGCTTTTCTAAGTTGGCTTCAGTGTCCTTGTGGTGTGGAGGGACTCCCAGCATGCCTGCATGCTCCTTAGGGTGGACCCTGATTGTCTGAGGGAACATCAGCTCTGCGCTACAGAGACTGCGTAGACTGCCTACTTCTGGGCTTTGATGGAAGACATGACACAGCAGCTTTCGCAAGAGCTGGGGTGAGAATCAAGTCGACTAGAGAACCTCTCTAGGCCATCATCAGAAGAGAGACCTTCCTGTTGGGTGTATCAGGCACTGATTTCAGCAGTAGCAGAACACTCAAGGGACAGAGCAACTATGAGGTTCCCAACCAGCTGGCTCTACTCAAAAGCCAACTTGAAACCAGGCATACTCTTGTCCCAGGGCAGGGTCTAGACTGAGGCCAGGAAGGTGCCTAGGTCGTAAAACTTATGCAGACACTTACTTCTCCACTTGAGATTTACATCCAGCCGCCTCCCATATTCCCTGCCAACATCTTGGAGAGGAGCAGGGGAGGAGTGGAAATGTATGACAGAACATTGATATTTAAAACAAGTGAGCCTTACCTTAGGAATTTTAAATTATTGTGTCAGTCCAGGTTTGCTGAGGTAGACTCTCCCAAGTTTCTGTTGTTTGTTTGCTTGCTTCCCACTCCCTAGGGCGCGAGGGCTGGGAGGAAAGAGCTGGTCTGTCAGGGAGATGGATAAAGAAGTATGGCATATGGATTCCTTGGCATATGGATTCGTGACCTATTTACATGTCACTACAGAATCCTGGGGCTAGGATTTGAAACCAAATTTTGCCTGACTCCAGAGCCCACTTTTGGAGACAGTAATAATAACAATAATAGCTAACAGATTCTGAGAGCTCATTGTGTGCCAGGCACTGTTCTAGGTGCTTTATGTGTATTAATCCATTGGATCTTCACAATACCCGGGTGGTATTAAGTGCTATCCTCATGTTACAAAGGAAGAAATTGAGACACAGAGAGGTACAGTAACTTCCCAAGGTCACACAGCACATGAAAGGTGGTGAGCCAGGTACTCTGGGCATGGAGCCTGCACTCAGAACCACTGCATCACGAAGGCAGGTGACTTAGATGACAATATCATCTTACGGTGTATACCATTTCACACCTTTCCAAGAACTTTCACAGTATGGTCTTATTTTATCCTGGAGACAGACAGTGGTTAAATGGGGCAAGAGGCAAAATTACCAGTTTACATATGAGGGAATCAAGATGCCAGTAGCAGATAAGGAATGGCATGGGGCCTTGAAAGTACCAGGCCTGCTCTGACGAGAACATAGGGCATGTGGAGCAATGCGTGAATGTCATGTCAAGGAGTTTTCTGCGAAAGTTAAATACAGATCAATTAGACACAGAAAAGAGAAGATATGGAATGTACTTGAAGTTGACAGTGTGTTTAATAATTACTCCTCAATAGAATTTTGTCTAGATCTTAAAAAAGAGAAAATAAAAATCTGCTGAATGCATCAGCCTTCCGTTAAGTCCCATAACCATATTCCTCTTGCTATCAATTCTTATTAAAGATTGGTTGAACCTAAAGAAAATGTCAGTTTTGCTAATTACTAAACATATTTAAGGAATAATCTCCTTCTTACAGTGTTAGATGAAGCTAATAAGTAGCAGCAGAGATTGATTAATGACCATAGCAAACTTGAGGCAATCAGTCACAAGAGTCATTTATTCCAGAGCATTCAATAGAGAAATGTTTTCTAAATATGGCACGTGAGATGGTTTTAGGGAATATCCCAAATGAACATTTTTATAACAGTTATAATTTTTATGAGGACAATATTGGTTTCCTATTTATGAAAATCGTTTACTTAAAGTTAAGTTTAAAAGTCAGGTGATTTCACTATGTTGTCCACCTGAAGCTTATATAATATCATACACCAACTATACCTCAAAAAAAAGTCAAATGGATTTAGAGAAAATATTAAATAATAGCACAGATGGTATATGAATGTGGGAAAATCACAAATGACTAAAGTTTGGGGAACACAGTATTAATGGAACAAAGACTAACTGGTTATATAACAACTCAAAAGTGATGATAACAAGATATTTTACTCCCTTCCTAGCCTACTCTCAACTTTTTTTCAGGGCTTACTATATATCATGCACTGTGCCAAACACTTTACTTGTATTAACTGATTTTATCTTACAACAGTTGTCACTCCAACATCATTCTCTCATTATTCCTAAATAGCAGAACCCTGATTTTTACTAGGGTGTCAATGACTCCCAGCTGAAAGACTACATTCCCAGGTTGCTTTGCAACCAGTTATGCCACGTGACTGTTCCGACAGATGAGCTATAAGTGAGAGAATTGTGAGGAACTTCGAAGACTGGCTACTTAAATGGAGCTAATTCATATGGAACAAGTGCCCATTTGTCCTTCCCTGGAATGCTGATCCTTCCTGCTCCCTGGAATGCCTTTGTGATGGCTGGCACTCCAGTAGCCACCTAGGAACATGAGATAAGTTTGAGGATGGAAGCCAAATGCTGGAATGATGGAGCAGAAAGAGAGTAGAAGCAGAGGCCCTGATGACCATGGAGCTGTACCTTCTTTTGACTATCTACTTCAGATCTCTTTTACCTGAGGTAGAAATAAACTTCTACCTTTATAACTTTCATTATTTGAGGTCATTGGTTAAAACAGCCAAACTTTTTTTTTAATTAGAATATAGTTGATTTACAATAGTATATTAGTTACAGGTGTACAATACAGTGATTCAATATTTTTATAGATTAAGCTGCATTTAAAGTTTTTACAAAGTATTAGATATATTCCCTGTGCTATACAATATATCCTTGTAGCTTATCTATTTTATACATTGTAGTTTGTACCTGTTAATCCCCTACCCCTATCTTGTCCCTCCCCACTTCGCACTCTCTCCACTGGTAACCACTAATTTGTTCTCCGTAACTGTGAGTCTGTTTCTGTTTTGTTACATTCGTTCGTTTTATTTTTTAGATTCCACATATAAGTGATAACATACAGTTTTTGTCTTTCTCTGTCTGACTTATTTCACTAAGTGTAATACCCTCCGGGTCCATCCATGTTGTTGAAAATTACAGAATTTCATTTTTTTATGGATAAGTAATATTTCATTTTATATATATATATATATATATATATATATATATATATATATATATATATATATATATCTCTGCTATGAACATTGGGGTGCATGTATTTTTTTGGATTAGTGTTTTCTTTGGCTATACACCCAGGAGTGGAATTAAAACAGCTAAACTTAATACTAACTGATAGAAGATGAAATATCAGTTTGGAGTGCTTTTGGATGTAGGTAACAGTAAACAATACTTAATGGAAGCTTAAACATAGGGGTTTATTTTTCTCACATAAACTAGCTTTAGGCATTATGTCCACATAGCAGGCAAGAAGGGGATGGAAGTGTCAAAGTTCTGCTCTTCACAAGGTGTTGTCTTTTTATTGGGCAGGGATATCCTCCCCAGCAGAGTTCCCCTAACATCCCATTACAGAGCTGCATTTCCAAGATCTGGAGTGGGGTCCACCCTTCTAACTACTGAAGTATATTGGGTTCTGTTACTATGGAAGAAGGAAGTGGGGAGAGGCTGTGAATGGGCCGTGGACAGTGAAGAAACCAAGGCTTAGAGAAGAGGTGACAAGCTAATATTACACAACCAGCAGGTAGAAGAACTAGCTTTTGAACGAAGCTCGAACCCTCAAAGCTGGGGTTTTAACCACTTTGATAAACTGCTCTCAGAAAGGCCTTAAACGTCTTAGCTTATACTTTTTCAAATTTTATTTTCAGACTGTTAGGGGTTTTATACAGGAAGTCCTAAATGGCAAGTAGCACTAGAGAGTCCTGAAAGATTCCTTCCAAATTAAGCTTCTAAAGCAGCTGTGTCTAACAGAACTTTTGAAATGATAGAAATGTTCTGTGCTATTCTGTCTAGAATAGTAGCCACTAGCCACAGCCATTGAGGACCTGAAATACAGCAATATAATAGCAAATAAGGAACTGAATTTAACATCTTATTTAACTTCAATGAATTTAAATGAAAACAGCCACCTGTAGCTAGTTGCTACTGTAGAGAACTTCACAGTTGCAGAAGCTCAAAATATTGGTTCCCAGAACACCCATAAATGCTAAGAATCAACAAAATTCCACCCCTCAGGACAGATCGATTTGTTTTTAAGAAGTAATGGGTCACCATTGCTTTGCATGAAGTGGTGTTAAAGGCCACCACAAGTTTAGTGTAGACATAATCGTGTTATAAATATTGGTGCAAAGGATAGACCTGTGAAAAATACTGATTCATGGAGCTCCAAGGTTACTTTAGAGCAAGTCAGGCTTGCTTTTCTGAAGTTACAGGAGGACAGATCTTTGTCCCAGCGTAAGAAGAAAGCAGAGTGGGCCTGCTGTGGCATGGGTCAGCAGGGCGAAGTAGTAAGCCTCCCATTAGTTGTGCTGTAGGACTGGTGGTACTACTTTAGTTACAAAAGCCTATCATGTCTTTCCTCTGAGTCAGTAATAAGTTTAGATCTTTAGTTTCCAGGACACAGTTCATTTAAATGCTTCATCCTAATATGTGTCTAAAGAGATGAGCGTATTTTAGGATGTGTCCATCTTACAGCAACTTGGGCTGAACTATACCACTGTGAAGTAGGACATTTTGTCTTTTGCATCTGTTAATTTGCTTCAGGAGGAGGAATGCTGCTCTCTAGATAATTTAGTTTCGTCATGTTAGTTTACTGATTTGCAGACCTCCATCAGAGAAATGAACCAAAGCTGTTTTAGTTATCGCCCATGTCCTCAATCCATTCCCTTGCAGTGACAACAGTAAAAAGAGATGGATGATTGCAAAGGGTGTTGGGATATTGTGTCCTTCTTGCCATTCTCTGCCGGAGGGAAGAGAAAACTGGGAGTCTATCTTGGGATCCCCTGCTCTCAGCCTTCAGGGAGGATTTTCCAAGATGGTTGTGTAGCCTGACTTCTAAAATTGGCATTTGGAAAACCCCAGACAGCATCTAACTAGCTAAATAGCATTCCTTTGAATTTTGGTCAATACTCCTAAGGTTCGTGGCATGGATATTTTGACAGCATTTTTGTTTGTCCTGTTTTGCTGTACCAGGTCTTCCAACTGTAAGTGTCTCACTGAGGACATGATCAGCTGGAGGAACTTTGAGTTTCTTGGTGTGCCATGATGAATTTGGAGAAGAAATCAGGAGTGGGACCAGCTGAGTGAGGCTTGGCTTGAGTTCTTGTGTTCTCAGTACCGTCGCACCGTATCTCTTTGGTTAGCGCTTTGGCACTTGAACCATTCTCTCCAGCTCTGCGTCTTACCTGTGCTGCTCCTCCCATCCAAACAGGTGCCAAGCATCATCCCACAGCAGCATAGTCTACATCTCAGGAGCCAGGTGGGAAGATCCGTGTCTCAATTTCTGCAGGGCTTCAACTTAAAAGTTCTCAGTTAATCACAAAGGGCACATCTCTTTCTGGAGTCAGCTCCTAACTCTCTATTCTCAATTACCTTGGAAGTGATTTGGAAGTCTCAGGTAGAGACAGTGAATCTCATCAGCTTTTCACCTCCCATAATCCCCAAAACTGTTCCATTTTGGTGTGAATATATCACTCAAAGCAAAGGAGGCAAAGACACTAACGCAAATTGAGCTCTTAACAGGAAAGGGTGCTCAGCTGCTAATTTGCAAACATGCTCACTCTTTTGTTTTTTTTTAAAGGGCTATTGAGTTATATATGTTGACACCTGGTTTAATCATTTTGACAAAACCCCTCCTACAATATGCGATGCCTTAGATGACAGTGCAGTATGGGAGCTATTAATGATGTCTGTGCTTAAAAATAATAATTATTTAGTAAAATCCCAAAACTAAAGTTGAAAAGCTTTCTTTGCCCTCTACCTTAAAATTAAGAAACAGATGGCCATCTGTAGCCATATATTTCTTGTTGTTACAAGTAAATGAAGCCACAGGAGCTTATTTTATCCTAAAAGCCTCCATCTGCTAGATGTAATCTTTTTGTACCTGTGGAAAAATGAATAAAATAAGGACCCGCTTGCTTCTGACCTTGACTCTCAGATTCTGCACCTAAGATAGTTTCCTTTCTTCCTTGACAGGTCTTAATTCCAAAATGATAGCGCTATAGTCTTTGACAGTTTCATCCTTTTACCTAAATGGGGACGAATTTGGCTTCATAATATTCCTGGTTGGCATATGTTTTGCTGCAACACAGGGAGAGGATTTTCCTTTAATGAGCATAACCTCTGTCCCTTCACAGTGTCTTTTCTTGTAAAAATGCTCAAGCATCCTTTGCCTCTCTGGTCTTTTTGCCCAAGTGTGAATGAGAAATCATTATAAATGAAAGGGGTATTAAAAAGTCCTCACTTGTGTCATGGATCTATTTATACATTGGAGGGAAGGGCAAGTGGGGTAAACAGAATGAATTGCTGTGAATGTGCTGATTCATTTGCCCTCATCTTTTCAGACCCAGCCCCAAGTGGCTCCCTACTTCTCTTCCTGCCTTCTGTTCACCACCATGACCGTGACACTATTCTCCTGGAACTGTGTTTCTTTCCCAGTGGTTGTGTGTAATGAGAGTGCTATTTAAACAAAATTCGTTGTCATTCAGGCTTCCTTTGGTTTCAGGCACATTGCATCCACTTCTACTCAGCACTTTAGAAAGTTGGAGCTGTAAAGGGGACCTTAGAGGTTACGCTCCTCATTTTGGAGTTAAAAAAATAACCTGAGGCCAGAAGAGAGGACTGACAGTCCAAGGCAAAGCTAAAGCTGAACACGGGCTCTTGTTTTCTCTGACACACAGCCTGTGAGAATCACACGGAGAAGCAACATGAGTCTTAAGGTTTGCACGGAAAACTAGGATGCCTAACTCCAAACGTGAGGATTTCCATTAACTTCCTTGGTATTGAACTTAGGCAAAGTAGAATGCATGAGAGTGCTTGTTAAATGTAAGAGTGAAAACACTAAGGAGCATTTAAGTATGACCTCAGGATAGTTTATTGTAGAAGCATGGTCCTACTCTATTTTTCAGTGTAATCACTCCCTAACTCCACACATTTATTCTAGTGATGGACAAGCTTTCAGTTGTTATGAAGGAAAAACAATGTATGGAAAAAATTAAATGGGGAAAAGAGGGAGAGGAGAAATAATAGTGACCATATGCTTGACTTCTGGCTATGTCAGGAACTGGCAGTGTGATGCTGGGCAAGTCACTTCATCTTGCTAGGCCTCAGTTTCTCCATCTTTAAACGAGGAGCTTGGTCTAGATCTGGAAGTGTGGCCCTGGACCGGCATTATTATCATCACCTAGGAGCTCGTTAGAAGTGCAGATTTTCAGACCTACGAATCACAAGCTCTAGGGGTGGGACCCAGCAATTTGTGTTTTAACAAGCCCTCCAGGTGATTCTCAGAGGTGATTCTTCAAGTGTGATTCAAACTTGATCACACTCAAGTTTGAGAACAGCCATGAATAATCCCACTCTGAAAGCTTGACTCTCAGCTGCCAGAGCTAACGCTGCAGAAGAGTCAAAACAGCTATCTTCTTGTTCCTGAGATGTCCCTTCCAAATGGTGAGTCTGTGATTCCAGTGTTTTACTTGGCTTTGTACATTGCTGCTTCCATTTCTGTATCAATTTCTTGTACTTTCTGCCTGTAGAAATCAAGCATCTGTTTACCTTTCTGAATGCAAGGGTGTCATGTTAAAAACCTTCCAGTATTATCAACATGGAGCTGTAGTTTTAGATCCAGAAAAGCAAGTGTTTGCAGTCATGACTGTTCAGTGAGTGAGTGCCTTTGCTGGAGAATCAGTGCTCGTGTTGGCTATCAACTCTTCCGTGTAGTCTTGGGTTTTTCTGGTCTCACCGTAATGGAGGCAGTACATCCTGATGGTATTTGCAGGGGCTCTGGCTTCCTGTTGCCTGCGTTCAAGTTGAGCTCTGCCACTTGCAACCTTTGCTAAGTTATTTTCTGCCTCAATCTTGGTTTCCCCATCTGTAAATAGGGAAACACACAGTACCTATTTTACAGAGTTTTGTGAGGATTCAAAAGGTTCATGTAAACATGCTTAGCATACTGGCTTGCATCCATTAAGTACTCGACGTTAAGCATCATTAGTCCACTTTTCAGTATTCTGCGGGTTTTCAATGAGGGTGGTGATGTTTTCTTGTAATTGATAACATGTAAATGATATGTAAATGTGAAGTAAAAAGTAAAGTATTTGGAAAATTACCTTATGCTTGGGAAGTATCTTTTATTGCAACAGTGATCCAATGGCTAATGATCTTGGAGTAAGGAGTCAGATATCATGACAATTTCAAAAAGAGCCGGTGAAGAGATTAGCACAGCTGTCCTTTGTGGAGGGTCACCTCTCTAAATACACCTCTCACCTCACAGTGCTCAGTCATGACCCGGTTGTTCTGGGTCATTTCTGGGGTTCACTGAGCTCTAATAGGCTTCCCAGATTAGGTGGGTCTCCTGTTATGTGCTCTAGCCATCCCCACGATTTCCCTTTTGTAACACTTGTTACTCTTGAAGTAATTAGTTCATGGTTTGTCTTTACTTGGCTGTAAGTTCCATGAGGGCCAGAACCGTGCTTGTTAATTTTATGTCCTCATGGTTTAGCCTGGTTCTTGGTTCAAATGCAGTAGCTCAGAGCTTCTCCTCCCTCCCCCCAATGTCTTGGCACATACGTGTGTCCTGATGGGCTACAGGTGTGCTGAGTTACTGATTGCTCAGCCCTTGGGCGAGTCCAGGCAGGGATAGCAATTGTCAGGTTTCCAGGGCCAGTCTCTTCCCACCTCTAGCAGCTTCATCTGTTTACTGCAGTATGAAAAAATAATTGACTAGGTGTGCTATGATGTTAAAAAGGTTGGGAAGTATTGAAGTATTTGTTGGATGGATGGAAGAATATCTTTGTAGATGGATAGATAGATGGATGTCTCAACCCATGAGAAGTCATGCTTATCTATTGAACAGTGTAATAGAATCAAAGGAGTAGGTGGGGTCTGTCACAGAACAGACCCAAGGGCCACTTAAACAGTCCAAACATCCCTCTGGAAAGAAATCTTAGGTTCCCCAAATAGAAAACGAGAGAGCTAGATCGAGTCTGAGAAAGAGTTTTGTCTAAGGTAAAAAGTTTGCATGTCAATCTGTGTATCAAAAGTGGACTGCAAATTCTCTATTGAGATAGGCTGTTACTCAGTTTTGTGTCATGGACGCTGAGAACAGTCCTCACCTGGGTCCAGGAGGGTTAGTAAGCTGTGGGTCATTAGGGGTCAACACGATACATGCCTATTCCAGGGATAGGCAGAGTTTTCCTATTACATAATATCAATGTGAAAAATCCCTTTCTTATCAAAATTATTGTAATTTAACCACCCATTTTAGCAAAATGGCCAAATGGTACTGGTTGGTTGAGGGAGGTGATTCTCATTCATTTATTATTTCTAGTGAAAACAGTAACAACAAAACATTGTTCATTGCTCCACTTGTTGCATTAGGAGTCCAAGTTAGGAAAATGAGTTGCAGAGTAATAAGTCAAAATTTCAGACTTAATATTCAAACAGAACTGGAAGGAAACAGAAGGAAGACAGTTTTCCAATTCCTCCTACCCAACATTCTCTACTTTGTATTTGACATTATTTCCTCAAGGCAGAATGACCTTGAATGGCCATATATTTGCAAAATGGCTTTCCTCTTGTGTCCTACTGTCTTAAGATGTCTGTGCTGCAGTCTGGAGGCTTGGGGTAGCATATCTGATAAGATATATTAAATATGGTTATTTAGGGTTTAAAATATGTGTTTAGGTACCTGTTTGGTGTTGGTATAAATCACAGGTCTGGCTGAGGCTTATTTGGTGGTGATGTAAATTATGAAATAACAAATGATGAGTAAGACCCCCAACATATTCCATGTGAGATAATGTCTTCCCCGTCCCTGGGTGGGTTGCTGTGGTGACAGTTTGTGGGGGTGGAAGTAATGAGATTTAGAGGAAATCGGGAGAGATATTTTAATATTGGGACTTAAAAAATTCTGTGGAATTGTTTTTCTAATGGGCTTGGTCTACCATGTGCCCAGTTAAGTCTTAAGATTTCTTGAGTTCAGAGATTTCTGTCCCCTCTCTGTTGGCTTTAGGAACCACAGCTATTGCAGAAAATGGATTCTGGACCTGTTAACAAAAAAAAAACAACGAAATTGAGTAGATTTAGGATAGAATTGTAAAGCTGGGCATGATCTCTTCTTGCTCATAAGAGCCAGGTTCTGAACTTAAGCGTTCATGGTTATTATTCCGCCTCTCCCTTTCTGTGGAAATGTGGTTCTTGCTGGTGGAGTGTAACTGACAAATAATGAAGACAGCTGCCCATCATCTCCTAGTGGCGGGTCGGGAGAGAGGTGAATCTGCAACATACAGATAAAACCTTTCCAGGGAGAAACTTAGTGGGCGGTGAAGTATAATAAATAAAACACAAGTCAGTGAAGGAGCTGCAAGAAAGCATTTCTTTTTGGGGAAAAATCCGAACAAACTCAAACGTGAGAATAAAATGAAGAAGTCTCTCCAGAATGAGAGAAAGCAAAGCAATTCAGAGAAAAGGCGGAATGGAGCCTACACTTAATAACTTCTTGTTATTATCTAGGTTCTTCTTAGAGCCCAAAGTGCTTTCACAGGATGTGTCTGAAATTGTTAAAATAAAGAACTTATGTAGGGATAACTTATCTCCTTGGAGTTCTAAGCCACATGCTGAAGGTGGACAAGGGGGAGAATTACTTATAATATTCTGTGAGCCAATTTTGCAAAACTTGTTTACCGTTGATGTGCTTTTATGAAGTCAGTGGCTCCAACTGGGTATGGAGGAGAGGGAAGCCTGGCGAATGATGGCCTGAGTCTTGTCCATTTGTCCTGTTGTCCTTCCTTCTCTTTATTCCTCATACTGTCTCTCCTTTTACTGTGAAGGATTGAAATAATATTAGCACTGACTGGATGCGTCTATTTTGGTGAATAGTGAACATAATGGTGAGGGTGTATTCCCAAGAAAATGGTATGTTCTGGTCTCTCCTGAAATATCCTCCTCCACTTTACTAAACTGTAGTTTAATCCCCACACTAAATTTCTGATTCAGTAAATGAGGGTGAACTCTGGTAATCTGCACTTTAAATAAGCACTCTGAGTAATCCTAATGCACGTAGTCTAGGAACCATACTTGAAGACAGACTGGCATTGGTGTATGTCTGTGGTGGGCCCTGATGTCAGATTGACAGGGTTTGAATCTCAGATGAGCCACCTTCTGAACTTGGGCAAATTTCTTGATAACTGTGTCTGTTTCCCCTGTGTGAAAATGGGGATAATATTAGTATTTACCTCATAGAATTGTATTTAATGCAATGATGCAGAAAAACATATTTAATACAGTGTGTGACTCAGAGGAAGCCCTCAACAAGTGATAGTTATATTGTCATTTTTATGGTTCTGGACAACCCCTTCTTTGAGCATTTTAGACTTTGAATATAAGGAACTTGAGCTAGCTTAAGCCAAAGGGGAATGCCTTGGTCTGTGTAAATGACGAAGATTCTCTACTTGACCAAACTTTAGTTAGGCTCCCTGTGTCTTCTCCTAGGCCCATCTGCGCAGTTCCTTGTAAAAATCCAGTTTTAGCAGGAACCCTGCTAAGTCAGTTTAGCAAGAGGCCCCCATCCTCCATATCTGATCACCCTTCCTTGGGTTAATTAAGTTAATTGGGTTCCTCAGCCTCCATCATCCCCCAGGTGATGTTTGATTACCCTGGCCTGTTTTCAGAAAAGATCCTGTTAGGTCAATTTAGTTAGATCCCCCATATGTTTTCTCTTAGTAATTTTCCATCCAGTGACCCCCCACCCTATTCCTTGGCTGTGCATTCCCACTTGTCCGTGTTGTTTTCAGAAATGATCCTGGCTCTATACTGAGGTTTCTTTTGCCCTATTGAAATAGTCCTGAATAAAATCGGTTTCTACTGATTTAACTACTCTCCAGCTATGTTTCTTTGACATAGATAAATTGTGGAAATGACAGGTGTAGAGGTGGCCTTGGTGACAAGATACGGGAACTTGAGCATTGTCTAAACCTCTCTTTTCTCCTCTTCGCATCTTCTGTGTGTTGTCATCTTGCTTCTGTTCCAGGTAAGGTTTTTCCCATGCAGGGGACAATGTGCCCTCAGATAGCTCCAGGCTTTCGTTCTCAGAGCTTGTAGCCAGAGAGGAGAAGAAACTCTCCAACCAGTCTAGCCAGAAAAATTGGAGAAATGACTGATTGGTTCAGCTGAAATCATATGCCCATCCCTGTACCATGATTGGTTGTGCCTGGGTCCAGTGTACACTCCCTTATCAGAAGGTGGGGACTCATGCTGGGCAAAGACCCTTAGCCACACCACCTATTTCTTCTGCTTCTCTGTATCCTTGTAATTATGCACCTATGATATACACACAGCCCAAACCCCAAATGCACCTCATCAGCACGGGGGACACAGCGAGATCCAAATAGACATGGCCCCTGCCCGCATGGGACTTATAGTCTAGTGCAGAAATAGACTTTCAGCATGAAGAGATGAAAGACCCATATTACTGCTCTAATCTCAGCCCTCCTCCAAAAGTAGGAACTGAGGAAACAGTATAGTAATACAAAGAAGAATGTGATCTGGGAAGGAAAGTAATTGGAATAAATTAAAAATCTCAGAGGAGGTGATTATGCACGTAGGCATACAAACCTTGAGATACTTGGAGTAATACTAGATTCACCCCCTTCTGCCACCACCCCTAACAAACATAAGTGATGAATAAATTATTTCCAGGGAATCAGTGGTCTAGGTGGGTCTGACTCAGCTAATGAGATTCCTTTGCAGAATTTTCTCAGACATCCAGGACTCACATTCATTATTTCCGATTTTAAAATGGGACGGGTTTATTTGCACTGTCATCAGCAAGTAAATCAGATTAATAGTAATACTAGCTAACACTCACTGAGCACTTACTGTTGTAGGTGCTTTATGTGGATTAATTCATTTAATCCTCTCAACACCCCTGTGAGGTAGGTGTCCTTAATCTTCTTTACACAGATAGGGAAATGGGCACACAGAGGCGAAGGGACTATAGTGTTTATTGCAGGCACACCAGGGCTCATTGCTAAGCAGAGTTCATAATGTTAATTTACTGAATCCTCCTAATAACACTAGGAGGTAGGTAATGTTTTTAGACCCAGTTTAAAGATGAGGCACTGAGTCTTGGACAAGTTAAGAACTTGCTCGAAGTTATGGTAAGTGAGTGTCAGAATCTGATCTTGAACCCATGATGTCTGACTTGAGGTCTTGTTCTCTTAACCACTGAGATCAGTTCTGATTTCCAGGTTAGTTTGTTGAAACAGAGCTTCATAAAGTACATGCATTTTCATTGCAAATTCTTCGGAAAGATAGTTTGTTTTGTCCGTCATAATTTCCTTGGAGGCAAGGAATTCCTTAGGTCTGTCTTCTCTTCCTTTTAGTCCCATTCTGTACATCAGAGTTGCCTTGAGCTGGCCACATAGATGTGACAGCAAATAAAGCATTTAAAATATCCAGTTTTGCATTCAATCATTAAAAAAAGGTACACATTCTGTGTACCAGGTACTGTGCTAGGCAATGAGAATTCTAATTGGGTTCCCTGGTACCCTCTATAATTTCACCCTGGTGGTTTCCTTCATAGCAGTGATTACGATTTGCAATTTTTGCTTGTTTACTTGTTTGTTTGTCCTCATATTAGAACATAAGCCCTAGGAGGTAGAGTTGTTGCCTGTTCTGTTAACTTCTGTATCACAAGTGCCTGACATGTTTTATGTGCTTATTAAATATCCATTGAATGAATAAATGAACAAATGAAGCTAAGAACTCACCACGAGTTTATTGGGTGGTAAGTAGGTTTTTCCATTTTCTTGTGTTGATAAATTTTGATTTTTTTTTAAACACCTCTTCCCCGTTACCCTTTGTGTACTGCATTCACACGTGACTTCTGGCACTGGAGTCATTGAACAGAGACCAGAAGATCAACATTTAGCCTGGACTTAGAGAAACTGATTCAGTGACAGCACAGGGTGGCAGCACTAACTGGAAGTTAGGGCCTGAAAAGTGACCAGGTGGTTTCAGTATCTGTTCCTTTTAGCCAGGATATAAAGTCCTGCCAGTGTAGGAAAAAATGTGGTTTCTTTATTTTGGGGTATAACTGACCATTGGGAGTAGGGTATGGATGTCTCTTAGTCCGTAGAAGCAGCAGCCTGACTCTGTTTGTATTAAAGAGGAGCTAAAGAATTTAGAAGATCCCCTTTCTGTCCATAGCTGGTTTCCAAGCCTATTGTCTTGGTGAAGACTGGCAAAAATTTCTCCTGCCTTGGGGCAGAAAGCTCAGAGGCTGCAGGAGACAGTGAGGGGAAAATTAAAATGCAAAATGCATTGGGCCAAGTAGCTACAAAATTATCACTGTTACACTTTTGATGATACTTTCCCACATTATCATAGGCAGAGAAGTTCTGTTCAAGTTGCTACAGTTGTGTGCCAAGGAAATTTCCTTTGTTGTACACCTGGAAAGAATGCAAAATACATTGAAAGCCCAGATCAGGGGTTGGTAACATGCTTCTGTTGGGCCCAGGTAGTGAATAATTCATATTTAGTGGATCACACTGTCTTTTTCACACTACTGAGTTGTGCTGTTGTCGCGTAAAAACAGCCATAGATAACACGTATGGGAAGGAGCATGGCTGAGTTCCAATAAAATTTCATTACAGAACCAGGTGTTAACCTCTGGCCTACATGGTGTTTTGGTATTTAATTTACATGAACTTCTGGAACCTGGAAGCACACATCCACACAGTAGACAGACCATTTCAAAGCGGTAAAAAAAACTATTTTGGAAACCGCAGCTCGATTTAGAAATAGCAAAAACCAGTTGGGCTTTACAAATCTCAGCACACTTTTGCTGCTTCAGTCAGTGTTGCATGAGCAGACCTCGAGAATTAGATGTATCTAGCTTAAACCTCAAGAATTGGAAGAAAAAAGAAACTGTCAAAATCCTATCCTACCTCCTGTCAGAAGCCAACTTTGAGTTTTCACTATGGAAAGATACAGACCTCAGCTACAGGGACCCAAGATCAAAGCTTTGGAAGTAAATTCCCTTCAGAAAGGGCTTACAGCTGCATTAAAAATTGCTGTTCTCCACGTGCACCACCTTCCCAGAAGAGCTCACTGGCCCAGTGCCGCCTTACTTACCCCAGAGCCTGGCCTTGGCCGTCCATCTCTGCTTGAGAAGGACAGGCTCCACAAATCACATGGCTTCCCACTGACTTTCTGTCAGGGCAAGGTAACCAAACCTCTTCTTTAAGCTGAGAGGCATGACACACAGCTCCTTTCTGCCCAGGTGCTATAGTGGGAACTTCCAGGTCAAGAGAGCCCAAATCTGGCACAGAGGGTACACACCTGGAGAGGACAGGCATTTATGGTGCCCCTCCTGTGCTCCTCCTGTGTAGGGCTCTTGGGATGCCCAGGTGGGTAAGACACATCTGGAATCCTCTGGCCTTGAGCTGTGCACAGAATTACACGCTATAAATTCTGAGAGAGTGGGAGGTGCCTCTGGGCTTGGTGTCAGCTGGTTGTAGGAAGCAGGGGCACAGTGGGCTAAGTCCTGAGCACCAGGAGCTCCTTGTCTGTTGGCCTGTGCTACATTAGCTAAAGTCCATAAAGACTTGTACCAACCGAGAGCAGGTTTAATTGAATAAAATATGTCATTGGCTTCTTCTCCGCCAGGCTCACTCTCTCGGTGACTTCCATGGTTGGGTTCCCCTCCTCTTCTTGATAGCTGGCAAGATGTTCCCCTCTCAGGAGGTGATGTGAGTCAGAACTCATAAAAGCATGGTTCTCCTATCTTTCTTAGAGAAATACCTTTCTTCCCTTGATCAGAGATTCTTTGTCTCTAGTCTTAAAAAAGTCAGGAACAGCGATGGGACACCTCTCTTGCCAACTTGCACTTCCTTCTGCTTTAAGTTGTTTACAAATGTCTTTTTTTTTTTTTTAATGGATGACCACAACAAAAGCAACAATGATTGCAATTACCAAACACGAAACACACTCATCCTATGTCATAATATTGACATTCATTCCAGTAATCCTCCACTGTAACAGCTCCTTTACTTTGCAGTGAAAATTGATTTGTATAGTATTTGCCTCTGAGTCCTTGTGGAATTTTTTTTTTTTCAAACAGAAAGTCACAAAAATTATAATCATCCTCATCAGTTCACTCAGTCCCGTGTAATTAATTTTTTTATCTTGATCTTTTGTTAGCACTTTTATGAATTCATCAGTTTTCCATTAGAGTTCTGAAAATGCTTATTCATTCAGTTCAGCAGTACAGTCAGTTAACAGAAACCTGTACTTGTCAGAGTCTTTTCCATGAATTCCTTGAAGATGAAAACCTTTTATAGGAACATTTTTGCAAAAGCATCAGAGTACACCCAGAACTGTCTGTAAATGACAAAAGACTTAAAAATGACCACGGTTAAAGATTTGATGAAAGTTCATAATAATGCAATTGACAAGGAAATTTAGTTATTTCTGAGATATACATTTTAAAGTAATAACTAGAATTATGACTTATACCAGAACATATAAGATTTTTGGAAATTTCATGTAATGTCTGAAACATTTATATTAACATATTTCCATACAAATAACCCAAAGAAAGTTTAGTATTGGTTGTTTTGTTTGTTTTTTTATACTGCAGGTTCTTATTAGTCATCAATTTTTAAAAAAATATTTTATTAGTTGCATCTAATGTAATCTTTGGGCTATTAAAAAAAAGTCATAATTAATTCACTCATTCAAATGGATGAATTTGTTAAACATCATTTGAACATCCACCATGGCACATCACTGTTGAGTGTCTTGATAAAGAGGTACAAGTCCATTGGAGTGATGGGCCTACCCTCATCCTCTCCCCAGTCATCCTAATCGCAGCAGTATGTTGGTGAATACATTTATAAGGTCTGTAGCACACTGATTTTTGGTCCTTAGGAACCATATGTTTCCATTTCAGGCCAAACAGCCACAGATGACCATGTGTCATTCTCCATGGACCCTTATCACTGGCCCACATGAAGCCCGCCTATTGCGGTCCTCCACAGCACCCTGTACTCACTCAATCACAACATCATGTTTTGTTGTCAGTCCTTGTTCACTTCTGTTTGCCCATTGGTCTGTAAGCTCTTTGAGGGAAGGGCCATGTCCCTTATGTTTAATTACTATTCATATGCTTCTGTATAGCTCAACTTAATTCTTGAGTTGTTAGTTCATTTACAGGCTCAGTGTCTGGAAATAGTGGCACTTAATGATACATGATCTCAGTGATAGCTTTCAGTAGTCCTAGCTCTAGGTACAAAAAACAAAACCGACAAATACTTAATTGTCTGACACTGAGCTAGGTGCTGGGGATTCAACGATGATGAAATACAATCCTAGCTGTCATGGCAGACTGTCATATTATTTTGGTAAGGCAGAATGGCTTATTAGTTAAGGATGTCGGCTCTGTCATCAGCCTGAGTTTAAATCTCTGCTATGCCATTTACTAGCCCTTTGACCTTGGGCAAGTCACATAACCCATCTGTGACTCACTTTTTAATATGTAAAAATGGGATAATTATAGCAACCGCCTTATAGGGCTGTGGTTAAGATTATAGGAATATATGTAAAGTGCTAACACAATGCCTACCAAAATGTAAATGAACTTAATAAATGTTTAAAAAATTATTATAACTTGGAAAAGGATGACTGCATGTCTCTTCAGTATTGGAGTGTATTGGAGCATGGTCTAACTGGACCACCCAAGGATAATTTAATCCTAGGGCTTGTATCTTTGTTTGTCTTTATTGTTTTCTTAGGAACCACACCCTGTGAAGTTATATGTTAACTGGTGGATCTTTGTCCTAGAGATTTAAAATAATTTCTGTCTATTGCAGGAGATTACCTCAAAGATCACAATTTTATTGCCCTTAGGACTGAAACCTAACACACATAGCAAACTGATTTTGGCGTATCTTTCCTGTCCACATGAATCTCTTTTCCTCAAATGCTCTTTGAACCAGTGTTACTATCCTGCTGGTTTCCTCATTAGCGAGTTAAATAAATCCTTGGCATATGTTCATTCTGTATTTATAGGGGGGTCATATTTTTAACCCTTAGAAATTACACCTTGAGAAATTCATCTGTTATTATATGTGTAGGTTACAATCACTATTCTCATTTTTTTTTTCAAAGGCAGATGATGTAGTGGAAAGAACGTTGGATTAACTCTCCAGAAGACCTCGATCTAAACTCCAGCTCTATCACTTTTTAGTTTCCCTGGTCGAGTTGTTGAACCTCAGCTCTTGGATCTGTAAAATGGGTAAAAACCATACCCAGGTTACTTGGCAGTTGTGTAATCTTCCAAGGTAGCCTGCTAGGGGCTGTCCCCTAGACTGCTTTTTAACAAAGAGATGTATCAGTTGTCACACAGACAATTCATTCTTCACATCTGGGGCTGATTACAGCCCCTCAAAGCTGGGCTGCCTCCAGGTTACCTTTCCTACAACTTGTAGTTCTCAGCAAAATGCATCTCATCATTCTCCATGCTGCCTCTCTCTACTTCCAAGGGAAATAGTAATAACAACATGAGCTGTGTTCAGGCCTCAAAGCTCCAGTGTACAAAGGATTTTCCGTTTTATTATTAGTGATAACAAGTGCTACAAGTTAGTGACACTTTGTTTGTGTGAGGGTGTGTGTACTTTATTTATTTATTGGCCGCACTGCACGGCATGTGGGATCTTAGTTCCCCAACCAGGGATCGAACCCGCACCCCCTACATTGGAAACATGGAGTCTTAACCAGTGGACCACCAAGGAAGTCCAGGGTGTGTGTACTTTAAATGTGTCATCTCACTTAATCTTTACCTCAACTCCATGAGATAAATATTAACATACCCATTCTACAGATAAGAAACTGAGAATTGGAGGTGAGGTAACTTGCCCAGGAACACTCAGTTAAACAGTCCAGCCTGCTTGAATTCCAACCCATGTCTGATAGTATTCAAACTCTACATTTGCTCTCATTTCTTGAACATTCAGTAAGTACAAGATACCACGGTGAGGTGAGCATGTTGAAGGATGCAAGGTAAGAAAATACCTGCGCTAGAGGGGCTCACCTTTTAGATGTGGAGGATAAAGGAAAAAATAGTAACAGTCACCACTTATTTAGCATGCAAGGCATGCCGCGTGACATAATCTCATTTACTCCTCACCTCAATCTCGCAAGATAGGTGACAGCATCTCTGTTTCATGGGTAACAAAACAGGTTCCAGAAGATGAAGTAACTTGCTTCAGGTCCCACAGCTATTATGATGCAGACTTCTGCCTGTGTATTCTATCATTCATAGCCCCCTGTATCAGACACGGAATGATATATAACAGTAAAAGGTAGCAATGTTCAATATTGCACAAGAGTTATAAGCACCCAGAGTGAGCTTGATGAGCACTGCATGTGTTGCTGGGAACATGCTGCAGTCAATTTAGTAAATGTTTATTAAGCATCTTTTGTTTGCCGCATACCGAGTGCGTGGCTGGGAAAGTAATGACATGGTGCCTGAACTTGAGCAGCTCATGGTCTAGGGTGAGGGACAGATGTGTAAACAGGCAGCTCTAACACAGCATGGTAAGTGGTGTGCTGGAGGGTACTATGGGAGCACAGAAGTGGAGCCTTAATCAGGTGGACTAGGGGTTCTAGGGGAGGGTTCCTACCCAAAGCTGCATCCCAAACGACATACAAGTCTCATTGACCCGTCAACTACAAAGTGTGTTCTCAGTTTGCCTTCTCTCTGATTTTCAAAGTACACCATCAACTTCAATAAACCGCTTGTATTTGACTTGAACATGTTGTCTCTTGGTGAGTTGGTCTACCTTTCTGAATCATAGTTTCTTAGGCTAATTTGAAAATTAGTTTCTACTGCAAACCAATGGTATGCTGAAGTGGCTCAAAGGGTATTGGGGTGTCAGGGTTAATATGCCTTAGAATGGAAAAAATTATAGTGTATATTGTGCAAAATTGTATCCTATGTACATAGATGATTACAATTTAATAAAATTTATTTGCAGGGTTTTTCCTTGAGCCCTGTTATACCCTCCAGCTTGGTTGGAGCTTGTTTGCATGCTTATGTAGATTTGAAGGGTCTCTACAGGCTACCATGCTTATGAAACCTACAAAATAATCTACATTAAAAATTCGTGCTCTCATCTATCATAATATCTGCAAAGAGTAAAATATTCAGGGAATTCCCTGGCAGTCCAGTGGTTAGGACTCTGTACTTTCACTGCTGAGGGTGTGGGTTCGATCCCTGGTCGGGGACCTAAAATCCTGCAAGCCACGCAGCACGGCCAAAAAAAAAAAAAAAAAAGTAAAATATTCAAACAATGTAAAAGAAATTTCTCCTTCTATTCTTGGAAGGCAGCTGTTGTTACCCTGTTTATCCTGGTATACCTCTATGTATCCTCCTATAGATATTGTATGCTTGTACACAGATATGAGAGTTTGTGTGTGTGTTATATGTGTGTATATGTATGTATGAACACATGTAGCCCATTTTTGGTTGTTTTACACAAATAATAGCATGCTTTAATACTGTCTTGGGTCTTATTCTTTTTTTTTCTTTTTTTTTCATTTAACAATACATTTTGGAGATCATCTCTTCCATCATACTACCTGTAGACTTGTCTACTATTTGTGGTAGTAATTTATTCTCCTATCAACAATGTGGGAAGATGTTGTTACCTCATATATTCTCTGCATGGTTTTGGTCAGCTTCCAGGACATGTTGCAATGATGAAAACATGGGTGTTTTGTCTGATAAGTTGGGTGCGTGTTAGATTCAGGAGGCTGTGGGCTGACTTGTAAAAATCACCTGATCAGGTCTGAGCAGTTGAAGTTTCACATTTTAAGGCAGCCTATTTGGGGGTTCCAGACATAAGAATGCCCCTTTTTATATCCCTGTGATACCAGGATGCATTTTGACCTGTTTTTAACTTTTTGCGTTTCTTAATGACAGCTGGACACCTCAAGCCTGTGTTTCCTAGAAAGCTCTGACTTGATTCTCCCCAGTCATTCTTTGTTTCTGCAAAGGTTGTCTCCACTCTCTGTCCCAGGCCTGGCCATCTCACATCGTGTCTCTCTGTGCTTCCACTCACCCTTCCTAGTGGGTCTTGAATGGGTGACCTTATCACTCCAGGAGGCAAACGCACACTGTCCTGATCTGCCAAGCTCAATATCCTTTTGCTTAAATGTTAGATGGATTTATTTTATTGCTCTGGGAAGCAGTGATCCAGGGAGGAATTTGTGTTCAGAGAAGACTCTAGTCTTGTTAAAATGGCAACGGGAGGACGCGTGTACTTGCCCAAAGCCATTGGCCAAGGTCTAATCCAGTCTTTCTCCTTTCTTCCCCTCCTCATCCCTTTTGGTTATTTGAATCTTGTTTGCAACTGAGCTTCTGAGGTTCTAGGGTTTGAAAAGGGAAGCTTGGATATGTAGTGTACCGCCAGTTCTGTCTTAGCGACTTTCAGGGGGACAAAGAGGCTACACCCAAGATGCTCTTTGAACTGGGCTCCCATGCTGTTAGCAGCGCTGGAGGTGGTCAGGCTGGGGCCCCTTGGGAGCTTTTCCTCCTGGATGTTCCTGGGGGAGGCACAGCAAAGTATATCAATCATTGTCAAGTGTGAGTTCAGTCCATTTCCAGGAACTGCTGTGTAGCCCAGGTGCTTTCCTTTACTAGTATGCTTTGTGCTGTGCACAGCAGGCATGCTCTTAAATGGTTGCAAGCAAGTTAAAATTAGGGAGGTGGTACAGTCAGTGAGAAGGCATATAGAATTGGGACTTGGAGGATTCAGGCTTGGTTTGTCTTAACTCTGCCACTTACTAATTGTATGATTTGTGGATGCACTGCTTAATCTATTAGGGTCTAGGTATATCCTTTTATAAAATAGACCAGTAATGCCTGCTTATCGTCATTAGAATATTACCAGGTAAAAAAAGTGAGCTACTAGTTGATAATTTTGAGCTGAAAAGGCTTATTCTTCACTGGCAATGTGTACTAGGTGATAAAACTGTATCATGTTACTTAATTCTCACAACCAATCTTTGAGAGAAGCACTGTTACCCCTATTTTACAGGTAGAGAAAGAAATGTTCAGAGAGGTTAAGGAACTGGACTAATGGTGCGTAGCTGGTAAATGGTAAAACCAGGTTACAAACCTTAGTGAGTCAGGGAATGGATGGCAGGGTCTGCACTTATCTTCGAATCTGTGCTTCAAGACTAGACCCCTTGCATGTCTCTAACCTAGGGATTGCCAGCTGGAGGTGATTGTGCCCTCCAGGGGACATTAGGCAACGTCTGGAGAGCATCTTTGGTTGTCACAACTGGGAGAATGGGGTGTGTTAACGGCCTCCAGTGAGCAGAGGTCAGATATGCTGCCGAACATCCTACAATGCAAGGCCAGCCCCCCACAATGAAGACTCATCCATTCCCCGAATGACAATAGTGCCCAGATTAAGAAACCCTGAGCTAACACATGTACTCCTAGCATTTTCCTGCAGAGAAGATAGAAGGATAGCCTTTCCCTGACCTATTCGTTTTCTCTGTAGCACTTGTCATCTTCTAATATTCCATATAATTGATTTACTATTTTTTTTTTATTATGTCTTCATTCACCAGAATATAACGTTTCAAGGGCAGAGATCTTTGTGTTTTCACTCATGTTTTCCAAATGCTTAGAAGAGAACCTATGCATGGTAGGTGCACGAAAAATATTTGTTGAATAAGTGAATGAATACAACATGAAGTGCGTGGGAACAACTTGGAGATCTCCAATATAGGGAAAAGTGGCCATAGACTTGGATTATAGGATGAGATGGTGGTCAGGCTAGATTTCTGCAAGGGCTTCTGCCTGGTGGGCTGGACCAGAGACCTGGTCGTGCTGCTCAGTGTCTCTCTGTGGCTTCTGAAGCTAGAGGTGCTGAGTCTCAGTGCAGCCTGTCATCATCCTGCCATGAATGGCCGTGGCACCCCTGTATCTCATTTCTTGCACTTTCAAGGCATGAGGTGATAATGCAGTGATGCTGGCTTTCCTGTCGAGGTATCAGAAGAAAAACTTATGTGACTCCAAAGCAATGGGCTTTACTGAGGTTAGAGAATCTCTTTCAGATTGGTTCAGAGTTATGATTACCCTTAGAAAAAGAGGGAAATGTCTTCTTCCAGACAAATTAAAGAAAAAAGCTCTTATGGAACTCCCCAGTGTGTGTGTGTGTCTACAAGAGTGGTTCCCTACTTTCCTGCTATTGTGCTCACGAGAAAAATGAACCCCTCCCACCACCCCATCTCTGATGTTGCACAGGCTCATGACTGACCAGGATGGGGCTGGGGGATGTGGTTAATATCAAGAAAATAAATTCTACCCTATAACATTAATTTCAAGTTCTCACTTATAAAATCAGAATGATAATCTACCGCCAAATGTTATTGTAAGTATAATGGAGTGAGGATTTTTATTTTAACAACTGGTCTTAGAGTTCCTCTTGGGGTTGGAACTTTGTTTAGAAAAAGATCAGATGGCGACTACGGGAGTGTGGCCTCTGATTTCTTAGTTTGCTACTTGTCTGTCAATGGTTGGCATCAGCTTTTTCTATGTCATTTTATTTGAAGACAGAAGCCGATAGAGCAACCCCTGAATGAAATAGCAACACAAATGGATAGTTAAACCATTCTGTGTAAGAAACGCATAGATTTAGGGGTGGTGGAAAAAGGAGAGGAGTGGGAGATGGGGGAAATGGGACTGGGCAGCGTGGTTGGGGGCTGGAGGTTGGAGATCTGTGAATGTGTAGTCAGATGGCATTCAGGGAGGAGAGAGTCTGATGTCTGTTGGCTGTGATAAAATCCTCCTCTTCCATCACTCTTTAACTTCTGTCAAATGTAATGTGAGCAGTTGGGGAAAGTCAAGGGAAGGGGGCTGAATTTCATGTCTGTGACATCCTGGTCAGAGAGACGGACCCCTGGAAATGAGATGCTAATGAGATTGAGAGTTCAGTACAAACAACTCAAGAGGCAGAAGTGAGAATGAGAACATAAACTGTAAGGGTTCACAGAAGTCTTAAGGAGGTCGTTGGCTTTCTTAGAGGTTATAGAATAGAGGTCTTGCATCAGCTTTGCTCACATGTCAAAGGGCGGGCAATCACATTACATGGAGGTTCGAGTTACTTCTTGTGAAGCGGTTAGCCTAGTGCCTAAAATATAACACATGCGACAAATTTATTTTTCATCAAATTACGTGTATTTTTATCTGACATCCAATTACATATACTCTTCCCTCAGAATCAGATTGGATTTAAATCAGGAGTCATAAACTTCTCTGCCAGTATTGTTGGTTGGGCTGTTTAATACATGTGTTTGAATGCTCATAGGTCAGGGAATGCTTCTTGTTTGCCTCAGGCCTCTCTATTCCCTATTGTCACTCCCACTTCATATTTATGTGCCCTGCCTCCTACAGGCATTTAAGTTTGTGGCTACTGACTTAAATGGATACACTTAAACTATGCAGAGATAAGAGTGTGATACTTGGCCTTGCAGGTAGATTTTATTATTGATCGTAATATTTACTGTCCCTCCTATGGAAGGATTATAGATCCCTGTCACAGTGATATGTGATCTGCTTTTGGTTAGTGAACAGAAGTGAACTGTGTCGCCTGTTACCACAAGTGACATGTGTTACTTCTGCATAGAAGTTTTAAGGACCCTTGCATGGTCCACACTTTCCCTCCTGTGTCAAGAAACTAGCAATGTCTCAGATAGGGGTTTCTTTGAGTGTCCAAATAAAATATGAAACAAAGCTGATGCCAGTCATTGATAGACATGTAACATGAGTGAGAAATAGTTGCTGTGAGTCACTGAGATTTTGGGAGTAATCTGTCACTTCAGCATAATCTTGCCTATTACGATTGATGTTACCCCTTTATGTGTTTTACAGCTGAAACACTTAAGGGACCTTTCCTAGCTTGGGTAAGTGTTCATGAAAGCCATCTAGGTCTTTGCTTATTTCCATTGAAAGGGTAGCAATTTGAGGAGGAAGAAAAGTTCAGAGTTGAGTACTACTTTACAATGTTGGTATGATTATTTGCAGGGAGGACGCAATGAGGGAAAAGGTTGTGTGTATTGTGGGGAACAGACATAAAGCAAAATGCAGCTTACTGCTGCAAGTGTGGCTCTGTATGATGCTGTAATGAGTGCCCCCAAAGGAGGAGTCCACCTTGGAATATAAATGTTGGCATAATTCATGAAATGTTTCATCACTATGCCTGCTCCTCTCACTCTTTCTTCAATACTTGATAAATTACTCAGGTTCTTTGAGGTCCAAATGATCCTAATGAAACTCAGAAGAAAAACCTGAGAAGCAAGAGCTTTACTTACAAAAAAATTCTCAGAGTTCGGAGAGGTGAACCGTCTCAAAAGCACCTATTCTCTTAGTGAACGTAATAAAATAATTTATGGTTTAACTATTGAATGTCTTCTAGACAATGAGTCTTAAGTCTTTACCACTGGCTTTGATTCTCCTTCTTGGATCTGTTAAATATTTCCCCAGTCTTCTGAGCTTTTTTTTTTGGAAGTCCCAATACCACCTTTAAACTTGACCGTTTGTGATTCTGAACTTGTTACTCTCCTTTCCACATGTCCTATTTATGTCATGATGCCATTGTTCTTTCGGTCTTCTAGAGCTTGAAATTTAGAGTCCTCTAGGCAGGAAAAGGCCCTCCTGGGAAAATAAACATCAAGAACAAGGGCAGAGAGGACGGTTCCCAAGGAGAACCTAGGGAATCATGAGCTTTTGAGCATAGATGGATGGTGTGGAAGATGGGATGATGGATCGGTGGCTTGAAGTCAGATGGTGGTGAGCAGGTGAGAGGTTAGGACTTCATTCTATGGCCAAAATGAAGCATGAAGTTATTGGACGTTGGCCAGATAGGATCAGTTTCATTTTAGATGTTTCTGGCACCAGTGTGGAGGATGTAGGAAGAGGGAGAAACTGGAGGCCCAGAGACCAGCTAGGTGGCCACCAGCTAGGTGCTCAGAACCTGAACTAGGGCAGAGGGAGTGGACAGAAAGGGAATGCCAGCTCTTGACCTCCCCAGAGAGAGGAGGGGCTGGATATATATCTTCCTTGCCCTCTGCACTCAATAAAAAAGAATGCCTTTGCCATACCAGCCATAGGGGATCGAGGCTGAGAGGGCACCCTGAAATCCCTCAAGACTCTGAATTGAGGGTACCCAAGTGGGAATTGTGGCCTGAGCCAGCAATTCCCTCCAGAGCTACAGAACAAGGATCAACTCAGCAGAGCTCTCTGTCCAAAGTTAGCTACAGATACCTGTGTGCTCGCCCAGCCTCTTGCTTATCTTTTAATTCTCTCCAGTTCTCTTCCACAGTGCGAGCCTACAGAAACATAGCTGGCCCCTTCCACCCTGCTCTTTTGTTAAAGGCAAGAAAATTGTTTTAATACTGTTTGCAACCCAGGTAGAAAAAATATTTCCCAGCAGGTGTTTCTGAGCATTAAGCAGGTTTTGCTGCTGCCCCTTCCACACATCACTTTAACAGCCACTCCAGCAAATTGCTTAGTCCACGAATTCTCATCTCCCTTGCTGCCTGCATTAAACTAAGAGGAGAAAATAAAGATCATTAAAGTCCCCTTCTCCTGATTATTTTTTTAAAGGGCATGATGCATTCTGGAGAAAAGGGAATAAGTTTAAACTCTGGCAGAACTACTATGCAAATTTGTACCCTCCCTCTTGGAAGTGTTCATGTCCAACCTCCTCAGGCAAGTCCACCATGCAGGCTGGAGGAAGTTGAAGTGTACAGAAAGCTAATGCTTCCTCTTGCTCGAAGTTGTGAGGATTCCTAGCAAAATGGCTAGGATTTGAAGGGGTCCCTGCAGTTATTACTGGGGACAGACCCCTCTTAATACCTGGCACATTGATATCTGAGCAGAATCTCACATAATCAGATGTTTAATGTTATATGAGTTAAATTGTCCTGGCTGCAAGAGGCAGAGACCTAGAGAATCCTGGCCCAGGAAAGGAGACAACAAAGGAATTGTGGCAATAAAGGAAAAAGGGATTTCACAGGAACGCAAGGAAAGAACCATGGGATAATCAGGCTCCTTGGAGGCAGGAACCAGAGTAAGGAGATTTGTCAAGATGTCAGCAGTAGGTATTGTTGGATCTACACTCTTGTGGTTCATTATTAACCCAAATTACATTGTCTCTCCACCTCTGCTTCCTTGATAGTATCTCCTGCCATTACTATTTGTGTTCCAAACCTGACACGTTTTTTTTCTCTACCTCGGTTATTCTGTTCAGTTTCTGCTTCTTTATACATTTTTTTCCTAATGGCTTGATCATCCTCTCTGGCCAGAAGGTTTTATTCTTGTGAGAATTCAGGGCCATCAACTAGCTCATGAGTTGGCTGCCTTGGGACATATGTGTCACCCTGGTCCAGCTAGAGTCATTGGAAGAAAGCAATGTGGGTAGTAGATAGGGAATGTGACTGCCCCATCATGAAAGGCTATGGGTAGGGATGTTTTCTTTTTCTTTCTTTTTTTAAAAAATTTTTATCGGAGTATGGTTGATGTACAGTGTTCTGTTGGTTTCTGCTGTACAGCAAAGTGAATTAGTTACATATATCCACTGTTTTTTAGATTCTTTTCCCATATAGGTCATGTAGTCAGCCATAAAAAAGAATGAAATAGTGCCATTTGCAGCAGCAGGGACGTTTTCTTTAGATGGGGTTGTAGGCATAAATAATACCATGACCAATAAGGAAAGTCTCCTGTGATGGTGAATTTAAGTGTCAAATTGCATGAGCACAGATAGCTCAGGGATGCCCCGATAGCTGGCAAACATTATTTCTGTGTGTGTTTGTAAGGGCGTTCTGGACGAGATTAGCATTTGAATCAGTAGACTGAGTAAAGCACATTGCCCTCATCCCTGTAGCTGGGCATCATCCAATCCATCGAGGGCCTGAACAGAACAAAAAGGAGGAGGAAGGTCAAATTAGCTCGCTCTCTGCTTGAACTGAGACATCCAGCTCTGGACGTTGACGCTCCTGGTTCTTCGGCTTTCAGACTCACACTGGGACTTAACACCGTCGGCCTATGATTCTCAGGCCTTCGGACTCAGACTGAATTACACCACCTGCTTTCCTGGTTCTCCAGCTTGCAGGTGGCAGACTGTGGGACTTCTCAGCCTCCATAACTACATAAACCAATTCCTATAATAAATCTCCTCTCTTATATATCTATATATATTCTGTTGGTTCTGTTTCTCTGGAGAACTTGACTACACCCCATTATGGGTTAATTAAGACATACGTATTGTCAAAATCTAAGTGGCATTCACTGTTTATACTTAGATGGTTTACATTTTCCCATGGTTGTAAGTTGCTTTGAGGTTTATGGGATGGGGTTATCATCCCTTCTGTAGAAACCTGAAAACATGGATTAGGGAAATTAATGAGTTGCCCCAGTATATAGGTAGGTCTTGAGTATGAAGTCATCCTTGCAGTACGCTAACACTGTTTCTTCACCGTGATCGGGAAGTACTACCCTTAGCTAAGCTGAGACTCTATAAAGTAACTTTCCAGATTGAAGTCTTAAAATACCCATGACTTCACCCTGTTCCTAGCTATGCTGCTCTGTAGCTATTGGAAGTATGCTTTGAGTTCACAGAGAAATTTTTGCATTTAGTGGACATTTTCCCTCCCATATGAAAAAGTAACATTTGTTCCTTGGAAGAAAAAATTATGTGCTTTCACACATTCTGAATGCTTTCTGTATAACATGTCTCTGGTCCATAGCTCCTAGGGCTTCTCAGAAAAAAGGAATTCTTGGAAGGTCTGAGAGCTCCACTTGTAGCCAAGAAGACTTTAACTCCTCCAGGCGCAGTGATTGCTAGAATTGTAGCTAAATGCATCTGAGCCTGGCCTCTAACCACACTGAGAAAGCTGGATGAGTCGTTAACCATGAATCCATGCTTAAAAGTTGTAGATGAAAGCCGAGGGATGCTCTGCTCAGCATGGCCTTGGCTTCTTGGCACAGAAGCCGATGGAAGGCTCTTCGGCCGAATGTCTCTGTACCCACCCCTCAAATGGGCCAGGTGAGCTGTCTGGGAGGATTTAGCCTCTGAACTCCCTCTCTGCCCTCTCTGGTGCCAAATGAGTGTACCACCTGCAGATGGGCCCCTGCTGGAAGGCCAAGGATTCTGCAGGTTTGCAATCAGGAAACAGGCTTCTGGGCCAGGCTGCGAGGGATGGGACTGGGATTTCGGAAGGGTGAGAGTGTCAGACAAGATCAAGTCAAAGCCTCAAGATCTCCGACTATTGGCGTTTCACTTGTCTCTGATTTGGTGGCCCAAATGTCCCAAGGACACAGACCCCCGCCTTGGTCCATGACGTAGGCACTCACATACAACTTGGGGCAGGGTGTACCCTCTGCGTCTCATGCATGCGAGTTTGAAATACTCTGTAAGTCTAAGCTCTGGGCTCTTGCTGTCAGAATTCATAGCCGTGAATTCCATTCCAAGACTGGTGGAGAGGGGCTGGAGAAAGCAAAACAAAGTGATGCAAAAAAGAGGACAGAGGAGGGCTTGAAAGGAAAAAAGAGGACAGAGGAGGACTTGAAAGGAAAGAAGAGGAGAGGGAACAAAAGCATAAGCTATGGGGTCAGGAGCTTTAGGGTCGAGGTGAGTGCTGCCAGTCAGTAGCTGTGTGACCTTGTGCAGGTTGACATTTCCCCTTCTGTGTAAAATAAGGCTGAACTCCTAGGTGATTGTGGAGACTAAATGCAGTGGAGTCTGTAACATTCTTTAGCATGGTGCCAGCTATGGAAATAGAGGCTCCAAGAACAGTAGCTATTGTTGTTATTAGAGGACAAAAAGAAGAGAGATAGGAACTGAGGAGGAGAGAAAAGGGTGAAAACATTAGGAAAAAGGTGAGGGAAAATGAATATGATTTACATCCGTCAGCAAGGCCAGTGGTTCTGCTGGCTCTTAGCCAGCAGTGCAGCAGGAGGGGGCTCGACCTTCCCTGATTGTGGGAGACCTTCTGTGTGTATAAACCTCAGTGGTCATCCTGATGCAGCAGGGACCCTTGCTGGCACAATAGTGATTTTAGCAGAATATTCAGTGTTCAGGCAGGAAGGTCTTGGGATGCTGCAATCTTGGTGTAAAAAAATTATTCTGAAAATGCTTCACTGGATACTGAACTTGAGAGCAAGATCCTAGGGTTGTAGGTCTCAGTATGTGGCCTAAAGCATCAGAAGCACTCTTGGTATTTATGAAATATCGTACCATACCAAGCTACAATGAGAAGCTCTGGGTGGCGGTGGGGGGGGGCCCAAGTGTCTGCATTTCTTAGCAGGTTCCCATGTACATTGAAGTTTGAACACCACAGTCCTAATGGGTCTAAGCTATTAAGAAACTGACAAAACACTCAAATAGCATCATTTTACTGGGAAAACTTAACTGCAGCTTGGTAACAGTTATGGTTTAATCCCTTCAGTGGGGAGAAAAATGAAGTTGGAAAAAGGTAAAGCCCTTAATAAAGATGAATAACTGGAAGGTTATGGAGGGCTAGATTTCGGCTCTTGATGTAAGAAATTCTTAATACTTAGTTTTGTCCTGAAATAGGATATTTTGGAGTGTAGTGATTTCCTCAACATTAGAGGGTTTGAAGATATCTGTAGATTCTGCCTAATTTCCTAGCTGTGCTATCTTCTCCCCCCAGTTAGAACTGCATGGCTCCCAATGGCAGGCTTTACGCCTCCTCAGACCCTTTACCATTGGTTCTCAAAGAGTGGTTCCCAGACCACCCGGAAGCTTGTTGGAAATGCAGATTCTCAGGCCACACTCAGACCTACTGAGTCAAAGATTGATTTAATTGTTCTCTCAGTGGGGCCTAAGCATCAGAATTTTTTACATTTCCCAGATGATTCTAAAATTCAGCCAAGGGACTTCCCTGGTGGTCCAGTGGCTAAGACTCTGTGCTCCCAATGCAGGGGGCCCGGTTCGATCCCTGGTCAGGGAACTAAATCTCGCATGCCGCAACTAAAGATCCCACATGCTGCAATGAAGACCCAGTGCAACCAAATAAAAAAATAAAATAAAATAAAATAAAATAAAATTCAGCCAAGGTTGAGTATCACTGTCTTAGGACAGTGGTTCTCAAAATTGAGAGTGCATCAGAATATCTCCTGGAGAGCTGGTTAAAGCACAGACCTGTGGCCCCTACCCCTGGAGTTTCACATTTTGTATGCCTGGTGTGAGTGTGAGTCTCCAGGTGATGATCACAGGGAACTGTGGTCTCATCCTCTGGGATGGATTCCCCCTCCACCACAACCCTGGCCACAGGAAGCTTTCTCCTGAGTGGTCACTGTTGAGTACCCTGCTGAGAGCTCAGAGCAGATCTTGGGCATCAGCCCAGGCTTTCTGTCTGTGCAGCTCTAGCCTCTGTCCTCTAGCTGCTCAGTCTCCCCAGACTCTCAGTTCTATCTCAACTCAGGGAGTCCACTGGGTTCTGCCTATGTCCCCCTCCTTGAGCTGCTGCCTGGAAACCGTCTCCAGACAGTTGGCTGAGGAAATCCCAGGCCTGCCTTCATCTGTCTTCCCATCTCGCAGGGATCACTCTTTCATTGTCTGGTGCTCAATATCTTCAAAACCATTGTTTCGTATATTTTATCTTTTATTTGTTTCAAGTAAGAGGGTAAATCCATTCTGTTTCTCCATCTTGGGCAGAAGCAGAATTCTAATTTACATTTAAAAAAAAAAAAGGGAATTCGCTGGTGGTCCAGTGGTTAGGACTCTGTGCTTCCACTGCAGGGGGCCCGGGTTGGATCCCTGGTTGGGGAACTAAGATCCTGCATGCTGTGGCACAGCTAATAAATAAATAAATAAAATTGAAAAAAAAAAAAGACTGCTCCTGGCTTTTGAGGGAAAGTGAACCGGAAGCAGGGCAGAAAGGAAGCTTGGAGACCAGTTAGGGAGTTGTCTGTGGTCGTCCCGGTGAAGGCGTTGATAGTGACGTGACACGGGCGGCAATAAGGGCAGAGGAGGTGGAAGGGAGCAGAGGCGTTTGAGTTTGGCTTTGCAGGCTTTGCCGAGGGAACTTGGTGATATGGGCGTTCTAATGGAGTGCTCGAGCTCCTGTCATGGTAAACCTGCCTCTCTCACTCTTGTCTACAAGTGGATTGCAGTTATAGTCTGGTATTGGACTACCAACTTCATGGGGCAGAAGCCATTCTGTCTTGTTCATTGCTTTGTTTAGAGAACACCGCTTACAGCATCTATGCCTCCCACAAGGTAAGAATCTTCAAGTGTCTGTTACATGCATAAGGAGATGCTTCCTCATGGTTGTTTTTCAGCCTGATTCGAGGAAGACTGTCAGCTGTGTCTCATGTGGCTTGTTCACAGCTTATCCATTTTATTAGCCACTTGTGTCTATAGCTTGCTCAAAACTGGCAGCACTAGCACATCTCAGGTGTTTGTTTAAAAATTAAGAATCCTAGACCTGTTGAATTAGACTTTGCATCTTACAGAGACACTGGTCTAGTTATTGTTCCTTTATAGATCATAATACATTTGTCCTCTGTTCTATGCGACAAGGAGTAAAGGGCATAAGGAGAAAGATTACCCAGGCCATTTTTATACATATATAAGTTTGACCTAGACCACTTCTAATGTCTCCTGATACCAAATTCTACCTGTAGGATAGAACTGGATTCTAATAACTACCTCTGCTGCTTGTCTGAATATTCTCTGTGCCCTACCTGCCCAGTGACTGTTTACAATTTTAGGTCAATATCTTTGCAGATGAATCCATCCATCTGTCTGTGTGTCTCTTTCTGTCTTACCAGCTGACATTTTAAGATCTCTCTTAGTGTCTGAAGTCGACAAGGATTCTCCAAACCCCAGAATTAATTTTTTAAAGAAGTATGCAAATTCAGGAAGAAAAGAGCAAGGGAGAATATTCCGTGGCATACAGAGAAGGTGGACGTCACAACCAGTTAGAAGCAACAAGGTTCAAAAAACAAGAGGGCATCAACCTGAAAGGGCTGTGTGCACAGGGATTTGAGGATAAATGGCTTTTTCACAATGGGTAGTTAACCCACAGAGTAGGTTCCCGGAGGCAGCCGGGAGAGCTGATCGACAATGACACAGCCTGGGAATTGCTTTCACAGCTCTTTCCCTGTTTGGCTCAGGAATATAGAGAGAAGGTGCAGAAGAAGTCATCCAGAAGAATACTGTGTGGCAAGTAGCTGAAGGAAGTTGAGAATGGGTGACCCTGGACCAGAGAGGGTGCGGATGCCCTATGAGCTATCTGAAGTGCTCACGAGGGGGAATCCTCCTTGATCAGCTACATTTGTATTCGTGTTTCGCAGCTAATAACAAATGCTTTCACAGACATGGTTTTATTTGATGCAATGACTATGACGTATACTGCCAAGGTAATATTCTTTATTGAAGCATTATCCCTCTGTTTTACTTCCTTAGTTTGAAAGATGAGGAAATTGTGGCTCAGGCAGTTAAAGGAATTGCCCCAGGGGTCTCTGTAGTAAGTCAGATCTAGAACCTAGGAATTCTCGCCTTTAGTTTAGCCATCATTTCTCTATACCTCATTGTCTATTTATTCTATGCAGCAAGGAGTAAAAGTCATTAGGAGAAAGAATTCATTTCGAGCTGGGTGTGATATTGTTACCTCTGAGTTTCTAACTTTCTGCTATATTGAGAAGAGGAATATCAAGGACCCAAATCAGAAGGTTGAGTAACAATTCCCTATTATTGATCATATGCCACATTTCATGTCAATCGTTTCAGACACTTTCTCATGTCATCCTCACAATGACCCAATAAAGTGGGTGGTATTATACTCATTTTACAAATGAGTAGACTGAGGCAGGGAGAATTACTTGCCCAGAGTCACATATTCAGAAGTAATGATGTGATTGAAGTCCGTGTTCTCCAGACTCCAGAGTCTGAGCTCTTACTTTTTAAAATAGCACTACTCAAAGTGTGGTGTTAGGACAGGCTGAGGTCTCTAAACTGTTACTCATCCTTGATGACATAAGGAGCTGTGCTAGCAAGCAAGTCAACTATATTATTAGGTCAGACGACAATTTCTTTGGGGTCTGGGCAAAACTCTCTTGATGAAGGAAGCAGTGCATTGCTGTACGTCCTGACCTAAACACATCTCCTTGCAGATGGGTAACTGACATCTTGGAGACTGGCACTTTGCATAGCCTTTCCCTAAATTTTACTGCCCATTGCGTGCCAGAAGCAATTAACATTGTAGATTCCACCTTAATTCACTCTGTTTTGTACTGGCTATTTTCCACTTTGATCTGGAAAGAGAATGCTAAGCTATGGGGCTAGAGATAAATGACTTGATTGGACTGATTCATGTTTTTCATTCAATAAGCTTTTTTGAGTGCCTTTTTGTGCCATGTGTACAATCCCACCTGAATCTATTCAACTCATTTGCAGTGTTTTTGCTTCTACATATTAAGGACCTTTGAACTGTATCTGAGGATCTAGAGACCATGAATGAATGAAGGAACCACATTCTCTATTCGTTTTGAACATTTTCACAGTGAGTTTGGTGGGTACCCAATAAATTTCATGGACTCAATGACTGACTGGAGGATATAGGAATAAAGGTGGGCTATACCGGGTTAAATACCTTGTGGGCAGGAATTAGCACCTCTGGTGGATTGGCTATTTTGTAGGTGTTTTTGTGAATGATGGTGACTAGTACATGTTCATGGTCCTGTCTGCAAAGTGGCTTTAAATATTGCACAGGAGTTAGATGGGCTCTCTAAGGTAAAAAGAGACATTTCTACAAAAGATTGTTTTTATTGTAGAGTCAATTTCACCCCAGATATGAATGACATTAATAAACCAAAGTTACTGCTTGGAAAACCAAGGCAAAGTGAAAACTGTATCACATGGTGACATTATAATCTATATTAAATCTAAGGCTTATTCTTCCAATATTTTGAACTGAACAATGTTTTCCTTCAGATTAAGTACGTTATAGTTGAAACTAGGACTCCATCTATTTCTTGCAGTCTTCTCCCTTTCTGGTTTTGTTTTTAAGTTCCATGCTTTAGACATTTCCTAAAACAATATCTAAGTCCTGAAGAAACCCCCAGGCTCTGTTGAAAGGACAGGCTAGTCCCCTTACCTTGCAAGCGGTGGAAGATCCTAACGGTCTGTAAGGTTGCCCAACTGGAAAACAAAGGAAGTGAACCAGTGGAAATCACCAGTTAATTAAATTCATGGATTCATGGATCCATGTCGATACATGGTATATATCAGCAGTTGACTCGGGTCTTGGGGAGAGATTTCAGCAGTTTTCTCTCTGGCTAAGAAGAGTCAGGCTGTGTCAAACATACCTTGGCATTCTTCTTCCTGTCCTCCTTGGCGTGTAATCAAGGTCATTAATTAGTTTAAAATTTTGTTCATCTTATCAACCCACCATCCTGAAAGCAGGGGCCACGTATGTCCTATCCCTGCTAAGTGTCCAGCAGTTGTCTCTGTGGCTGCTGGTACAGAATGGGAGCTCACTCACTGTCTGCTGTTCTATTTAGTGAGCATGGAGGAAGGAACAAGATAATTGGGTCAGGATGATTCAGGAAAGGCACTAGGACACATACTGAAGTTTGTGAAAACATGATTTCCCTTCTTATTGCTGGGTTTAAAGGAAAAGCTGAACAAAGCAGACCCCTGGTCTCATCTCCTTTACACCTGCTATGGAATTCTCTGTGCCTTTTGGAATAGTGGTCCCTTGGTATGTGTAGGGGAATTGGTTCCAGTATAGATAACATAGATAACAAAATCTGAGGATGCTCAAGATAGCCGTGGTACAGTTGGCCCTCCATATCTGTAGGTTCTGTGTTTGAGAATTCTGCACCCATGAATACAGGGTGTCCACTGTATCATCTTCCTAGTTCAAGGGCAGCAGTTGGCTCTGGAACTGAATATGCTCTGGAACTGAATATTCTCGGTTCAGAGAATCACCCATATCCTCATTTTGTGCTACATGTTGCCTTTGAGATTTGTCAGTACTTGCTTTTTTCATTATCTACCTCCACTGCAATGCCAGTGTGACACAGTACCTTGCAACATGAATCTTGCACCTGATGAAAAAGCAACAGAAAGGTCTCCATTTCTCTGAGCTACTTCCCAGCCAGTAGATCATTGTCTTTGAGGATAGGGGAAGAATACGATGCAGTTGTATGGTTGAGAACGACTTTCCTACTCATTGACACTGGAAGCTTGGACATTTGGTGACTATGAGGTGAGCTTTGCTATACTCAGATGTCATGATTATGGGTGGGGACCTTCTCTCTTTCTAGTCTTATTCTCCTTTTGCCCTTTGTTTCTTCTTTCTGCCAGCATACTCTTTGTTCATGGTGGGCTCTGGGACCCTGTCGCTGGTCTCTTTTGGACTCTGTGTCTTATTTCTTTTCCAGTTGGACTGAGACCCTGAACATTGGCCTCTTCATAACAAGTCTTAGAGAAGGTAGTTGGCCAGATGGGATGAACTAGGGCAAGACGGGGACTTGGGAACCACGGAGGTCACGGAATTGGGAGAGGTCTGTGCTGTAGTTGGCATCAGGGAAGTTTCTGATCACTAGGAGGCAGAGAGTGGGTGAATTGGACATTTAGTTTCTGGGAGGTAATGATGACTCAGCTCCAGGGAATGGGACAAAATAGTGGGAATGTAGACCTGGAAAGAACTGGAATTGGGGGGAAGACACCAAAGCAGAGACTCAGATAAAGCAAGGGAAGGGAGAATAATCAGGAGCAGAGATTCTGAAACTGGGATATAAAGAAAGGTTTTGTCATGAAGAAACTGGCAAAGAGCTGGATAACAGGACCGAAGAACATGTGACCAACAGCTGACTTGATGCTTAACTGGGGAGAATGTCTGAGAATTCCCACCATCCACCTATATACCAGTGGACTTTCCTTCTTGAGGCTGGCATTGCTGTCAACTCAGGGGGCTAAGGAATAGCCAGCCAAGCAATTTAATTATTTGAATTCTCTTTCCTGTCTCTGGCTTGGTCAGTGACTCTGATGTTCACTCAAACCCTGCTTCACTTTAAGACTCACCTTGGTAGGAACCTTAATGGTACTTTTCACCTCTGCCTTGCCCAAATTTAGCACATTGCCTGGCACATTTCTGTTGAACTGCAATGCTGTTTGTGCCACCCATATCTTTGTGACCTCTAAACTTTGTGCTATATGTTCTGTTCTTGATTTTTAAGATTACCTTCCACCCATTAATCAAAGTAGCTGACCTCTTGGGAAGAGAGGTTCACCATTTGCTGTCTTGGTATTGAGCATATTCTGACTTAACCGTATTTTTCTCAAACTCAGAGTCCTTCTTAACTTTATAAGGTATAATGAGTATACTATAGCTGTACACCACCTTCTCGAAGCAACTGTGCCTTGCCATTCCAGAGTCAGAGTGGAGGTGTGCAGGTAACATAACCCACGAGTAGCAATCCCTCTGGCTATATCATGTGTACAAAGTCCATAACCTCTTTGTTTAGGCATCTGACAAGTTCCAGGTTTCAGCTTTGGCATATCTGTTGTTTCAGATGATTCTGTCTAGATGGAGGCAACTTTAGAATGTCTAAAACTCTAGACCTAGAGAACGGACTTGACACCGGTGGGTGGAGGGGGAAGCTGGGGCGATGTGAGAGTAGTATCGACATATATATACTACCAAATGTAAAATAGATAGCTAGTGGGAAGCAGCCGCATAGCACAGGGAGATCAGCTCAGTGCTTTTGAGACGACCTTGAGGGGTAGGATAGGGAGGGTGGGAGGGAGATGCAAGAGGGAGGAGATATGGGGATATGTATGCATATGGGTGATTCACTTTGTTGTACAACAGAAACTAACACAGTATTGTGAAGCAATTATACTCCAATAAAGATCTATTAAAAAAAACAATAGTACTTAACCTCTATTGCACACATTCTAGAAGCCAGGCAATATCATAGGCATTTGACATGAGTTATCTATTCATTCTTCGTAAGAATTCCTTTTAAATATCACTAACCCCATTTTACAAAGAGGAAATGAGATTTAAAAGCATGAGTTGTGCTTTCAACTATTGTGCTTGAATTATTCAGTTTAGCACTATGCCAGCCACTGTTATATCCTGTGGATAAACAAAAGTCGGTTAAAGCATGGATTTTGTGGCACTCACGGGATCACTGGGAGGGCAGACCTTGTATTTATGAACTGATTATAAACATGATGTAAGATACGATGCAATGAAGTTCTAAACTGAATGAAATTAAGTGCTAAAATGCCTGGTATAGACCCAGTGGTTCTCAGTGTGGTCCCCAGACCAACAACCTGGGAACTTGTTAGATGTGCAAAGTCTCAGACCTCACTTCAGACCTACTAAGTCATAAACTCAGACTGGGGCCCACTACTGTTTGAACAAGCTTTCCAGGTGATTCTAATACACTCATACGTGGGAACTACTGGTAGACCATAGGTGTTAAGGGCAGTATATTAGTTTCCTAGGGCTGCCATAAAAATGGCCACAGACTGGTGGCTTAAAACAACAAACTGATTCTCTCACAGTTCTGGAGGCCAGAAGTCTGAAATCAAGGTGTCGGTACAGTTGGTTCCCTCTGGAGTTTCTGAGGGAGAAACTGCTCTGATGCCTCTTTCTTAGCTTCTGGTGGCTCCCAGCAATCCTTGGCATTCCTTGACTTTTCGCTGCATCACTCCAGTCTCTGCCTCTTTCATCATGTGGCTGTTTTTGTGTCTCTTTGTATGCCCTTTCCTTTTCTTATAAGGACACCAGTTACTAGATATAGGGCCCACTCTACTCCAGTGTGACCTTATCTTAACTAATTACATCGCACAGATCCTATTTACAAATAAGATCCCATCCTGAGGTTCCAGGTTGATATGAATTTGAGGGAACACTGTTCAAGCTACTACAGGCAGTTAAGATGAAGACAGTCAGTTTAAGTGGAACTTGAGGGAAAAGCTTTAGGAATGATCTGAGTGGTTGAAATGAGTGAAAAAATGGGATGGTGTGGTCACTGTAGGAGTGAAGGCTAGTGAACAAGCATAGGCGAGTTTGACGGGAGGGGATCATGATGTCGGGGCATGGACTTGGTTGAAATGAAAACATGGATATTGACCAACATATATAAACAGCTCATACAACACAACAACAAAAAAGCCAAACAACCTGATTAAAAAATGGTCAGAAGAACTGAATAGAACTGAATAGACATTTTTCCAAAGAGGAAATGCAGATGGCCAACAGGCACATGAAAAGATGCTTAACATCACTAGTCATCAGGGAAATGCAAATCAAAACCACAATGAGATATCACCTCACATCAGTCAGAATGGTCATCATTAAAAAGTCTACAAATAATAACTGCTGGAGAGGATGTAGAGAAAAGGGAACCCTCGTACACTGTTTGGTGGGAATGTAAGTTGGTGCAGCCACTGTGGAAAATGGTATGGAAGTTTCTCAAAAACTGAAAAATAGAAATACCACATGACCCAGGAATTCCACTCCTGGGTATATATTTGAAAAAAACAAAAGCACTAATTCAAAAAGATACATGCACCCCAGTGTTCATAGCAGCATTATTTACAGTTGCCAAGATATGGAAGCAACCTCAGTGATCATTAACAGATGAATGGATAAAGAAGATGTGGCATATATATACACACACACACACACGCACGCACGCACACACACACACACAATGGGATACTACTCAGCCATAAAAAGAACAAACTTTTGCTATTTGCAGCTACATGGATGGACTTGGAGGGCATTAACCTAAGTGAAAAAAGACAAATACTGTATGATATCACTTATATGTCGGATCTAAAAACTGCAACAAACTAGTGAATGAAACAGAAAAGAAGCAGACTCACAGACACAGAGAACAGACTAGTGGTTACCTGCAGGGAGAGGGAAGTGGGGAGGGGCATTCTAAGGGTGGGGGAAAAGAAAAAGGTTATTATGGGATTATATGAAATCATGTGGTGAAACTTTTGAGAATGATAAAGGACTACAGAATTTAAAGAATCTTTCATTCAATAAAAAAATGTAAAAATATGGGTCTTGATGTAATACAGTAACATAAATAAAATTAGTACTCTCTATCCCCTTTATCCTGTAATAAAACTAAACTATTTGTTTAAAACTGCTTGCCAGCTGATAGTTTATAGTAAAAATCACTCATGATATTCTGATAATTTACATACCACCTTTTAATAATAGAAATTGTTGGGATCTTTCATTTGATCTAGCACTAGCGAAACAATGGCCCCGTCTGAGTCATGATTTGACATAGGAAACTGCATCAAATCCTTCCAATGGCTTTCCCATTATTGCTCATGATATTAAATCATTTTGGCTTCTGCTGCACTTAACACCAGTTACATTCAAGGGTTCTCAGCTCTTACAATACCGTCTGAAGTTTGAAGATATTCAATATCTCTATCAAACATGTCACAAAAAGTTTATTGTAATGCCATATTTGTTTAGGTGAAACTTAATCCTTCAGGCCAGAAGAGGGGAAACACAGCTCTGTTGATGGAATGCCTGGTCTAAATCTTAAGTTTAAATAACCTTTCTGTGCCTGAGTTTATTTCTCTGAAAAATGGGGATATGATCGTGATGTTTACAGCATTCAAGTAAGTTAATAGGCAGTTAGCATGGTTCATGTTCTGTATGTGATGGTTCTCACTTTTATGGATAAAATGTTAATGTTCACAACGGGTGAGGATTCAGAAGGTTTTAACAAGTCTCCCATTAAATGGAGGTGACATTCAATGGGGACAGTGTAAAAGGAGCCTATACCCAGCATGCTACCTGACCTAAACCTCCTCCGTTGGGTTGTGTCTGTCATCTGTGGCCTCCCTCCTGTTGCTGGAGTGCCGAATAGAACCCACTCTACTGATAGAACCCACAGTGCTTGGCTAGTATATATGCAGTGGACCCTATTGCTGCCAGCTTCCCTGATCCCTGTTGAACCTAGAATCTCTTATAGCTGAAGTCCCCCAGAGGCCACAGTTAACCACCAGTAGCTACATACTATCAACCCCTAGGGAGAATAGGCTAGTGGTGGATGGTCATAACTATTGATCTACCAGGATGTCAGTAACAGGTACCACTGTCACAGATACCCTTTCTTGTGTCGATGTTCTGAACTGCCCTGACAAAGTCCACACAAAATCCATGAGTTTTGTGGGGATGATTGGCAGGAACACTGATAAATGAGAATTTATGCAGGGGGAGGTCTGAAATAGGTCCTGGAGGTCTCCCGGTTGTGCCAGGCATTTAACTTCTTGGTTGGTAGATTGTGGGAGGGTAGGGGATGAGATTTTGGGAAAAGGGGCTGTTTACCTAGCACAGAAGTGTTGCAGTGTTTTAACAGCTGAAGGAGCTATTTGAGTCCTGGCTGAACCTTAGCCCTGGGCATGGAGGAGATGCTGCTATGCCAGTAAGGCAAGGCCATTCTCTAAAGGCCTTGAGTTCGAGCCGGTGAGGCTGGGCTCCGTCCAGTGGGCACCAGGGAGTCTTTGTTGGCAGCCCACCTCGGTCTTGGATTCAAGCAAAACAGAGTTCTAAGCCAGGACTTAACTGAAATACAAAAAAATGTAGCTATTCTTCCAAGGAAGCATTTTGCTTCAAAATGTTCTTGTTTGTTTGGTGTTTCCTCATTTATCTGTTGGCATGACTCTTTGGGAGGTTAATGTGAGTTCTAGAGAGAGGAGAATGGGAAGAATGGATCACCATTTTTAAGCCTTTGCAGATGCAAGTCTTTTCTTGATGATGACTTGGGATTGAACAAGTTATTAAAAATTCCCCAACAAATGCTTTGCAGGTGTCTTTTTTGTTTGTTTGTTTGTTTTTTTGAAAGATGAGGCTAGGAACAAAAAGAATGATCCTTAATCTTAGGTAAATATCTTCCCAGTTTTGGAGAGACATGGTTATTCTTGAGGCTACTAATTGTCCCCTGTATTAAAAATGCTGGCTTCTCATTGGGACATTGGGTGTTAACCTAAACACAGAAGTTGCTTGACTGGCATCAGTTCTCCTTCAGTTACCAGTCTCTGGCTGTGTCCCCTTCACTGCAGCACTCTGGAAATGCAAGTGCAAGGAAGACTTTTATGAAGCACTTATTTCCCAGAAGTCCCAGACAAGCCTGAAGTCTCTGTTGGAAGTTATTTTTACCCCCATGCACTCCACCAAATAGCGGATAAAATGTCGGGGCTTGGAAGTTGTGCGTATAATATAGCAATTAAATGCAGAGGTTTCTGAATTAATTAGCCTGGGTTTGAATCCTGCCTTTTATGAGAGAATCTAAGAGAAAAAGAAGTCAGACCAATCCTTAATCTTAGGCAAATAAGCAAATAACTTATCCAGTTTTGTCATAGCTGTCATTCTTCATGCTACTACCTATAGCATCCTGTATGGCTTTGGGACTTTGGGTAAATAATTTTACCATTCTACTGGTCAGTTTCCCATATGTAAAATGAGGATAAAATACTTGTCCTACAGGACTATTATGAGGATAAAAATGTAATCATCCCTAGCCTAGCAAAAGTCTTTTGCTGTTGATAATGGGTTTTTTTTCCCCCCTGGAGAGCCTTAAAACCCATTTTTATAACTTAGGAACCGTTGTGTGCACGGGCATGGTTATGCAATGCTGTATCAGTCAGATACTGATCAGGAGACAGCATTCCCACAGTAATTTGAACAAAGTAAGTTTAACATAAGGAATTATTAACTAGTACGAGAGGTTGGGGCAAGGAGAGATTGCCTAGTAGGAGTAAAGAGAGCTCTGAAGAAGACAGGACTATTAGAAGGAACAGCCACTACCCCAAGGGCTGAGCTGGTGGCTGAGGAAGAGCCCCACTGCACCTCCCGGCTGAGACCCAGACCTTGCTGGTGAGGACATGGCTGTGACTCAGTGAAGGACAGAGACACTGCTGTGGTGCTGTGCTGGCAACACTTGCTGGAAATCCACCCTCTGGGACGGGTAGGTAGTGTCCCCTTTCTGGTGCTGGAGAAAGCTGTCACAGAGAGGTGTCTCCCTGGAGACATTCTGCTGTAAAACCCCCCAAGTGCTACCGACCGCTGTGCACTACAGAAGGCTAGTGTTCAGGAAGCTGCCTGCACGGCAGGAGCTGGACCTGGGAGAATCTGTGTATGCCGCGGAAGTCAGAGGCTGGAGCAGGAGCTCCACATGGGGGAACCACCTGAGCTGCAGAAGCCTGCCCAGTGAGCACGCTGGCCCCAAGAAGAAAACCCCCTTCCCGCTCAAGTGCCTCTTTAGCGCCCTCTACTGACAAAGTGTAACAACATGCCAGCTGGGAAATGAAAATAACTGAAAGGATCCAACTTAATTTTCACAGGAGGGGTAATGAAGAGTGATTTTTGGAGCTGATATGCAATAAAAAGACCCTGGCATGAGGTCTCTTTGAGTAATCCACAATAGTAACTAATACTCAGCATTCCCTACTAAATACTTGCTCTTCCCTTTTGTGTTTAAGCTTATAATTATTCTTTGTGAGGTAATAGGTATTGAGGACTGTGTAATCCCTCACTAGAATGAGCCCCAATAGTAACAAAATATGGGTAGTGCTGCAATAATAAATGTATTAAGCCAGAAAAGGAGAATTTTTTAGTTGTCTTATGTAATTAGAGAGAACATTCTTTTAGGATGGTCTTTGTTAGAGGTACAAACAATAGGATACTTGAGCTCACAAGTATTTTTGTAATCTGATAATGGCCTTTTAACCTAATGCATCCTTTTGTGTTTATTTCTGTTTTTTATTGTTTTGAATAAATTAAAGGCATTAAATAAGAAGTGGAAGCAAATTAAGTTTACTCTTTGGACAACGTGGAGCCGGTGAGGATTTTGAGTGAAACTGTGATGTGGTTGGAGAACTTCTGTCGGGAGGTCAGCCCCATACCTGGCTTATAGAAAGTGCTTAAGCAATGGGGGCTACTTGGCCTGTTCCTGATGTGACTCTCCTTTGTGTCCTCTGAGTGATGAGTGGTCACCCTCTGACAGAGGTCACAAAAGAGCCCAGGTCAAAATAATTGGAAGCAAAATCAACTAAATACAACTAGATGAAAGAGGGGAGGGCACAGTGAATTCCTAGGTCCAGGCACTGCCTTAAGCCTCTAGAGCTCATTTAGGAGTCTAATTAGACCAGAAATACCTTGCTCACTGACCCAGGAGTAGAAGTGGAAGAAAAGGGCATGATTAATTTAACGCTTGGAGATGAGGGGGAGATAGACCAAAGCCACCCAAGGTCAGTGAGCAGCTGTGAGCATCTCTTCCTCTCTTCTTTCTCAAGTCACTTTTACTATGCTTCCAAATGAAGTTTTTATAAGTGGGAATACCAATATGCATTTATCATTTACAAGTATTTATTGAATGCCTCATTGTATATGAAGTGCTGCTGGGTAAGGCGCACAGGTGGCGATCCTATAGCTTCTAGGTCAGAGTTGAGGGTCTTGAAGAAATGCTAGGAGGCACACAGACTGACTTATGTCAAGATGTATATGATAGGCATCATTATATCCAACCTGTGGAAAACACCTTCTCCATGGCCATCTGTGACCTCTTTGTGCTTAAATCCAAAGGATGATTGCCTGCCGTTGTTTGACTTGACATCTTATCAGCCTCTCCTGGAAATTCTGAGTGTTCCTTCTATATCTTAGGCTTTCTCTTTCCTGTCTTCTTTCTGAAACTTTCCCCCTGTGTATTCTTTAAGTATTTGTATTCATCATGGGCCTCCTCTACCTCATGCTATACACTTTTTTCTGGGTTGATTTAATCTCTTTACAGTACCTCGATTACCATTTACCTATGGATGATGATACCCAAATTGAAAACTTAGGCCCAGTTCATTTTCTTCAACTCCAGGCCTGTTTACCTAACTTGGCAATTGGATATCATGCCTTGAAAACCTCACAGGCACTTTATATTCAACTCATTCCAAACTGCCTCCACCTCTGTTTCCCCCATTTCAGTAAGTGGTACTCCCATCCAAATAGTTGTCCAAGCCAGAAGCCTGACTGTCATCCTGGAGTCTCATTCCCCACCTTCACCTAATCAGTGGCTAATCATGTTGATTCTGTCTCCTTTGATAGCTCTTGAATGAGTCTACTCTTGGTATCACCATGGAACTGTGTCAGTGGGGACCACCTTTATTTTTCATCTACCTTATTACAACAGCTTGACTTATTAATTAATTCACACCCTTTGCAGAAAGGTTTCGCCATTTGCAAATAGCATCATGTATAGCTGTACAGTTCTTCAGTGGCTCCCCAGTGTCCTAGAACCAAGTCCTGGTGTTTGCATATGGTCCACAAGCCTCGTTATGAGCTGATCTGTTTCGCTTTCTAGCCTTTTCTCTCATTGCTCCAGCACCTCTTTGAGTCCTCTGCTCCAGCTATATTGAACCACATGCAGTTCCTTGAGCACACCATTCTCTGTGCTAAAATCTGTTCCTCTATTTCTTTCCTTCATTTGGATAACTCTCACTTCTCCTAAAGGACTCAACCTAGATGTATGTATGTCATTTCCTCCAGGAAATCTTGACCCCCACCAAGGCTTAATGTGATCACATATGTGGATCCTATAACACCCTGTGCTTACCCTTGTCATGTTGATCATGGGCTCTCTTAATAACTGTGACCTCCCTCAGGACCATATGGTTTGCAGGATCTTTAAGAAACTTTATTGTTTTTGTTATTTCCCCTTGGTCCAAGGGACTGGGTGATGTTCCATCTCCTAGTTCATCTCAAAGGAATAAGTATTGACTGAATTTTAGATAGTTTGTCATCCTCCAGAGGGCTGTGTCTTTCACAGTCGGGAAGTGCCTCAGTCCCCTTTACTATATCAACACAAATGTTATTGTAACTAGAGGAGCAATTATTAGGAGAGATTAAAAAACGTGTTCTGTTAACGTAACTCTTTTACCTAATTCAGGGGCATTTGTCTTCAGGGCTCTTACCTGGTAGCTGCCCTTTTTCTTGTGGGTTCTTGACATCTTATGTGGTACAGACCATCTACTAGTGTTAGAAAAGGGGAGGGCAGTAGAGGTGGCTTCAGAATGAACTGGACCAAGAGTTTGAAGTATCATCAGGACTGATCTCTCTTTTTAATTATTTTTGCTTCTCTTTGTTCATTTGAGTCTCTCCTCCTATGGTTTTTCTTCATGTGATAAAGGAAAGTTCAGACTTAAATTATCCAAGGTTATTTACCATAGAGGAAAGAAAGAAGCCCCTGGGTCCACATATCAGGGAAGACTTCTCACTGGCTTGCTTGAGTCACATGACTGGCCGGGGCCAATCAAGGATCATGTGCCTAATCTCTTTGGTCAGAGAGAGAGGTGTTTCACAAAGGAAAGGAGTCAGAGGAATAATAACGGGAAGACAAGCAGAAGCCTTTACTTGGTGGAAAACATGACAATAGAAAGGAAATTTTACAGTTCCCTTACAGATTCATTTCTCTGCTAAAGGAATAGGTAAAAGATACAGGATTCTGCCTAATTAAATGACTGGGGAAAGATAATAGTTGCAAAAGTGGAATTGCTGTCTAAACCTATGTTTATCTGAATACTTTTCAGTCATCCGCTCTAACTTTTCAACAAAATTGACTAACTTCTCCTTATGGGAAGACAGAGAAGTGATTTTTTTCCCATTAAATTTCATTGAGTGTAATATTCTTCTTTCTTAAGGGAATACTGTAATGAAACATGCATTGTTTTCAGAGCAAAGGAATCACCCCAGGTGTCTAAATGGGAAGTTGTGAGGTTATATCTTGCTGCCATGAATAATGGGATGGGATTACTTACTTTGAAACTGCTTCCTGGTTCACTTTATTTATTTATTAACATCTTTATTGGAGTATAATTGCTTTACAATGGTGTGTTAGTTTCTGCTGTATAAAAAAGTGAATCAGCTTTTTATAAAAACTTTTTAAAACTTTTTATAAAAAAGTGATACATATACATATATCCCCATATCCCCTCCCTCTTGCGTCTCCCTCCCACCCTCCCTATCCCACCCCTCTAAGTGGTCACAAAGCACCAAGCTGATCTCCCTGTGCTATGTGGCTGCTTCCCACTAGCTATCTATTTTACATTTGGTATTGTGTATATGTCCATGCAACTCTCTCACTTCGTCCCAGCTTACACTTCCGCCTCCCCATGTCCTCAAGTCCATTTCCTGGTTCATTTTTGATGTGGGAAAGTTCACAATGACCTCTCTCTTGGCTGATTACTTGGCTTGTAGGTGATGAAGTGGTTTGGACAGATAATAAATGAGTAATGTGACAGTCGCCAAGCAAGTGGAGGCCAATACTACTATTCTTATAAAGTGATTGAAGACTGCAGGATTTGAAGGCTCTGCCTAAATTTCATTCACAATTTTTGACTTGTGTTATTTTTGAGTCACACCTTATTTTCCTCCTGCACCTATAAGAAATAAATTTAGCAATTCTAATGTTTACAGTGCAATTTAAGATGCCCACATGAGTATCACAGTCAATAAGAATTATTACAACTAGCACAAAGTATTGGAAATGGTTTAATTTGAATTGGTTGTATGTTACTTTGAACACACTTTTACTGAGATAAAGATCATGGTGATGACAATTGATAATGATATTGATATTCTGTATAGAAATTACAACTACTTTTACCCTCTACTATCTTTGCATGATAAGTGCCTTAACCTGTAGGATCCCTGTGGGAACCCAGCCATGCGAATGTGCCTCTCAGATGTCTAGCTACCGAGGACATAATTGACTAATGGTCCCGGCTGCCGTGCTCTGAAATCCATCAATGACTGCCTGCTAACTACATGCTTCCCATGGGCTGCTCCCAACCAGCTTAGGAGTTGCAGGGGTACTTAGGAGGGCCATAACTGGGAGACAGTGGACCCCAGATAGCTTTGCTGAACTTCTCTTCGAAGTACACTGTGGTCTACAACCCTTCCACCCAACCTTCCTTCCTTCCTTTTCTTCACTTGGGGGTCATACCTACATCCCAGTCTGATGGTTCTCCCAGCCTCTCCTAAATCCCTCTCTATTTTGTCTCACAGGTGTTTACTCTAATAAGCTCATTTCTTACAAATTGTGATAAAATACGTAGTATAACATAAATTTTGCCATTTAAATGTTTTAAAAGTGCACAATTCAGTGGCATTAGTTATATTCACAGTGTTGTACAACCACCACCACTGGCTATTTTCAATTTTTTCTATCACCCAAAACAGAAACTCTTTGCCCATTGAGCAATATTCTCCATCTGAATAAATTCCTTACTCATTTAATTATGAGTTGTCATCTGATTCTCAGAGGACCTTGACTAATAAACTCCTTTGAAGAGTAAATGGGATTTTCAAGGCAGATACTATCTTTATATTCCAGATGAGGACACTGAGGCTCAGAGAGGTTGACTAACTTGCAGCAGATCACACAGCTAGTAAATGTTTGAGTCAGAACACAAACCAAAATCTGTGTGACTCCAAATCTCATGCTCTTAAACGTTGCCTTCTGATAACAATTTGTTGATCCCAATATAAGCCTCAGAAAACCAAAGGGCTGCAATGGGGAGGAGGCAGATGGGGTCAGCTGGAAATATACTTCCATGACCTGAGAGGTTCTACCCAGGATTAAACCTCCAGAGACAATGGTTCTCCTACCCCATCCTGTTCCAGCTTACATTGTGCCTTCATAGCTATGGCTTACATTCTAGTAGCATGGTGCTAAGTCCTTCGTATACATTACTTCATTGAGTCCATCTAAGAACCATAAAAGAAGTACTATTATCTTTCCCATTTTAGAGATCAAGAAACTGAGGGGAAGTGAACAGTGTCTGTTTATCAGGAAGAAAATACTTTGTGTTTCTTGGAATTGGAAGAGCAAGGGTGAATAGAGATTTAATTAATGAATTAATTTCCCCCTATTTTTAGCACTATAAATTAATAGTGATGGCTTAACCAAACTATGGTTTAAAAAAATCCAATACTGCATAATGGTTTATATTGAAACTCAATAATCTTCCATTCCATCCTTAGCCTCAGTCTTTAGAAATGACTTTGTCCCACTGTCATAGTTCAAAGACATTCAGTGCATTATCAGTACTATCTCTCTCTCCATTATCTCAGATTATTTTCATGATTACACCTATAATACCACAGCTAACTTCTTGCGAACTGGTTTGGAGACATCTATGAAGACTTTTTTTATTGCATGGTCACAGGAAATACTGTTCATTCTCATTACTGGAATAGTTATGTTCTGTGAAGTTGCTGTGGACACCAAATTGGTGAATACTGAGCCATTGCTCCTAGGGGAGATAAGGGGCTTAGGATCCTGTGAGCTTCGAGTCACAACATTTTTGTCAACTCATCAACATTAACCTTGTTTTGTATGTGTCCTTGTTTCAAGATGCCTTTTTTCATGTTGATTCATTAGCATTGAACTCATGGCCAACAGCACTGCAATTCATACATTAATGAAACTTATCTAACACATTTTCTCTGTAGGGAACATCAGCCTTGTGCTTAGGAACACTAAACAGCACTTCAGCACTAGACCTGGGGGCTATTTTAAACAGTGAAATCACCAACAAAAAGCACAAAAATGCAAACAATGTGGCACTAAGTAGACTGCAAAAAGGACACTTACCTGCAGTATGAGAGCTAAACCAAGAAAGTGGAGTGTCTCCTTGTTTAACCTCATGTTGGACATGTATCTTGGGCAACTAAATTTTTCTGGCCACTCTGAGCATGTCTGTGAATGACTGCAAAAGCACCATGAATACTGATTTTGGGGGTTACAAGATTTTAGTGAGTAGGCAAATTCACAAGTACAGAATTCACAAATAATGAGGATCAACTGTACATCTTTAATGGTAGTAGTTGAGGAGAGCCCTCTTCGGTCTTGATTGTTCCAAATCTCATAACAGATCAGCCAAGTCAATCATTCATGCCCTAATGCATTTGTTACCAAACTCAGATTAGGCTGCTCACTGCTTGAAAGCCAATACTTGAGATACAAGTGCTGGTAGGAAGGGAAAGCTTGCTTTATTCAGGAGGCTAGCACCTGGGTAGATGGTGGACTCGTGTCCAAAAACCAACTCCAAAATTCTGCTTGACCGGGCCTTCCCTGGTGGCACAGTGGTTAAGAATCCACCTGCCAATGCAGGGGACACGGGTTCAAGCTCTGGTCCGGGAAGATCCCACATGCTGTGGAGCAACTAAGCCCATGCACCACAACTACTGAGCCCGCGTGCTGCAACTACCGAAGCCCATGTGCCTAGAGCCTGTGCTCTGCAACAAGAGAAGCCACCACAATGAGGAGCCCGCGTACTGCAATGAAAAGTAGCCCTGCTTGCGCAATTAGAGAAAGCCCGTGTGCAGCAACGAAGACTCAACACAGCCAAAATTAAATAAATAAAATAAATTTAAAAAATAAATAAAATCTGTAAAAAAAAAAAAAAAATTCTGCTTGACCGTGGAAGTTTTTAAAGGGAGAATCATTTGGGTAGCGGGTCAGAGTCTTCCATATCTTCCACTGTGTGCAGACTTGTTCCGATTGGTTGGTGGTGAGATCACAGGGCGGTGCTCCAGGAATCTTGTGCTCAGCCTGAAGTTGCCATCTTCCACCTGGGTAGGGGCCTTAGTTCCTACAGAAAACTCCAAGGTATTGTTATGCATATTCCTGAGGAGGAACCAGGACCCTGCCCCACAGCTGCACTATTTGTTCCTTGACTGTTCCTCCTTTGTTTCTGCGTTCCCTTCCTTCCCTGATAAGCAACTGTTTGAATCTGTACTTTGGAACTCGTGGAAGGTCAAGGAGACTGAATGAATCCTATTTCCTACAAACAAGAAATGGGGGACACAGAAAGGATTTGTACCCGGGAGAGCCCCGCAGGGTCCTGCTCCATTTCACATTCACCCAGGCACTTGTTTGGCAGTAGAATAAAAATCACTGAACAGGCAATTCTGATGATGGGCCAAGTTGTGAATTCCCAGATGTGGCCCGGGTTCTCAATTTTATATATGAGCAGATAGATGAAATATTGCTTGCTAGATGCCACATAGCAAATGATTGGCAGTCTGGGGAAACCCCAGGCCTCTTATATATCAGTCCAGTGTTCTTGCCACAACTTAATGTGTCTTTGAGCTCAGTGACCACTGCATACGTACTTGGTTGAGGCTACCAGTCATTGGCTTGTGTTTGTGGTAATTCAATTCCAATAGTTACAGAGCCCCTGCTCTGTGACTCTGAGCTCCTTAAGGACAGGGGCTGTGTCTGCTCATAATCTAACCCATAGCCCCTAGCACAGTGCTTGGCACATGAAAAATGTTCAAAATGTTCGGTAAGTGAATAACATTGAGAAGTTGTGCGTCAAATTTTGGTCATACTACAATTTCTCTCAATAAAAATGAATAAAATGCACATCAGCAAAGGTTCTGTGAGATCTGGGAGATTCTTAGGCTCTGGTTCCTTTGAGGGTTAAGGTTGCAGGATCTGGAGTCGGATAGACCTGGACTCATGCCTGGTGGTGTGATACTGAGCAAGACATTGAACTTTAATGTGCCTCAGTTTCCCTCATCTGTAACATGGGGATAATAGTAGGTGCTACCACAGGGCTCAGTTTCAAGGATTAAATATGATAAGTGGGGACTTCCCTGGTGGCGTAGTGGTTAAGAATCCGCCTGCCAATGCAGAGGACTTGGGTTTGGAGCCCTGGTCTGGGAAGATCCCACACGCAATGGAGCAACTAAGCCTGTGCGCCACAACTACTGAGCCTACACTCTAGAGCCCGTGAGCCACAACTACTGAGCCAGCGTACCACAACTACTGAAGCCCACCTGCCTAGAGCCTGTGCCCCACAACAAAGAGAAGCCACCGCAGTGAGAAGCCCGAGCACTGTGACAGAGTAGCCCCCACTTGCTGCAACTAGGGAAAGCCTGCACGCAGCAACGAAGACCCAGCACAGCCAAAAATAAGTAAATAAATTTAAAAAAAAAAAAAAAGAGACGTGTTTATAAAGGGTTTAGCTTAATGCCTCAAATGTATTAAGTGTTCAGTAATTACTGATTTTCTTATTTTTTTGGATTGATGAAATACATGGACATAGGGAACCGTTATCAGAGGGGAGCCCACCATTAGATTCAGGGCCTAAAGAATAACTTAAGAGCAAAGAGAGTGTGTAGATTGAGATATTTGGGAAAGGCTTCTTGGGGGAGGAAGCGCTTGATACAGTTTTGAGGGAGACCTGAGATTTGCCTGGATTGGAGAGAGGAGTCCAGGGGATGCTAATGGCCTGAATAGAGGCCTGATGGCCCGGCTGAACCTGGCATGCTCAGGCGAGGAGGAAGGGGATGGCTTGCCCATTGTGAGAACAATGAGGGGAACATCCTAGGCTAGTGGGTGGGGACGCTGTTAAGCAGAGCCTTAAAGGCATTGTGTGGAGGGAGGCATGAGACCTCCTGGAGGGAACTATCAAGTACTGGAAATGTACCAGGGAAGAGCCAAATCGGACTCCATGTTGCGTCTGTTTTCTTACTTTAACCTTTGCTTCCCATTGCTTTTGTTCACTAAAAGGAACACAATGTGTCTACACACAATGGCCTGTCTCAGGGAACCCTGCCCCTCTGCCTGAATGTTAAACCAAAGTGCCTTTGTTCAGGGAAACATCCTGACCCTGTCCACCTGTGGATGGCTGCAAGAAAGAAGAAATGAACACATCCCCTCCCTGAGGCTGGCCATTCCAGGGGACATTTGCAAATCGTATGGCCTTTTTACTTTACTGCCTCATCTCCTCCCTCTCTCTCTGCTATAAAAGAAACTGGCATCCAAACCCCGTAAGATGGTTTTTCGGAGACATTAGTCTGCCACTTCTCGGTCTGCCGGCTTTCCGAATAGAGTTGTATTCCTTTGCCTCAACACCTCGTCTCCTGATTCATTGGCCTGTCATGCAGCAAGCAGAGTGAACTTGGGCTTGATAACATAAGCACCACTGGGAAAACTCAGAAGTAGTTTCCTTTGACCTAAAAGTACAATGTGGTTTTCATCTCCTCAAACCTGGAAGAGGGTTTTCTCTTAAAATGCCCTCATTTTTTAATGTACTGTCTGAATAAGGAGTGACCAGCATGTTTCAAAAGGATGATTGAGCTCTCTTAAGGATTTTCTTTTTCCCCTTCCCACCCCTGAAACACTGTGGTTTTACTCTGCAGGCTTAGGAGGAGGTACAGAAATAGTGAGGCTTATAATGTGAATCATATATTCAAGGCCAACCAGCCGCTATTCACTGTGAAGACACTGATGCTCAAGGCTGTTTTTGAGAGATGGACGCATTCCTGCTTCTCCAGAGTTTGTCAAGAGACTCCACCTCTAGTTCCCGGGATTCACATGCTTATCACTCACAGCACTGGTTATGCATTCCTCAGCCCCCTTTATAGGAATTTTCCTTCAGTCTTGGCTGTTTGCAGTGCCCTGGGGGGTGGTATCATTGAAATGGGAGCATCTGTCAATGTTGCAGGAATGTGCTCCTATTCTTTTGTGTACTTTATGTATGGATCCTTTCTTACGGTGGCTTATGCTACTCATCGGGTCTCTGACATTGTCATCCATCCCCGTGAAAGGCTGGTGTGCACACAGCATTTTGTTTTAATTTAAAAATTTTTTTTAGAGGTTTGCTTCTTTCAGGTCAGTGAGAGGAAATACAAGTCGGAGGAGTAAATGCCTCCTATCCATCACTTATATCCATTTCTCCCAGGACTGTGGAATGGTAAGCCTTAAAAGGAAGTAAAGCGATCCTTCAGTTTATCTCTGATGCCACTAGGATTAGCTAGAGGGAACCCATAAAACAGTGCTGGGCTGAGTATCTGCTCGAAGCTGGGGATGTGGAAGAGCACAAGATGTGAGGTGGAAATAGAGCCCTCACTCACAGATGAGAGGTGGAAAACTGTAAACCATCTAAATAAAAACAGTAGTGGAGAGCAAATGCTTCACTACAGTGGAGTATAGTGGAGGTGGCAGCCTAATCCCCATGGCATTGATGTGTTCATTTTTTTTCTTTTTTTTTGCCATCACAGTGTTACAAAAACATCTTTCATTTTTTCTTTTTTATTCATAATGATGACAGCATACAGTGTACATTGCAAAACATTCTTTTTTTTTTTTTTTGTAAATTTAGCTGAGCATGCCTTCATTTCTTCATTTCCTAAGCTGGAAAACAGATCTGTTTTCTTTACTCTGTTCTTTGAGCATTGAGCAATATGAATGAAATTTAGGTCACTCTAGAATTTTCCTTGCTAATAATAATTCTGCAAATCTGGACAGAATTTTATCTCCTGCCACCCCAGGTCACTTTTGCTGGTGATGACTCAGTACAATGACTTGACAAATGCTGTCCTTGTCTCCGGAGGGGGAAAGCAAAGTACAGATTGATCAGTCTCTAGCCCAGTGCTCTGCATACAGGATCATGGTGAAGGCTGATGAGGATTTAAGATACACACATGCCTCTCACACAGAGAGTGGTCACAAGAAGCCAAGCCTGGGGATCAGAACAACCTGCTTTGGAATTTCTTTCTCACTCTTACCACCTCTATAGCATATGTGCAGTTGCTCAGCTTTTCTAAGATTCCATTTTCTCATCTATAAAATAGAATGATACTTCCTTTGTATCTTTACTTTGAAGATTAAATACCAAAAGTAACCAAAACATTGAATACACTGACAGGCATGGCAAATACTCCATTAAAGGTAGCTTGTAGTTGTGTTGAGAAACATAGGTCTCCTGATGCCCAGTTCAGTATCTTGGCGTCTAGACTCTGCTGCCTCCCTTTTTTCTTGGTTGTCATTGTGACATGGAGGATACTTCTGTAATTGCAGGAAAGGGAGACTGAGCAGCTTTGGTTTGGGGTTCCCTTTTACAACAGGCAGTAGAAGCTGACGATTATGAGAATAAGCCCTGGAATTCAGATGCTCTATTTTTCTTGCGATATGACATGGGCCAAGTCACAACATCTATGAGCTTCTGGTTGTTTCATAGAGAAATAGTACTTACCTCACAGGGTTTTGTAAGTATTAAATGAGATGAAGAAGAGACTGCTGGGCACCTGGCAAGACACATTTCTATGTGTTCAGGGAAAGGTAGGAGTGGTTAGTATTTCTACCCATATCATTTCTTAACCTCTGTTTACCTTTCCTTGACTGCTGCAGGAAGACAGTACTACTTGCCTTTCAGGCTTATGCAAAACAGGGAGCACGCTTTGGGCCAGTTCTCGTGGGTGGCAGTAAGAGGACGCCATCCAGAATTTCCAGGTCAGGCACACTGGGGCTGTCTGGTCATGTATCCTGCCTGCTCCTCGCCGAGGCCTCCTCTGCCCTTTCTCATCCCCTGGACCCTAAGGCCCTCCCTCCTGGGGAGCAACATTTTGTACCCCTGCACCCCCCCCCCAAAAATACCCACAACATGAAATTCTCTGTCCTGTGGCATTTTCATCCACTGCCAGGTGCTCCCTGGCATGTGGCTCTGATTGACAAGATTACTAATCCATTGTAATCGTATTTTCATAATTAGTCCATGGGCTGGCTGACTTGTCCAGGTAAACTCCTGTCTGCTGCTGAATGTCTTCACTGACTGTCACCTCCCCAGAAGGGAGCCTGTTGGTCTAGTACCCACAGCTGTTACTAAGAATTGCTTTTGTATTTTTCCCCATCTTCCCTTTTTGGTGCTTGGCTGCTAGGAATCCTTGCTTGATTAAAAGTTACAATTAATGATTCCAAACCTGAACAAATACCAAAAATGGCTTCAGTTTTTCCATCTTCTGGATCACACACTGCCCGTTCCTCTTCTGTGGCTCCTTCCTCACGTCCTCCTGGCCAGCCTCCCCCAGAATCCCTGCGGCAAGGGCAAGGGCACACTTCAAAGGCATTTCTCTATAAAAGAACACACAGCGGGACATCAATTATTTACCAGGCAAAATTTTGGCAGGCACAGGGGCCTTTCCCTGTTTGTCTTGCTGAAGCCTGCCAGAAGAGCGCTTTTGAAGGTTGGGCTTTGTCTGTTTGTTCATACTGACCACTTTGCCTCCTGAGGGTGGGTGAACCCTGGCCCCTTCCCCTGCACTCTGGCCCTGGCCAGATTCAACAAGCGGTAACCAGGGTGATGGTTGCTCATTTCAGTAGAAAGTTAAGGGCTTTCTATTCTTGATCTTGTTTAATCCTTACAGCACCGTAGGAAGTAAATACTAGGCATTCTCTCTTTGTTACAGATAGATGAGGAGTCAAGGTACAGGAAAGTTAGGTCCCTCAGCTAGAAGGCAGCACATCTGGGACAGAGGCTGGGTGTGCCATCTCCAGAGCTGGTGCCTGTAACCACGACCCTCCACTCTGTGTTGACTGTGAGCTAGAGATACCAGGAACAGGGATGACCAGGGGGGAGGCGGCTATGTCTTTGAGGAGAGGGGAATCAGAAATCTTCCTGCAGGAGGTCTTGAGGACAGGGCAGGTTCTTAGTCCTTTTTTCGTAACTGGGCAGGGTCACAGGAGAAAACTGCTGTAGGACTAGCATGAGTATTTGTGGGTGCTATCACTGGGCTCAGATTAACTGGTACCTGCTGGGTGGGCTTATATCCTCAGACTCCTCAGCCTGTGGCTCTTGTGAGGTCATCTCCATAGTGAAAACCAGTGCATCACTGTCTCCGACTCTCATCCACAAACCCCATTTAACTATTTCTTGGAATTACCAAATGTTTATACTTGGCATATCACCAGCTGCCCAATTCATCTTTACTCAGGTTATGGGAAGGAATTTTATGGGGTTCTGTTAGGTCCCTCTTAATTTGCTGACATTTCTGGAGTCCTTACTGAATGCCAGACACTGCTAAGGGTTTTACATAGTCTCATTTAATGATCCATTCACCCACTCTGGTAGGCAGGCATTGTTACGCTCTTTTTCTGGTGAAGAAACTGAGGCTGGGCGAAGTCAAGAAACTTGGCCAAATAGACAACCAGTGGTGGAGCCAGAATTTGAACATGGAGAAAAGATCATACTGTTAGCACCATTTTATTAAAATGAATTGTGTAAGTGTACGTGAGATGGAAAGACAGCACAAGTGGGCACTGTTTTCATTGGTTGATCAAGGGATCTCATCATCAACGGAAGTACTGAATGTTTGCGTCTTCCTTTCTCGGTGAGGGCCTGTATGCCCTGCTCTATGCCTAAAGCTTATATTATTAATATAACAATGTCTTCTAAAAGTTAATGACTTTGAAGTCCTGGGTGAGCACTCCCATTTGAAGTTGCCATACATTTGGTCTTCCAGCAAATGTGTTTGTACATGGACCTCAGGAGGGCTCATCTTTGTCTGGTTAAGCACTTAGAGGGGTTGACAGTAAATTAAGAAGAAAATCATACTCTAGATGGAAGGAAAATTGTTGGTTCCTCACAGTGACCAAGGTCAAAATTCCTCCAGAAGATCACCTAAGTACATCCTACCAGATTGCCTATGCAAAGCCATAGCAGTAGTGAATTTGCTTTGTCCAAAAGAAGAAAAAAGCTTTGTCTTCTCAGCAGGGACCACAGAGCTACAGCTCAAGGCATCAGAATTGTTGAGTAAAACATGAATGTTAATATCACCTGAATTTCCTAGTAGGGTGGTGAGCCTAGCAGCAACTATTGAGGAAATTAAGGTAGACAGAGCCAGGTTCTTAGCCTGGTTTTGGTTTTGAATACAGTGTCTAGTTGGTGGCAATGTAAGTATATACTCAAGCAGAATGATTTCCTTACAATTTCAAATGATCTAATAATTTGACCGTAGAGATCGAGATGGCCTTTCCAAGCACCAAAAATGCCACCTTAACTTGGACTGTTTGCATCTATAGGCTGCTTCAGCTGTGGTTCAAGGGGAGCCAGTTAATGGTAACTGCCTACCTTGCGTTGCCTCTTGTCACCCTCCTAACTTGCATCATTCACCCCTGTGCATTTCTGGGTGTACAAAGAAGTACCTGATGTGCTTGTAAATAATCCCCTCATGTGTGCTCTTGTCTTCACACTCCTCACTGATGTCCGTCTTGGAGCAAATTCAACAAAAGTGAATCTATTATATTCCAGGCAATATGCTAACATCCAGAGGCCCTAGCCTTAGGGACATTCCAGCAGGGGGTTGGGGGGGGCTCATATGAAACAGACACCCCTGAAGAACAGCTTTCTACTGAGCTCCTGAAAGGTGCAAATCCTCACTGTACGTAAGCAGGATCGTGTTCTCTGCCAACGATGTCCTGTTCCCTTGCTAAGCTGCGTATTGCCTGATCCCTAAATCAGCTCCATGTACTTCTTAAAACCCCTCCTCCAGCTTCTGCCTGCTCCAGGCTGCTCAGACACAGATCTTTGTCCAAGCCTGGGATGGGTATGAGGTAGTGGATGGGGTCAAGGGTATCAAGATCATCAACAGACACCCATACTCCATTTGCCCAAGTTTTTTCCTCTGGGTTCCCTCACATACAATTTCTATGGGCCATCCCAAACTCTTTTACAGACATGCCTAGAAGCTGGGTCTAAATGTTTGGGTATTTGTATATATACATATACATATACACATGTATGTATAAAACACATACATATATACACACATACCATATTTTCTCTCTCTAAGATGCTTTTTCTGTGAAAAGAGAATGAAAGATAAAGGTACACCCCATGTTGAAGAGGAAAATGAAGCTCCAGACCAGTTGATCTATCGCAGAAGTGCTTCTGGGCTCCAGAGGCTTAGAGGAGTACCCCCCTTTGGCACGATGATTCCTCATGTATTGATGGGCTGCGTATGGAAACTCCATCATGGAAGCACTCTGAGTGAAACATGCCCTTCAAATGGAAGGGGTGGGGTTTCCCACAGGGGCATGTCCCCCATTCTGTCCAGAATGCTCTTCCCCTCGAAATTAGCACAGTTGAGGGAATTCCCTGGTGGTCCAGTGGTTAGGGCTTGGTGCTTTCACTGCTGGAGCCCAGGTTTGATCCCTGGTTGGGGAACTAAGATCTCACAAGCTATGTGCGTGGTGTGGCTGGGAAAAAAAAAAGAAAGAAATTAGAACAGTTGAATCCTGCTGCTGCTTAGCTCAGATGTCACCTCTTCAGAGAGGCTTTGCTTTACCCTCAAACTAAAACCGTTCCCCCATCCACTCAGCAGTCTATATTCCTATTACTCTGTCATTTTAATGACCCTTCTCATTGTCTGGAATTACCTCATTGTATTCCTTCATTGATTCGTCTCCCTTCTCTCTCCCAGCACACTCCCATCCCACACCACACGCTAGAAAGAGAACACTGCAGAGTATTTGTCCATTTTGTTTCCACTACCTGAAATGATACACAGCACAGAGTCAGGGCTTCATAAATACTTGTTGAATGAATGAGTGAACGAACAAATGAATAAATGAGTGAATGGCTCCTACCTCCCCACCCACGTTTTGTTTGCTAGATGACTGGAGGATATTAGGCATGCAGTATCCATCCCCTTAGACCAGTCTCTTCCTCTTTGGCAGAAAATAATCGGCTCATTCAGGACTGCATCTACATTGGCATCACATTCTGCAGCACAGAGCCAGGCCACCAAGCCTGAAGTACTTACAGCCTGGGGAACGGGCCAGGCTTGTTTGGTAGTTGCTATAGCTGCACTGACGCTTGAGGTGGGAAATGTTGGCTATTTCACCCCTCATCTGCTCCTTGGTGGGGAAGAACAGCGATGCTGGCAGAAATGCCTTGGGAGTTCTTTGACTGCTTTCCAGCAGACGGGGGCTGAATTCCCTGAGAGCAGAAGCTTATGTAAGGTGGCCGTGAATGCAGGGGGGACTCTGCTGTCACCTGGAACCTCGTCACCCCCGTGCCTGTGACAGACGAATGAGTAACTGGGGCAGCTATGCCTGGACTCTCAGGACTGGAAATGTGTCCTCGTACACTTGAAGGTGTTTGAAAAACATCGAGAAATGGTTTGATTTTTTTCTTTTTTCCGCTTCCCTGCCTGTTTTTCTTCTGCTCACTGACCAAGTTTGTAGCCCAGGCTCTCAGCCATGCTGCCTTGCAGAAGGTCTGAAGTCACATTACAAACTAAAACTAGACATATTTTGCACTTGTATGAAAATCACATGAAATGGTTAACTTCTCTTAAATAATAGAGGAGAGATAATTCCTGCACACCTGATCACTGAGATAGATATCCCATATCCATTATTGCATTGAATTCTTAGAAAAACCCTCTGAAGCATATAGTGATTTCTTTTTATCCCCCATTTCAAGGATGAGGACACTGAGATTCAGAGAGGATGACCTTTCCAAGGTAGGCAGCTAGAAAGGGGCAGGGCTGGAACTTGAAACCCTGGTAATGAGATTCCATGGCCAGTTATCTTTTTATGATGCCCCAGCTGCCTTCTAGAACTTGGAATACAGTTTTAGGTGGTGGCCCATTAGGAAAGTGTAATTTTTGTGGTTTAATTCTGTAAGACATTTTAAAGGCACAGGCAAATAAAGAGAAAAACATTTAGGGAACTCCCTAAACTGGCCATGCAGCAACTTGTGTGTGTGTGTGAGGGGGAGAGAGAGAGAGAGAGAGAGGGAAAAGGATGGCAGAGGGATTGCTTCTGGGTAGGTGCAGAGGGTCAACTGCACCCTCTGCAGAGGGTCAACTGCACCTACCCAGAGAGAAGTTTTCAGATTCAGAAAAATGAAGTAAAAGTTTTTTGGTACTATAATTCTCAGTAGGCCCCAGGCTTGGTCATCTTTGCCATTTCCTTCCTGAAATGTTTCATCCTGTCCACTGCTAATTTTATAATGGAGTTAATTATATATGTGATAACTACCTTTGGGGGTTGAACAGTTCCACAGTTCCATTTATATTGCAAAATTCTTCAACTATATAAAACTATTACCCGGAGGAAAACTCATTGTAGATTTTATCTTTGTGACTAGTGCTGTGTGTGTGTGTGTGTGTGTGTGTGTGTGAGAAAACATGGAGTGGTCAGTGTGTGTGAGGCATTGTGCTAGATGCTTGTTGATGCAAATATATTATGCACAGGAGACTGCATTCTAGTAGAAGAGTTATTATTAAGAGATGCCTAATGGTAATGCATGATAGGGTGAGTTGTTTAATAGGAACTTTGCAAGGACCACCTGGGGTTTAAGAGCGACATTAGCTTCAATCTGATGGGGTTGGGAGTTTGTGAAATAGGAGTTCTGAAATGAAATATACGGAAGGAGGTATATTTACACAGTCAGATATGGGAAGGGTATCCTAAGCAGAGAGAAGTGAGTTAGCAAAGGCGGAGAGTCAGGAAAGCAAACAGACTTGTTTAGAGAATAGTATATTAGTGTGATTAGAATTTAGACTATTCCTAGAACAGTGTTTCTTACACTTTAAAAAAAAAATTGGGAACCATTTAACAACTTACCTCATCGTCCACTCATCCCACCCAGACGTATTCGTGGGGATTCCATTTATCCACATGTATGCACGTGTAGTTGCTTTTCAGTGTTGTATGGCTCCCAGGGAGTTTATGGAATACTGAACTAGAGTCCTTGAGAAACTCTCCAATGGTGTTAATTATAGCTTATTTTGGTCCTCTTACCTACTTAGTGGATTCCTGTAAAAATGTTAAGTCATAGGTAAAACAGTCATCTATGGAATTAATCAAAATGAGCTCTTGAGATTTTTGGATCAGTTCATAGTCCACTGGGAGGTCTTTGGGACTCATCAATGGGCCATGGACCATATTTTGAAAAACAGTGGCTGAAAGGGATGATGAATGATAAAACAACTGATGCCATGTTGTAGAGATTCTTTGTGCCAGAACGAGGAGTTGTACTTAATTGTCATTGAGGGTATTTGAACAGAGCAGAGTTGAGGTTTCCCTATAAGAAAGAAACTGTTTTGAAAGGATTGGAGAAGGGAGAGTTTGCAGTCTAGGTAAGAGAGAGGTGATGCCTAGAGGTGCGGAAGTGGAGACAGGTGATAGTGAACTTGCAGAGATAGAATTGACAGACTTGACAAGTTGATGGGGGAAAGGTGGAGCAGACTCTTGGTTTCCTGGCTAGTGTGGCTGGATACATTATGGAAATGGTGCCATGAACACAAACTGGAAAGTTGGGTGGTAAAACTCTTTGGCTAGGGAAAACAATGAATTTAAAACGATTGCTGAGAAATTGGGAATGTAAAAAAAATTCTAGAAACTTCTAGGAAATAGGTGATGAATCACATGGAAATAGTTTTAAGTTTTCCAACCAAAACCTTTGTCACAGGATATTGGTTAACCTTAAGGGGCAGATGTCATAGAGCCAAACAGTTCCTTTACTGAGCTGGATATGATTCATAGTAGGTACCTGTCTTTGGATACCTTAGGGTATCCAAAGTTGAGACATGTCAGGGAGTCCTTCCCTCCTCCTTGACTAGGTACCTTCCCTCCTCCTTGACTTCCTCCTGTATGGAAGCTTCATGTCCACTCTTGGTTAGTTTTTCACTCATAGAAATCTATCAAAGCTTTTGAAGTCCAAAATGATCTCCATTAACTTCCCAGAACAGGTTTACTTGTCCAGTAGGATGGGTAGAACTGCTTGCGAGGTTATGAAAGAGCCTACTGTTAACTGTGCTGTATCCTCCTGACAGCATTGCTCTTTTGCACAACTCCAGAGGGTACCATTCACTTGGATAATTGTGGGTGATGTCCCTTGGATTTGTGCAATATGGCAGGCGGGATTCTTGTTGAACTACTTCTTTTTTGAACAGTAATAATTTGCTTTGGACATTTTGCATTTAAAGTAAATGCAAGGGATTTCCCTGGTGGTCCAGTGGTTAGGACCCTGTGCTTTCACTGAGGAGGAAGTGTGGGTTCAATCCCTGGTTGGGGAACTAAGATCCCGCAAGCCGCCTGGCACAGCTAACAATCATCATCATCATCATCATAGTAATAGTAATAATAATAATAATAATGTAAATGTAAGAGTTTTGAGGGGACAGTGCCATTTGGGCTGAGTTAGTGATCGTGTCTCTGTTACCAGTGCTTCATTCCCATCACTATTATTGTCTTCACCATAAGGTATTGCAATTTCTCTGTTTCCAGGCCCACTCCACCCCTCAAGGGTAGGAAGGAGAAGATGATGGTGTAGGAGGACGTCCCATTGTTTGTTAGCATGAAGACACAGGCTGTGTGGAAGAGTGGGGGGAAAGGTCAGGCTCTCTCAAGTGGTAATTGTCTAAAAGCACAAAGCTGTATTCATGCATCTGTGTTGGATGGTTAAGTTTTGGCCTAGAAAATCATGGAGTATCCAGGGCTTTGTTAATAGTGACAGGGGAACTACTCAGAGGGGAATGAAAAGTGCATCACAATTTTGAGCTTAGTTTAATAGGGATTGATACCTGAAAGAACCCTCTTTTAACTTTCAAATGCCTTTGAGAAAGTTTATAGTCAAGCTCTTTAAATTTTTCTTGAGCAGTATTCTTATTTTAATAATTTTTCAATTGAAGTATAGTTGCTGTACAATATTATATGTTATAGGTGTACAATATAGTAATTCACTATTTTTATTTTTATTTATTAAATATTTATTTATTTATTTTGACTGCACTGGGTCTTAGTTGTGGCACTCGGATCTTTGTTGCGGCATGCAGGATGTTTTATTTATGGCATGTGGGCTTCTTAGTTGCAGCATGCGGACTCTTAGTTGCAGCATGCACGTGGGATCTAGTTCCCCGACCAGGGATCGAACCCAGGCCCTCTGCATTGGGAGCATGGAGTCTTACCCACTGGACCACCAGGGAAGTCCCAATTCATAATTTTTAAAGGTTATGCTCCATTCATAGTTAAAAAATATTGGCTGTATTCCAGTGTTATACTATATATGCCTGTAGCTTATTTTACACCTGTAAATTTTGTACCTCTTAAACCCCTACCCCTATATTGCCCCTCCCTCCTTCCCTCTCCCAACTGGTGACCACTAGTTTGTTCTCTATCTCTGTGAGTCTGCTTCTTTTTTTGTTATATTCACTAGTTTGTTGTATTATTTAGATTCCACATATAAGGGATATCATACAGTGTTTGTCTTTCTGTCTGTACAGTCAAGTTCTTATCAGTAATTAATACTGTGGTGTGAATGAATTGGTCAAACCACACTCTTCTTTGCTAGCCCTGTGGAAAAAGGCACTGAGGTGATGAGTGGGTGCATTGAAAGATAACAGGAGGGTTTCCTAGGTGGGGTTTTTGACTTGTCAAAACAGAGAGCAGCAGAGGTGAGGGAGACAGTGCCTGCAGAGAAGGGAGATACTGAGGAAGCTGAAGCTTTGGGCGAGCAAAGGCAATGTTGTCTTACCTTATAATTTCAGTTAGGGTTTTCCCTGCTGGGCAGGAAGTACTGACAACTCTCTTGCTACCAGCCTATCTGTATCTTATGCACCTGACCCACGCCTAATACCAGTTCATTTTTACAAACAGCTTGAGGCTATTTCCTGGGTAAAGCCACAGAGGTGCTGATGTTAGATAATTTGCCTCTGTTAGATAATGAAAAGGGATAAAAAAAGGTGATTCATGGGCTCATGAGGAGCTCTGAAGAACCAAACCTGCCAGTGACTCATAGTTTAAAGGAAACTTTGTCACATAGGATCAGGGTCACCAGATCCTGGGGATTTGCGCAAATCTATCTGGCCCCAGGGTTCAAGCCACTCTTTCTTGCCCTGCGTTTTGTGGTAGGCCATGTGGTACTGATACCTGGATCTGTGGAAGAAAAGAGAGTATTGAAGGAGACCAGGGATTTTTTAGGAGACATGGCTTGAGGGAGGCACAGAGACTTGAACCAGGATGGGACAAACAGAATCTGATGCCTCAGTTGCGAAGTGAACCAACACTGAAAGGGGGATTAACAAGCTTTTTCTCTAACCTAGAGAGAATCATGGGGATGCTCTGAGAGAGGAGAGATGAAGTTTTTATTTAAGGTTCGTATCATGAGTTCAGTTAGAATTTTCCTCAGAAGGGAAATTCTGACCAGGTACCTGCAAAGGCCTCAACAGCGCTTACTCACTCCAACTTGGTGGATGCGATCCTGTGATGGTTAATTCATGTGTGAACTTGGCTGGGCCTTGGTACCCAGATATTTGGTCAAACGTTATTTTGGATATTTCTGTGAGGGTGTTTTTTGGACATGGTTGACACTGAAATCAGTGGACTCTGAGTAAAGTCCTCCGTAATGTGGGTGGACTTCATCCAGTCAGTTGAAGGCCTTAATGACACAAAATTGATCTCTGTTCAGCAAGAAGGAGTTCTGCGGGCAGATGGCCTTTGGACTTTACACCATTGCTTTCCTGGGTCTCCAGGCTCTGGCTCACCCTGAAGATTTTGGAGTCGCCAGTCTCCTTAATCGTGTGAACCAATTCCTTAAAATCTCTCTCACTCACTCACTCACACACACACACACACACACACACACACACACACACACACACACACACACACACACACACACACACACACACACACACACACACACACACACACACACACACACACACACACACACACACACACACACACACACACACACACTCTATTGGTTCTGTTTCTCTGGAGAACCCCAGCACAGATCCCACTAGAGCTTCTTTCTGTATCAGGATAGGCTAAGTTATTCTGCGGTAACCAGCAAGTTCCAAAACTCAGTGACTTAATACAGCAAAAATATGTTTCTCACTTTGGTGCATGTTCACAGAAGGTCAGCTCAGGAGTTCTGCTCCTTCGTGACCCACAGTGAGAGGGTCATCTTTTGACTGAGAGGACCTTAATCATCAGGGTGAGGGGAGGGGTTATGGCTGCCTCTTAAAGCTCCCACCTGAATGTGGAAAAGGCCACATCCACTCCTATTTCTTTGGCTATTGCCAGTCTCATAGCCGCCTTTCACTTTAAAATGGGCTGGGGAAGTAGAATCCTACCTGGTGCCCAGAAGGAGAACAGAAGCATTCTCTAAAATACTCCCTAACCCCTCACTTACCTCTTAAGAGACTGTTCTATGGGTATTTCCACTGGCCTGAGATTGGGTAGATGAAAACCTGGGACTTCTGGGTTGTTTTTCTTCCTGAGAAGGAATTCAACATGGAGGAGAGTAAAGGTGAGAGGAGAGAAACTGAATGCTGATAATATATTACTAGAGGTCCAGTTGTTTCTGAAGTTGCCCCTGAGCTTCCAAGTGTTAGGACATAATACAGCCCACCTTTTGGTTTTCTTGAGCTGGTTTGCACTGGGTTTCCATCACTTGCTATCACAAATTTCCTGATTAATACAGTGTTGATAGAAAACTACTTGATTTCTGGATTCTCTAATACTTACGAACACCTGCTGTCCTTTTCTGTTTTAACACTTGTACTTGTCCTTGTGCTTAAATTCTTCCCATTTCCTTCCATCAACTAGCCAAAACCTTTCTTCCACTTCACTTGGTTACTGCCACCACGACAAAGTGATCCCCAATCCACGTCCCTCTCCTATCCTCAGCCCAAATCAATCTTTTCCTTCTATGTTATTATAGTAATGAACTTGAACTTCTGTCAGAACATTTGTCATATTCTGTCTTGGACTAGCCGATGCTTGTGGGGCACTTACTGTGCTTTACATTCCTACAGACGTAAATTCTTTGATTCCTCACATAACCCTGAGGGGTAGATACTATTATTCCCAGTTTATACATAAACTGCAACTTAGAAAAATTGAGTGATTTCCCTTAGATCATGTACCTGGGAGCTGGGATTTAGAATCCAGGTGATCTGACACCAGAGCTCACACCTTTTATCTTCATAGTTACTTGGAGACCTGGCTTGTCTCTTTGGCTAGACTAAATATCCTGTCTGCTAGAAATCTTACAGTCAAATTGGGGATCACACCTAGCAAGTGTGTAGGATCTTACAGCCTGCTATGTGGGTGCTAACTTCATTTCTAGCTTCACCTTATTCTTCTTGTCTTCATTTCTTTCCTGATTGCTTCACCAACTTATTCTAAGTTTTATTTTCCCTCATTGTAGCATTTACATTATTGTAAGCCACCTCAATCCTTTTTAGGTGGGAAAATAAACAAATAAATGAAGATCAAACGCGCTAGATGGTCTGTTCCTTAAGGGTAAGGACTGTCAGGAAGGGAAAATTTGTCCCCCTACCCCTCTTGAATTCTTGTTGTTGGACTAATGAGAAAATTGACACAAGACAGATTGCCAAGAGAAAAAGAAGCACATTTTAATGCATGTACAGGTAGGTCTCATAGAAATGGGACCTAAGAAGTGGCCAAAGCAAGCAGGCTTCATGCTTTTTAGACAAAAAAACCCCACAAATTTTGTGAGGGATTGACAGGACAAAGAGATTTAGGTTTTGAGTGCTCAGTTAGTGAAGAATCCAAACAGAATATGGGCTTGGGGTAGTGAATTAAAGAAGTAACAAAGTTTGCTTATACAGGCTGGTAGGCCAGAATTCCCTATCTCTGGTGATAAGGGTTTCCTTTCACCTCCAGATGCAGGGAGGGCACCTTTCACAGGAGAGATTCGTTTGCCGCTTTCAGGGAGACAAAAAGGAGGGTCAGCGTGTCCTCTTGCATTGGCTCTTCTTAAGTGACTTTAATTCCAAATAACCAATATGCCATTGAGGCATATTTGCGGGCAGCCCCCTCTGAGCCCCATTGCGACCAACTTTATCTTAACATTTTCTGTAGGTCTTAGCTCTTGAACTCAGAAAATGTATTTTAAATTCACCTGAGGTAAAATCTCTAGATGTGGAGAATTAAGAAGTGTCAGGCATAATGGAAGATTCTGTGGCGTGACTATGCCTAAAATTTCTAGCGGGGGCGGGCATGGTCGGGGTGCTGGCAGGGTGCGACAGGGCTGGCACTTTCCCTTGGCTGTACCAGAGAGAATAAAATAAGACACGGCGCTGCAGCAGAGAAGAATTCACTTTGCCGCCCTGCTTTCTGGAGAACTGAATATTTTACCTTCAGCGACATTCTCAATTCCTTGTGGAGACTCGAAACAGCGACTGGAAACTATTTTTGAGTCTCTCAGTCTCCCAGGAAGACGTAAGGTGCTGACTGGCAAGAAGGGGCGGAGGTGTCTTTTATTACAGTCCTTCAGGTGTGTGACGTGTCGGTGTGAAGGAATGGATTCCAGCGGGAGCCACCGTCTCGGCCTGTTCCATGCTGTGCCTTCCTCTGAGGAAAATTTGAAACCTATTTTCTTTCATTGTGAAGCATTTCTTGGTAGGAGCAGACAAAACTTGAGTTGAACTGCCTGTGCTAATGCTCATTTACAGCTGCATTTAGGAAAGCAGCCATGTTTGGCCTGTTCTGGGAGAACGTAGCAGCTTCTGAGAAAGCAGCTCTTCCCAGAGTGTGTGAAGAGCCGGAAAGGAAGACAAGGTAGAAGAAACAATCTGATGGCAGGAGTCTGCATTGTCGTTCTCTCAGAGCTGCCTCTATCTTTTTCCTCTTCTCTCTCTGACACAGTTCTCCTGTTCTAGCACTTTCCAAAATCCTGCAGTCCTTCAATTTTATCTCAAAACCTTTCCCTGAATGCCTGCTGTGTGCCGGGCCCTGTGCTAGATCCTGGGGCAGTCAGGAGACATAGAAAACCTGCTCTGATGGAGTAAATTTGTCATTTGGGGAATGATTGTTGCTAGCGTTTTGAGCACAGTTGGCTGACAGGGATAAGTAAACACCAAAATAGCAATATAAAATCATTTGCATGGGGAATGTTGACTTATTACGTATGTATATCTGGGTGAAGAGAGGGGAATATGGTGACCCATTTAAAAGTTCTTTACATTGGTGTGTTAAAATACTCAACTTTTCAATAAACCACTCTCTGTATTTAGCCTTCTGCAGAGTAAAATAGATCGGGAAATAAACAGCTGGCTGAAGTTCAGGTACAATTCCTGCCTATCCATGGGCAGTATGAACAGGCCGTCTTGTGATTGAGCAGTTTTGTAGTTCTATCTACAGTTTATTAAGGTCTCTTCCTTTCTGTTTCTTCGTTATGTTTCTCTCATTCCCAGTCTTTTTCCCCATATGTCCCCTAAGATAGGCAAGTCCTTTCAATATTGACTCTTCTTTTGAGCTGCCTGTGTGAAGGAATAGGGATGATCTCACATGGAAGAGATGGGAACCACCAGTGGATTCCAGCCCCCCAGACTGCCTACTTGGGACTCAGACCAGCAAAGGACGTTGCTTTTGGTAGGGTGGAGAGAAGCCAGAACACAGTATGGAAAGACACTTGTTTTCTTTGACTAAGATCCAAAGAGTATTTGTGGGTGGTGAGTTGCAAGTAGAAGACAGTAAAGCCTATCCCCCTCAAAGGCTATTATTTAGACAATGAAACAATATCTACATAAGCCTCAACGACACAGTAATCGGGGGACTAAAGCACACTATTAATGTGCTGATCAATCATAGTTCTGGCAGGAAAAGGATGGGATGGGACAAATGGATGGGGTAATTCAGGGGAGTCCAATAGAGGGAAGAGCTAAGGGAAACCAACAAGGATGGTGCAGTGCTTCATGTTCAGGAGATGGTACCACCCTTAGTCAAGGGGTGGAAGGAGCTACTGGGACTTGGAGGAAGTAGGGGTTGTTCAGAAGGTTCTGTGGCCTTTGACAGGGAGATTCTGCAGTAAGGAATCCAGAAAATACACTCTGACCTCACGCTTTGCTTTCTTGCTGGCATCTCTCATTGACTTAACTCACTAGAAGCTAGAGGCCAAGGTATTCTGTTAACTCAATCAATAATGCCATCCTCCCAGCATACAAAGCAGGATGGAGAAGGGTGGAGGGTATCTCTGGAGGGGCAAAGGGAAAAATAACAAATAGCTTGCCTATAGGGAAGCAAAGGAATATAGCAAAAAGGCAGTGGGATTATAAATGAGAAGATGCGAATTTTGTTATCAGCTCTGCCACTTACTAGTCACTTGACTTTGGGAAACCACACCATCCTTCTGAGCTGTAGTTTTGCCAGCTGTAGCATGGGAAGAAATCGACTTTGGCTTGAGAGGCGAAATGAGTTATGAGATGATACTTTAAAAACAATGCTCTTTGAAGGGAGAGGTTTTATAAAAATCCACCAGTAACACAGTTGGCATTTAATTCAATTTATTTTGTATTGTGTGGCTATAACTAAGTCATGGTAAGATCCTCAGATTCTGTCTCGGTTTTGGAACAAAGCAGAAATAACCAGCCCACATTGACATCAAATGAGTATTTCCACCTCCACGCTAATATGCGCTCTGCAAGGTACTCTTCTTTCTCAACATGAAAAGGAGGAATGTCATGCTGAGCTATTAGTAGAGGCACATTTAAGGGTCATTTCCACCTGTGCCACCTTGTCTGCTCTGACACACATGGAAATGGTCTTTGGATTGGAAGCAACATATGTCTCTTAGCACCATTAAGGCTGAGAAGGGAGGAAGCCATGGGTAAGTGTTCTCTACATTTGTTAACATATTTAGCCAATAGTTGGTTCTCATCTCTAGAAATCAAAAATGTCATGTCTTCCATATTTCAGTACAGTAGATACCTACTAGGATATGTGCTCAGACTATGACCCTTCTCTGAAAACTGCCTTAGAAGGCTCTGGCAGCCTTGTTGTTACTATGGATTCTTTGAAGTTAAGCTTCAGAGCTGGGTGCAGTTATCCCCTGCTACCTTTGTGAAGGAGCAGGGGAGCCAGTCTCCTAAGAGAACCAGTCTCCTTAGCAGCTGTACAAGGAGATGAATGGAGGAGAGGCTGGAAGATGAACGGGAGAAGGTGAAGGAGCACAAGGGTGAATCAAGCCTACGTGTGAGACGAAGGAGGCCAACACCTTGGGTCTTGAAGGTGCTTTGTTTCGGGTCCTGTCAGTTCATGAGGACTCAGCACAGTAAGATCACCTTTTCCCCCAGCATGGCTGCCCAGGGGATGTCTGATGCCGGTAGCTGAAAGAACCCTGAGAAACATAGGCTTATGGTAACGGCAACCCTGGGAATATGGGAACAAGCTTGGGAAAACAATCCATGGTCCCTGTTTTCCTCTGAAGAACTTTGTTTGTTTGGCCCCTTTAGAGAAAACTCTTCACCCAGAAAATGGAAGGTCATGGCCTGTGGGTCCCAGGGGGCCTCCTCAAGGTTGGGCACCGGGCAACCCTCCCATCTGAATACATAGAAAACTTCTGGCCCAGTGATCCTTCTAATTTCACAATTACATTAAATTACCAATAAAAAAACCTTCCTGCTGTAAAACAGTGTGAATTTATCTACCTCCTGAGCGTATTTACAATCAACGGTTTTAGAGTATCAATTAAGTTCTCTACACATTACTTCAGCTCTTCTTAAACATCCGCCCTTTATGACTTTGTACACTCAGAGCAACAACAGAAATTATCCTTTAATTAAACCAACCCTATACCCTTCTTGAACATTTGTGCACATATACACCTGCCCATTGTAGAAAGGCCTCATGAAGTTTGTGCTTGTTCCAATAACAGTCATCTATTCAGTTCATCATTCCTCCTAATAATAATGGTAATAAAAAATCCCTTATGTGTTTCCATACTTCTAGTTGCAAAGCATTTTCTCCCTTTACAACTGTGCCATGAGGTAGATGCAACTGAGACCTTTCATTTTGTTTTACTTTTATTCGTCTCAGCAGTGATGCCTTCTATGTCAGCTATGCCAAGTCTTTCCCAGGCATTTTGCCATCTAAGCCTCCATAAGCCCAAGGAGGTGAGTATTTGTCACGTTTACAGATTAGAAAACTGGGGATTAAGCAACTTGTCAAAGGTAGTGTAGCTGGTAAGTGGTGGGGTCAGGGTTTGAAGCCAGATCTGAAGGAACCGTGCTCTTAACCACTGTTCAACACAAGCAACTTACCTTTCTTCAATCTGCCATTTCCAGTCATCTTGACTAAACAAATTTTTCATTAAAAATGATATGTCTGATAATAGTCATTTACTGATCATCCACTCACCCATGATTCTTTTAACAAACATTTATTAACTGCCTCCCACTGTGTTTGCATTATATGGAATATTTTTCCTGTTTTAACTTGTCAACTCTTAAAATAATCCTCAGTAAGTTATGACCGTCCTCATTTCATAAAAGAAGAAACTGACTCTCAGATTTTACTGCCCCAAATTGCTAAGTAATAAGAAATGTTGGATTCGAACCCGGGCTTATCAGACTTCAAAGCTGTGTTCTTTCCATCACTGAGAAAACGGGGACGGGGAGCAGTTCACCAACTGGACTGGATCTTACTGGACTCAAATCAGCTTTTCTCTAGTCCTCTTTCCACTGACTATAGACTCTCTCCATCCTTATTTGCTAAATGGGTGATGCGTGAGAGCCTGGGAAAAGCTATGTGGACCATCTTTATAGGTATTACCTCTTTGGAATGGAACGGACTAGTGATGGGACAACGTAGGGCTGTGTGTCCAGTGAGAGGACCCGAGAATGGGTTGTTCTTTGGTTGGAAAGGTGGGGTGATGGGGTTAGAAGGGGAAGTGGGGAGAGGTGCCAGATAAAGAGAGGAGAGAAATGTAGAAAAATACCAAGAGGCCAAGAATGGGAACCTAGTGTCTTAAAACATGCAGGCTGGTTGCTGACAGTGAGTCAGCATGAATCAAGGAATAAGATTCAGGGTGAGAGAGGCTCGGTCAAACAAGCAATTTCTTTCATGGTTTATTGGGGGCTAGAAGTAAAAACCTTATCATTAACTAAACACAACACTAACATGAAGGGGTGAAATAATTTATCCTTAAATAACAGGCTGACCTATTCAGAATTGTAATTTTAATGTAAGACTAACCTTTGAAAATAGATCAAGTGATATAAATTATTCAGGAGAAGACATTCGTCAGATAGATTGTGTCTGGTAGTAATTTTATGCATGAAGAGTTGTCTCCTGGAGTACAGGTGGGGCTGCTTCTGTGGAGAAGAAAACAAAGAACCCAGTTACCCTTTCGTGACGTGTGTGGCTGATTTTAATCAGTATTTCTCCTGTCAAGTGAAATGAAAAGACTGAAATATGATCTCTTCCGTGGATGCACATTCACTGCTTCACACCTCCTTCCTGGCAAGTGCCCAGGAGTTCTACTGGTATGGAGAAGATGGACATACACATTTCAAGGAGATTTTTCTTTTTTTTCCTACTCTGAAGGGAAAATATCTAAATCGGTTGGTCAAAGCACAAAATATTGGAGAATCTTCTAGCTGCCTACCACTAGGCTAAGTGTTATGTAAGAGAGGGAGGGGACAGTAGAGTCTAAGACACATCTTGTCCTCAAGGAGTATAATGCAGATTCAAAGGGAACTACATTATGTGCAACCCTGCTAGTTCACTTTATCGCTAAGTGAGTTTGGGCGAGTTGCTGAGCCTCAAGTGTCCTTGTCTGTAAAATAGGCATAGCATTGTTACCTGCCTCATGGAGTTGTTGTGGGGGCTCATGGGGTTATGTCTGGAAAGAATAGCTCACAGAGCCAGGTATCTATTTGCTATATTCAGGTTAGTAAATATTGAGCTATATAAAATCATTATTACTATTTCCGTTTAACCACTGTCTTAAGTTGGGATAGGGGTTGCTTTTCTTCCCAACAGCTGTGTAGCATTCCTCGAGGTATTTGGGGTTTGTCCTTTCTCTCAGCCATAGGCTGATGATGAGCACCCCAGGCGGATGAGAGGAAGGTTGACCGTGTGGGAGAAGTTGGGTGGAGATGGAGTAAAGTCTCAGGGCCCAGAGAGGTGACACTCCTAGTGGCTGGGATCAGTGGGACGTCCCCCAGAGCAAAGACAACTTATGGAATTCCCGTGGCATTGGCCATGTAGGGGCTCACCCACAGGAAGACTGGGTGGTCAGTGGGTTAGGGCCCCAAGGGACGGGAGGAGGTGGAGGCCTTCTTGAAGGGAAGCTCCAGGTCCATCGCAATGCCTGTGATGACTGATCACTGTCACGTGGCCCTTCCAGCTTCACTTCCTTCAATGCCAAACTCCACTGACCTCCCTGCCCCCCATACCCTCCTCCCCTTTCTTCTTTCCTCATCTACTCAGTCCTTATTTAGAGGATCAATGGGTATATTGGTATAGTAATTTCTCTTTCAGATCGTTTTTTTTTTTTTTTTTTTTTTTTTGGGACACAAGGTTTGTCCCTAGTGCTTCAGGGCTTAGATGTGTTAACATCCAAAATCATGGCTCTTATGACTTAAAGGTGTGCCTTAGAAACTCCAACAGTTTCTGTTTTTCTGCCCTATCAGCCATCCCCTGACGCAAAGAATTTCTTGGAGTAAATGGTGGTGGTGGTGGGATGCTCAGAGGGGGTGGAGATAGTGGGGGGAAAGGACTCTCTGTTTGTACCTTGGGACACTATCCTGAAAAACTGTCTTCTCCATTGTTATGATTATACCTGCTTTAAAAGAAAAGTCAGCACAGGTTTAGAGAAGTTAATCCTGCATCAGTTGGGTGTCCCAGGACAGAGTTTTTGAGGCAGAGTTCAGAGCACAAGCATTTGGTGACACTCATAGAAGATACAGGGGAGAAAGCAGGTGGACCAGGGAAAGCTTCAGATGGTGGTGGCCATCTGACACCTATTTAAAAAAAAATTCTTTTTTATTAAAAAATTTTTTTTGTATGTCTTTATTGGAGTATAATTGCTTTATATTGTTGTGTTAGTTTCTGCTATATAACAAAGTGAATCAGTTATATGTATACATATATCCCCATATCCCCTCCCTCTTGCGTCTCTCTGCCACCCTCCCTATCCCACCCCTCTAGGTGGTCACAAAGCACCGAGCTGATCTCCCCGTGTGATGCGGCCGCTTCCCACTAGCTATCTATTTTACATTTGGTAGTGTATATATGCATCTGACACCTATGAAAGGAAGAGGGGAGGAAGGGGGACTTGGGGGAGTGAAAGCCTCAGACCACAGTGCATATCTGATAGAGGTGGGGATCCCCAGGGCACAGATTACCCATTAGAGGAGTTCCATGTTGAGTAGAAATGGCTGGGCCCTCATACCCTCGCCATGCTTAGTCTTTGGTCAGGGACTGCCCAGGAAAAGCATAACAAGTTTGAGGCAGATCCTGAGGGTGCTACAGCTCCAGACTGTCAGACAGCTCCTTGCAGCTGAGTGGCAAGTCCTTTCTTGAAGAGGGATCCATGTGTCACCTCCACGGCTGCTGTACGTGCCCATGGCCACATGAGCATCAGCGACAGAACTGGGGCTGGAACCTGGTGTCCTGATTCCTGGTCTTGCGTTCTTTCCTCTCTACCTGGAAACTCACAATTCTGACTACCACGAGATGGGGTATACTTATGCATTTAATTGCATGGTGTAGACACTGAGAGCTGCTGAGATTCAGAGATTTGAGTGATCTATGTGGATTATTTGCAACCAAGTACAGACTACTTTTGAGGATACTGCCTTGCAGAAGACAAACCAAGTGAAAAAAGAGCCACAGCACCTACAGCTACAATTATTGAATTTGCCTGACTTCTCTGATAGTGTTACATCCCATGCCAGGCTCCCTACCTTGGGAGTTTCATGCCGTCTGGTCCAAAACAAAGATTTCTGGCCAAGCAGATGCTCTTAAGTCCTGAGGTTTGCTGGAATTACTCTTAAGTTGCAGACCTATGGATGATAAAACATGTTTTCTCCTAATCATTTGGACAGAGTCCAAATGACAGTAGATGATCCTTGAGAGAGAACAGCCATGACTTAATGTGTGTGACTAAAATGTAAGTTTCTCAAAAGATCACCTTAAAGGCAGTGATGCAGGGTTATGCTGGAGAGTGGCCAGGCTTGGATGCCATGTGGGAGTTTCAGTCTAACCTGCCCTGCTACTTGCACTCAGAGTTTCACATTAGTCAGATCGAGGCCAAGTCTTTGTACTGTTGACATCTGCTTGGAACTATTCAGATATATTCTCATCTCTGCATTTTGGTAAGAATAGTGATAATATAAAATAAGCCAAAACCAAAAACCTACTGCTGTTCAAGACCAAACCTTTATATTGCCAACATTTGCCCAGAAGCATTCAGGTATGGTTTTTGGTAGAAAGGGCATCGTTACTCTTGCAGTTCTATAGAATCATAAACTTTACTAACAGCGGTAATGAGAGAGTGATGGTTAATATTTTTGTTTGTTTGTTTGTTTCTTCTTCATGCTGAGTGAGGAACTGTGCTAAGAGCATTTGACCATTTAACCCTTGCAATAGCCCCAAGAAGTAGGCTAGTATTTCCTTCATTTCACAGATCAAGGACTGAGGCTTGTGAGAGTTGAGGTGGGGATCCAACTCATTCCAAAGCCCAGGCATTCATTCCCTAGGCTATACAGCCACTTTACTGTTTAATGGAATCCAACAACAACAAAAATGCAGTCTTAATGTGTCATTTTATAATTAATTACATGAGGCTCAAGGTTATTGGGAGTCTGAGCTAGACTCCACTCTCCTGCTCCCAGCTCCCAGCCCTTTGCCTCCATATTATTACTGATTACGTCCAGCAGTACTCGTGGCTGGAGTTGCCTTGGATGCGCCCTGGGAATACCAGTAGGTCTTTTAGTTTTTTGAGACCACGGTTACAGCGTGGTGCAGCCTCCTGGCTTTCACTTCAAGATCGCTACTTCTTCCTTTATCAAAGAGTTCCCAAGCCTCTGGCACATTGCTAGGAAACTGAACAACGAGAGAATATTGTCCAGATGAGGTATGTACATCAGAACTGTCCTCTTAGCTGGTATGTATTTAATTTTATTCTTAAATTTCCAAAGCATGTAGGAAGCAGCGGCTGTAGTGCCCTATGCCACCAGTCCCAGACTTTGTGTGGTGGACAGAAGCACCTTTAATTAAGAAATAAACTTCTAAAATTACCAAGTGAAGATCAAAACTCCTTGCATGCCAACACGCAAAATATTTGGTGTTTCCTTCCCTCCTCTCCATTTTAGCAGCCATGTAGTCTTCGCTTCTGTGCATTGTTATTTTTATCTGTAATTTTTGGGAAAGTGAAGTATCAGCAGTTGAAGGCTGACTTGGGGAGTGACATTTTTATTGCTTAAATGATTCTTTTCAGGGAGACAACTGAAGCCAAAACGGGATCACTGCAAACCTAAAGGAGCCTGAGAAAATTTACACTGTCTAAGGTATTTTAAGACTTAGGAACTATTTTGAGTGAAAAGGCTTATTTTCGGCTTGTGGAGAGTCCTGTTCCGTAAGAGCAGAGCTAGATGCCTGCCAGCTGGTACAGTGGCGGGGGGCGCCGACTCTCAAGCCACACTGTCCGGGTTCAAATCCTGCCTCTACCACCTGCCAGGGGACTTGGCCTCTCAGTGCCTCCATTCCTTATCTCAAAAAGGGAGGAACAATCCCCATTAATAATGCTCACCTCGTGGTAGTGTTGTGAAGGTTCAATGAGTTGCATTTATGTGCTTATGTTAATTAGGGCTTCTTCTGTTGAAAGTGACCAAAAACTTAACCCAAAGCCAAAGCCAAAAGGCAATTTACTGCTCACCAAAACGGAAGTCCAGGAGTAGGGCTAGATTCAGGACTCCAACAGTATTATCAGAAAGTTGCATCTCCAGCAGAATGGCAAGAGTAGCTCCAACCCTTATATCCTTTCAGGGAGAAAGTCGTATCACTGGTTCTACTGGTCATCATATTCATCTCTGAACCAGTACTGAGGCTAGTCTCGATTCACATACTGTGCTCCAGTTGCTGTAGGCCTGGGTTGCATAGCTCACCTGAGAGCTAAAGTTGGTTTCAGCTTGGAGAGAACCATATGGCCTGAAAATGTGTGCGTCTAATTACCCAGAGGGGGATTGTGGTTGGTTACCAAAGGCGGTAGTCACCGATAGTGCTTAGCATTGTGAGCGGCTGTTCTATAAATTGCCTAGCGGATGGAAGCTGGTGCCATTATTGTTGTTGTTGTTATCGGTTGTCCATCAGGAAGGGACCCCAAAGCAAGTATCTTTGTGATGCTTAATCAGTGATTACATTCCATACTGGGAATTAAGAGATTCCGATCTCACCCCAACCAGCTATTTATCACCCTCCCATACTTTTTCCTTTGCTCTTCTCCTCATCTCATGTTGTCCTCCTCATTTTCTTGTTAATTATTAAAATACAACCTAACCTTCAAAACCTACCCCGTCTATGGAATCTCCACCCTTAACATCTCCCTGATCTCAGAAGTGCTGCAACTCTCACCCTCTGTCCTGTAAGGCATTCTAAGTGTGAAACATCTTTGAAAATTATAAAGTGCTGTAAAGCACTGTCTTGCACTCAATATGTGACTCTAAAATATTCAAGATTATGTAATCATTCTGTTAAAACATGGTGGTTTAGAATATGGGGATTGAGATCAAACCTCCCTTTTCCACTAACTTAATATTCACTTGTGGACCTGACGCAGATGATAGAACCTTCTGAGCCTCAGTTTCTTCATCTGTAGGGGAGGACGAGTGCCCACTACTTGAGGTCATGCATGTGAAATATGAACCTAGTACGTGTCACACACTGGCACACGCACTTTTTCTCTTTTCAAGTAAGCAACTTGGAAGAAGGGAATGCGTACCCACTGCGCCATCTTTGCTTCCCTAAAGTTTATTTATATTATTATTTAAACTGTAACCACAACAATGACTGGCTTATAAAGAAATAGAATATTCCAACTTTATGGTGAAATCAAAGCTTTGTGTTTTCTTTTTAACACGAAAGTTCTGTGACTTTTTATATGTCAAGGTCTCTTCTAGATCCAAGATTCTAGGAGACACTAGGTCAGGAAGTTTCTGCCGCGTTGGCTCAGGTTTTTGTCCTGGCACCTCACTCCCTCTCCTGCCTCTGCTAATGGTGTACCTAACCCCGCACCTGGGATGTGGGTGACAGGGGATGCAGTGACAAATGGCTGAGTGATTTGTCCAGCCTGTGCCATGGAGCAAAACGAAGAGTGATATATTACGAGAGCCTCAAATGTTCTTTGCCTGGAAATGACATAAATATTAGATTTTGCTGAAAAATGACACCTGCACATTGGAGCCATTAAGAATTCTCACAAAAGCAGGGAAGCAAAGAGACTCACTAACATCCTCTTAATAAAGTCTGGTTTCTGCTAACAGGACCCAAATAAACATACTTGGATGGATGCTTACCACCCATTGGCAGGTTTTGGGAAGCGGCCAGCTGTCTGCTGAAGAGATGCAAAAGCCTTTCCTCCTCCGTGTTAAGTGAGGGCATGGTGAGGAGGAGGAGGAGCTAATTTGGCAGTCGGACAGAACACAGGTTGAGCCCAGACCCTGACATCTAAGAGTTGTGTGCCCTAATTCAGCACAGTCACCTCAGTCTGAGTCAGTGATTTTTAGTTGTGAAGGATACAAACATACTGAAACAAGTTCCTTTCCAAAGGGTAACGTAGACTATTACATTTCTTTTTCCTGAGGTAAAATTCTCAAAAACATAGAAGTCACCATTTCAGTGATTTTAAAGTATATAATTCAGTGGCTTCCAGTACATTTGCAGAGTTGTGCAACCATCATCAATATCGATTTTTTTCATCATCCCCCAACCCCTCAAAAAAAAATTCCATGCTCACTAAGCAGTCATTTCCTATTCCTCCCTCTCCCTAGCCCCAAGGCAACCACTATTCTACTTTCTGTCTCTATTGGATTTACCTATTCTGGGCATTTCATATAAATGGACTCAGACAGTATATGGCTTTTGTGTCTGGCTTATTTCACTTGGCATAATGTTTTCGAGGCTCATTCATGTTGTACCAGGTATCATACTTCATTCCTTTTTCATGGCTGACTGATATTCCATTAGATGAATACACCACATTTTGTTTACTCATCAGCTGATGGACACTTGGGTTGTTTCAACCCCATTTGGGTTGCTAGCTTTTATGAATAGACTCTTGAATTTTGCTTCTCCATGAACGTGAGGGAGAATAAATCTTTGGTGGCCCTGTATAGCCTCTCCATCCAGGTAGCTCCCAGAGAGTTAAAAAAGTATCTGGTATTAGTTCCAAGTTCCGAGAGAAGGGACTTGGATAGGTTTGGTCATCGGGCAGCTGTCCTCCTGGGCTGAGGCTATGAGACAGACTCTGATGTGGGGGGCAGGGCTGCTTCTCTAACAAGGAGCAGGAGGCCAGAGCAGGCACAGAAATGAGCCCTTTCTCCAGGTCCCCACCATAATTTGCTTATACCTCTGTTACAGCCCCTGCAGTGCTGTGCTCTCTGTACTCTCTTCTGTTGGCTGGCGTGCAAGCTCCCAGATGTAAAGTGGGCAGGCAGTGCATTTCTGAGTACCCAGGACCCAGCTGGGGTGCCTGGCACATGGTAGTTCCTCAATTAATAAGAAGCCAGTAAAGGATGGAAGGGCTCTTGGTCCCTTCCGCTGCCGTGAACAAACACCCCACGGACTTACAGTTTCATTCCCCAGGCTGAGGAGTGCTGCCACGTCATCCAGAGAAAAGTGCCTGATGGTTTTGTCTTTGTTTTCCTTTTCCCCCACAGCAAGTCTTCCCCCCCATTCAGCACTCTCAGTGCTTTGGAAACCAAATCGATGGACTGAAAAGTACTCTTCCTCAGTGGCCGGGCAGGCGGGGTCCAGGAGATGATGCCAGGAGCCGGAAGCAGGAGACTGTCTGCTCTAGCTTCCCGGGCCTGGCTGCTGCCGGGCAGTGGGCCTCACCTTCCCTTGTGTCTGTGTGGAGACCTCAGCTCACAGGAGCGCTGAGCACCCCTGGGTCACGGCTACCTGGGGCTCCCAGCCTAGCAGCCGTGGTTATAGCATATTTATGTGTGGCGTTTATCAGGTTATTTAATGGGCGGCTCCGAAGTCACTGGATAGCTGTTGCCTCGCCTTTTAACGGCTCTCCAGACGCCCGTCTTTCTGCGATTCCACAGTCTGCTTAGTTTGGCAGACACAGGGAAACGGGGTCAGCTGACTTCTGTCAGGGCTGAGAGTGAACGATCCAGTGTGTGTCTGCAGAACTGAATGAACCTGCAGCTTTGCACAGGTCCGCGCAGGTCATTGCTCCGCACAAGTTCCTCTTGTTCAGGACCTTTGTCCTCACCCTGCTCCAGCTTGTCTTGGCTGCAGGGTCCCTTTCCCACCAGTTCTTCTCCCCTAAGACCTAGCAAGGATGTGAAATCTAAAAGGAGCCATGGTTGAGCAGACACAAATAGCCACAGGTGCGGGGTTTGGGTTTAGATGTTCTGGAAACTGCGTGAAGGAGGCCACAGGAAGGTAAAAGGGGTAAGAGAATATGATGGGAAATTCTCCTTTGCAGTGAAGTTTGAGAATGTAGGCCCAGTGTCCAAAGGGGTATTGGCGGTAGCGTAGTTTAGCGCTGTGCTGTCTCCTAGGGGTAGGCACTAGTCATGTGTGGTTACTGAGCACTTGAAGTGAGGCTAGTCTGAACTGAGATGTGCTGGAAGTGTAAGACAGACGCCAGAGTTCCTGGAGTTAGTACCAAAAAAGTTAAAAAAACAAAAACAGAAAAACGAAACAAACCGCAATGATTGATTTAATTTTGAAACCAGCTTCTTACATGTTGAAATGTTATTTTTTTGATATATTGGGGTACCTAAAATGTATTCATTTTAATTTTTCAATTTGGCTTTTTCACTTTTTAAATGTGGCTGTTAGAAAAATTTAAATTACATATGTGGTTTACTTTATGTTTCTATGGGACAGCATGGTTTAGAGGTCAAGAATGTGGGCTCTGGTGACATAGACTATGTGGAGTTGAACCCTGGCTCCACAAATCACTAGCTGTGCGACCTCAGGCAAGTCACTTAACCCAGTGGCTTTCAAACCTTCCGCACAGACCCATTTCAATCATCTCACTGTAAAATCCTCATGTAAAATCGTCTTTTACAATACTTTTCATTGTACACACACAAACACACATACTGAAAGAAAAACAATGAAATAATACCACATGGTTTGCATTCTGCTATCTTCTGTTCCATTTCTTTTCCTTCCCCCCCCCCTCCCCTTTCTGTTCATTTAAAACAATGCTTGTCATTACCCACTAAATTAATTTCACAACACACTAGGGATCACAGACCTCAGTTTGAAAATCCAGGCTTAACCTCTCTGCCTCAGCTCTCTCATCTGTAAAATGGAAAAAATACTACCATAATCTCAAAGCCACTTTAACAACATACATAAAATCTTATAGGTAAAGCCTTTAGGACGATGCCTGGTATATAACAGAGTGGTTGATAAATGAAAGAAAATATTATTATTCCAAATGGATCTTCAATTTTCTGTGTAAACACTTAGCAGTGTTGGATATATAGGAAAAACTCGACTTATATGTTAGCTGCTCTTATTATTGATGCTATTTTAAATGAGCCTTTAAGTTTCATACTATTTTTTTCCCCAAGAGAAGTCATCTGGCATAAGGCTATGCGGCATTTCCAGAGTGGGAAAGGGGACTTCCAGCCCACCATTAGTGCCATCAGGTCAGACCTCTTCGTATGTTGCTTTATAAGAGCTCTTAAGTACTTTTTCCCTGTGTGTATTCTCTTCCCCAAGTAGGCTGTAAATTCTCAGAGGACAGGTACTGTGCCATCTGCCATTTTTGTTCCTTCTCCATCACACCCAGGATGTGGAGGGGACATTAGTAGCAGACACTTCGGAGCCACGAAATCTGGGGCGCAGAACTTGGCTCTGCCACCCACTGTGCTCCATGGCCTCCTGGCCTTAGTGTCCTCATCTATGACATGGGAGTAAAAGTGCCCTGCTCTCAGCTCTCCCATGAGGATTAAATGGCAGGTATGGTGCACGATGAGCCTGCTGCAGAGCTGGACACAGGACATGGAGGTCATGGTTGTGTTACTTTTATGACATGAGCTTTGTAAGAGCCAAGTGGACCCCTAATTCCCCCACATCACCCCTGGTACATAGTCAGGTGCCTCTGATTCAAAGCACTCCCATTCTGATGCTTTTGTATATCAGCTGGACCTCTTAGAACAAACTCTGTACTACTTCTGGTCAAATGGAATGCACACAATGTCTGTATGCCCTGAACAGGGCTTCTAAGAGTGACTCTTCCTAGTGCGTCAGGCCCAATTTCTCATATTTGCTCAGGCAGAACGGGGAAGAGACCTGAAATTGCCCAGGGCAGCTCCCTGCAGCCTCTGAGCCCCTGAGCTGAGGAATGTTTGGTCTGGCAGGTGACCCACAGAATGGATGAATCTGTCTCCATGGATCTGCTCAGCAGCAAGGGCAGATCCGTGTCCTCTGCTGGGGGCTGGCGGGAAGCAGGCCTGGCACGTCATGTTAATGCTCAAGACTTAGTTTCTCTATTTGTCAAAAAGTAAGGGGGCTTCAGAGGGTTACGAGGTTTTGAAGCATTCAATCCCATGTGTCTTTCATTGCCTTGGACCCATGCCAGGCTGTGGAGGGGACAATGATAAGGTGGAAAGAGTGTCTCCTCTCATGGAGCTCATCACCCAGTGTGTCTAAGTCCCCTCCTCTTCACTTTGTTGGTGAGGGAAAGATCCTCATCTGAGGGTCATGGGGACAGCTGAATACATGACACCTGACACTGGACAGATGAGACGGCCAGCAGTTCATTAGTCGTGTGTACTCACAGCAGAGGGGAAGAGGACACTGCACAAGGCCACATGGGGGGCGCAACTGGGAACAGAGTGAACAACCAGGAGCTGTAGGAGGCAAGCTCTATAGTATCAAGGGGGTGGGGTGACCCCTGGTTCCTACGGAAGGATGTGGTTAGCTTGTTAATTCCACGCACTGGCAAAGAACCAAAACCTGCTTCTCAGGGATAAGCAGGAACTGTGTCTTATCAAGGGGGACATTATCTGTAGAAGCAGAATTGGGAGGGAGACTTGTGATTAAACCATCTGGAGCCCTCCCTATTTCAGGTTCAAGACAGCACATTATATTAGACTTTAATTTTAGGCCTTACATCTCATGGGGGAAGAGAGACACTTGAAATGTGCCTTTCCAGTGCAGAGTAATGCTGGTTCAGTAGGGGATGCATACCTTTCAGAGTACATCTAACTCAACGTTCAGGAGGAGTTGGGGAAGGAATTCATCCTTCAGGCCACTCTCCCTGGGTCAATTGTTCTCAAAGGTCTGATCCCTGACCAGCAGCATCTGTATCTCCTGGGAACTTGTCAGAAATGCAAGTTCTAGGGCCCCATTCCAGAGCACATGATATCCCTGTATTCTCTTTACGTTCAGCAGTTCGGTCAGTGTGGTGTATAGAGCACAGTCTTTGACAAGGTGGATTTGGATTTGGGGTTTGGATCCTATTTCCACTACTTACTAGCTGGATAACCTTGAGTGAGTCACCTAGCTTTTCTGAACCTCAGTTTATTCATCTGTGAGGTGGGCATCATGACAGTAGCCACCACCTAGGGTTGTCATAAGGAATAAAATAAAAGATGTGGTTAAGGATTTAGCACAGTGTCTGGCGTTTGGTAAGTGCCCAGTGAATATTCATGATGATTATTGAGCTTCTAGGATTTGAATCCCATCTTCACCATCTATTAGTTATGAAGCCTGGCAAAGTAACCTTCCTGGTGCCTCAGGTTCCTCATCCCTGAAACGGGGATAATAATAGTGTCAAATTGCAAGATTTTGTAAGAGATAAATGAGATCATGAATGCAAAGTGCTGGCACAAAGGAAGCACACAGTAAAGGTCAACTATCACTATTATGGTCCTTTCATGGACATTTCTCCTTGGCTCCCTACCAGGCTATCACTTGGAAAGTGCCAGCTGAGACAGGCAGAAATTGGGTACCACCAGCCCCAGACAGTGTACCGCGACCTCCTTGGGGAAAGACCTCTGGCACATCCATTCTTGTCTGTCCTCTTCCCTCCTAATTTGGTGTCTCTGTGTTTCCATAGAGATCTCCCCTGCTTGGTCATTCAGGATCTTTACTTATATTGTTAGGCAATAACCTTTTTTTGTTGTTGTTGTTGGGTTTTAAACAAGAGAGAAGATTCTTTGTGGCGCACCGCTCACCTCCTCCCATCCCGCCCCCCTTCCTCTGGGCACCTGGCGCTTACAGGAGTTCATGCATTTTAATTAGAAAAGAAATCCACTGATAAGGTGGGATCATTTGTCTACTTCAGGCCCACAGATACTTTGACTCAGTGTGGGGGAGGCCTCATCTACCAATCTTGAGCCTGCCTCTCTTCTCCAGAGTAATGATTTTAGAGTAGTTGTCCTGCAACTCTTAGGCAGAATATATGAAGTTAGTCTTCATTATTCAGTATTCATGTTTCTTTCTGCACACATACTCTGTCACAGTCTTATTACAATTTTTTTTAATTTTATTTTTTAAATTGAAGAATAGCTGATTTGCAATGTTGTGTTAATTTCTGGTGTACAGCAAAGTGATTCAGTTTATATATATATATACACACACACACACATATATTCTTTTTCATATTCTTTTCCATAATGGTTTATTATAAGATATTTAATGTAGTTCCCTGTGCTATAGTAGGACCTCGTTGTTTATCTATTTTATATATAGTAGCTTGTATCGGCTGATCCCAAACTCCTTATTTATCCCTCCCCCATCCACTTTCCCCTTTGATAAGCACAAGTTTGTTTTCTATGTACCATTTAAAAAAAATCAGTCACTCCTTACTGAATGCCTACTATGTACCAAGCTCTCTGCTAGGTTCTTTTTTCTTTTTCTTTTTTTTAACATCTTTATTGGAGTATAATTGCTTTACAATGGTGTGTTAGTTTCTGCTGTATAACAAAGTGAATCAGCTATACGTATACATATATCCCCATATCTCCTCCCTCTTGCGTCTCCCTCCCACCCTTCTAGGTGGGCACAAAGCACCGAGCTAACCTCCCTGTGCTATGCGGCTGCTTCCCCCAGCTATCTGTTTTACATTTGGTTGTGTGTATACGTCCCTGCCACTCTCTCACTTCGTCCCAGCTTACCCTTCCCCCTCCCCATGTCCTCCATTCTCTACGTCTGTGTCTTTATTCCTGTCCTGCCCCTAGGTTCTTCACAACCATTTTTCATTTATTTATTTATTTTTTAGATTCCATATATATGTGTTAGCATACGGTATTTGTTTTTCTCTTTCTGACTTCACTCTGTATGACAGTCTCTAGGTCCATCCACCTCACTACAAATAACTCAATTTCATTTCTTTTTATGGCTGAGTAATATTCCATTGTATATATGTGCCACATCTTCTTTATCCATTCATCTGTCAGTGGACTCTTAAGTTGCTTCCATGTCCTGGCTATTGTAAATAGAGCTGCAATGAACATTGTGATACATGACTCTTTTTGAATTATGGTTTACTCAGGGTATATGCCCAGTAGTGGGATTGCTGGGTCGTATGGTAGTTTTAGTTATTTAAGGAACCTCCATACTGTTCTCCATAGTGGCTGTATCAAGATACAGTCCCACCAACATTGCAAGAGGGTTCCCTTTTCTCCACACCATCTCCAGCATTTATTGTTTGTAGATTTTTTGATGATGGCTATTCTGACTGGTGTGAGGTGATACCTCATTATAGTTTTGATTTGCATTTCTCTAATGATTAGTGATGTTGAGCATCCTTTCATGTGTTTGTTGGCAATCTGATATCTTCTTTGAAGAAATGTCTATTTAGGTCTTCTGCCCATTTTTTGATTGGGTTGTTTATTTTTTTGATATTTAGCTGCATGAGCTGCTTGCATATTTTGGAGATTAATCCTTTGTCAGTTGCTTCGTTTGCAAATATTTCTTCCATTCTGAGGGTTGTCTTTTCGTCTTGTTTATGGTTTCCTTTGATGTGCAAAAGCTTTTAACTTTCATTAGGTCCCATTTGTTTATTTATATTTCCATTCCTCTAGGAGGTGGGTCAAAAAGAATCTTGCTGTGATTTATGTCATAGAGGGTTCTGCCTATGTTTTCCTCTAAGAGTGTTATAGTGTCTGGCCTTACATTTAGGTCTTTAATACATTTTTGGGCTTATTTTTGTGTATGGTGTCAGGCAGTGTTCTTGTTTCATTGTTTTAGCTGTGCAGTTTTCCCAGCACCACTTATTGAAGAGGCTGTCTTTTCTCCACTGTATATGCTTGCCTCCTTTATCAAAAATAAGGTGACCATATGTGTGTGGGTTTATCTCTGGGCTTTCTATCCTCTTCCATTGATCTATATTTCTGTTTTTGTGCCAGTACCATACTGTCTTGATTACTGTAGTTTTGTAGTATAGTCTGAAGTCCAGGAGCTTGATTCCTCCAGCTGTGTTTTTCTTTCTCAACATTGCTTTTGCTATTTGGGGTCTTTTGTGTTTCCATACAAATTGTGAAATTTTTTGTTCTAGTTCTGTGAAAAATGCCATTGGTAGTTTAATAGGGATTGCATTGAATCTGTAGATTGCTTTGGGTAGTATAGTCATTTTCACAATGTTAATTCTTCCAATCCAAGAACATGGTATATCTCTCCATCTGTTTGTATCATCTTTAATTTCTTTCATCAGTGTCATAGTTTTCTGCATACAGGTCTTTTGTCTCCTTAGGTAGGTTTATTCCTAGTTATTTTCTTCCTTTTGTTGCAGTAGTAAATGGGAGTGTTTCCTTAATTTCTCTTTCAGATTTTTCATCATTAGTGTATAGGAATGGAAGAGATTTCTGTGCATTAATTTTGTATCCTGCTACTTTACCAAATTCATTGATTAGCTCTAGTAGTTTTCTGGTAGCATCTTTAGGATTCTCTATGTATAGTATCACGTCATCTGCAAACAGTGACAGTTTTACTTCTTGTTTTCCAATTTGGATTCCTTTTATTTGTTTTTCTTCTCTGATTGCTGTGGCTAAAATTCCCAAAACTATGTTGAATAATAGTGGTGAGAGTGGGCAACCTTGTCTTGTTCCTGACCTTAGAGGAAATGATTTCAGTTTTTCACCATTGAGGACGATGTTGGCTGTGGGTTTGTCATATATGGCCTTTATTATGTTGAGGTAATGTCCCTCTATGACTACTTTCTGGAGGGTTTTTATCATAAATTGGTGTTGAATATTGTTGAAAGATTTTTCTGCATCTATTGAGATGATCATACAGTTTTTCTCCTTCAATTTGTTAATATGGTGTATCACATTGATTGATTCTCATATATTGAAGAATCCTTGCATCCCTGGGATAAACCCCACTTGATCATGGTGTATGATCCTTTTAATGTGCTGCTGGATTTTGTTTGCTAGTATTTTGTTGAGGATTTTTGCATCTATGTTCATCAGTGATACTGGTCTGTAGTTTTCTTTTTTTGTGACATCTTTGTCTGGTTTTGCTATCAGGGTGATGGTGGCATCATGGAATGAGTTTGGGAGTGTTCCTCCCTCTGCTATATTATGGAAGAGTTTGAGAAGGATAGGTATTAGCTTTTCTCTAAGTGTTTGATAGAATTCACCTATGAAGCCATCTGGTCCTGGGCTTTTGTTTGTTGGAAGATTTTTAATCACAGTTTCAATTTCAGGGCTTGTGATTGGTCTGTTCATATTTTCTATTTCTTCCTGGTTCAGCCTCAGAAGGTTGTGCTTTTCTAAGAGTTTGTCCATTTCTTCCAGGTTGTCCATTTTATTGGTATATAGTTGCTTATAGTTATCTCTCATGATCCTTTGTATTTCTGCAGTGTCAGTTGTTACATCTCCTTTTTCATTTCTAATTCTATTGATTTGAGTCTTCTCCCTTTTTTCTTGATGAGTCTGGCTAATGGTTTATCAATTTTATTTATCTTCTCAGAGAACCAGCTTTTAGTTTTAGTGATCTTTTCTCTCATTTCCTTCATTTCTTTTTCATTTATTTGTGATCTGATCTTTATGATTTCTTTCCTTATGCTAACTTTGGGGTTTTTTTGGGTTCTTCTTTCTCTAATTGCTTTAGGTGTAAGATTAGGTTGTTTATTTGAGATTTTTCTTGTTTCTTGAGGTAGGATTGTATTGCTATAAACGTCCCTCTTAGAACTGCTTTTGCTGCATGACATAGGTTTTGGGTCATCGTGTTTTCATTGTCATTTGTTTCTATGTATCTTTGATTTCTTCAGTGATTTCTTGGGTATTTAGTAGTGTATTGTTTAGCCTCCTTGTGTTTGTATTTTTTACAGTTTTTTTTCCTGTAATTGATATCTAGTCTAATAGTGTTTTGGTCAGAAAAGATACTTGATACCATTTCAGTTTTCTTAAATTTACCAAGGCTTGATTTGTGACCCAAGATATGATCTATCCTGGAGAATGTTCCATGAGCACTTGAGAAGAAAGTGTATTCTGTTGTTTTTGGATGGAATGTCCTTTAAATATCAATTAAATCCATCTTGTATAATGTATCATTTAAAGCTTGTGTTTCCTGATTTATTTTCATTTTGGATGATCTGTCCATTGGTGAAAGTGGGGTGTTAAAGTCCCCTACTATGATTGTGTTGCTGTCGATTTCCTCTTTTATGGCTGTTAGTATTTGCCTTATGTATTGAGGTGCTCCTATGTTGGGTGCATAAATATTTACAATTGTTATATCTTCTTCTTGGATTGATCCCTTGATCATTATGTAGTGTCTTTCCTTGTCTCATGTAACATTCTTTATTTTAAAGTCTATTTTATCTGATATGAGAATTGCTACTCCAGCTTTCTTTTGATTTCCATTTGCATTCAATATCTTTTTCCATCCCCTCACTTTCAGTCTGTATGTGTCCCTAGGTCTGAAGTGGGTCTCTTGTAGACAGCATATGTACTGGTCTTGTTTTTGTATCCATTCAGCCAGTCTATGTCTTTTGCTTGGAGCATTTAATCCATTTGTATTTAAGGTAATTATCGATATGTATGTTCCTATTACTATTTTGTTAATTGTTTTGGGTTTGTTTTTGTAGGTCTTTTCCTTCTCTTGTGTTTCCTGCCTAGAGAAGTTCCGTTAGCATTTGTTGTAGAGTTGGTTTGGTGGTGCTGTGTTCTCTTAGCTTTTGCTTATCTGTAAAGGTTTTAATTTCTCTGTCGAATCTGAATGAGATCCTTGCTGGGTAGAGTAATCTTGGTTGTACGTTTTTCCCTTTCATCACTTTAAATATGTCCTGCCACTCCCTTCTGGCTTGCAGAGTTTCTGCGGAAAGATCAGCTGTTAACCTTATGGGGATTCCCTTGTATGTTATTTGTTGCTTTTCCCTTGCTGCTTTTAATATTTTTTTCTTTGTATTTAGTTTTTGATAGTTTGCTTAGTATGTGTCTTGGAGTGTTTCTTCTTGGATTCATCCTGTATGGGACTCTCTGTGCTTCCTGGACTTGATTGACTATTTCCTTTCCCATATTAGGGAAGTTTTCAACTATAATCTCTTCAAATATTTTCTCAGTCACTTTTTTTTTTCTCTTCTTCTTCTGGGACCACTATAATTTGAATGTTGGTGCATTTAGTGGTGTCCCAGAATTCTCTGAGACTGTCCTCAATTCTTATCATTCTTTTTTCTTTATTCTGCTCTACAGTAGTTATTTCCACTATTTTATCTTATAGGTCACTTATCCATTCTTCTGCCTCAGTTTTTCTGCTGTTGATTCCTTCTAGAGAGTTTTTAATTTCATTTATTGTGTTGTTCATCATTGCTTGTTTGCTCTTTAGTTCCTCTAGGTCCTTGTTAAACGTTTCTTGTATTTTCTCCATTCTATTTCCAAGATTTTGGATCATCTTTACTATCATTACGCTGAATTCTTTTTCAGGTAGACTGCCCATTTCCTCTTCATTTGTTTGTTCTGGTGGGTTTTTACGTTGCTCCTTCAACTGCTGCATATTTCTCTTTCTTCTCATTTTGCTTAACTTACTGTGTTTGGGGTCTCCTTTTTGCAGGCTGCTGGTTTGTAGTTCCTGTTGTTTTTGTGTCTGCCCCCAGTGGCTAAGGTTAGTTCAGTGGTTTGTGTAAGATTCCTGGTGGAGGGGACTGGTCCCTGTGTTCTGGTGGCTGAGGCTGGATCTTGTCTTTCTGGTGGGCAGTACTGCCTCCAGTGGTGTGTTTTGGGGTGTCTGTGAACTTATTATGATTTTAGGCAGCCTCTCTGCTAATGGGTGGGCTTGGCGTTCCTCTCTTGCTAGTTGTTTGTCATAGGGTGTCCAGGACTCTAGCTTGCTGGTCATTGAGAGGAGCTGGGTCTTAGTGTTGAGGTGGAGATCTCTGGGAGAGCTTTCGCCATTTGATATTATGTGGGGCCGGGAGGTCTCTGGTGGACCAATGTCCTGAACTCGGCTCTCCCACCTCAGAGGCTCAGGCCTGACACCCGGCCGGAGCACCAAGACCCTGTTGGCCACATGGCTCAGAAGAAAAGGGAGAAAAAAATAAGAAAGACAGAAAAATTAAAATAAAATAAATAAAGTTATTAAAATAAAATATAAAAAAAATTATTAAGAACTAAAAAAATTAAAAAGTAATAAAAAAAAGAGAGCAACCAAACCAAAAAACAAATCCACCATTGATAACAAGTACTAAAAACTATACAAACAAACAAAACAAACCAACGGACAGACAGAACCCTAGGACAGGTGGTAAAAGCAAAGCCATACAGACAAAATCACACAAAGAAGAGTACACATACACACTCACAAAAAGAGAACAAGGAGAAAAAAAATATATATATATAAAAGAAGTAAAGAGAGCAACCAAGTCAATAAACAAATCTACCAGTGATAATAAGCTCTAAATACTAAACTAAGATAAACATAAAACCAGAAACAAATTAGATGCAGAAAGCAAACCCCAAGGGTACAGTTGCTCCCAAAGTCCACTGCCTCAATTTTGGGATAATTTGTTGTCTATTCAGGTATTCCACAGATGCAGGTACAGCAAGTTGATTGTGGAGATTTAATCCACTGCTCCTGAGGCTGCTGGGAGAAATTTCCCTTTCTTTTCTTTGTTTACACAGCTCCTGGGGTTTATCTTTGGATTTGGCCCTGCCTCTGCGTGTAGGTTACCTAAGGGGGTCTGTTCCCCGCCCAGACAGGACGGGGTTAAAGTAGCAGCTGATTAGGTGGCTGTGGCTCACTCAGGCCATGGGGAGGGAAAGGTACGGAATGCAGGGCGAGCCTGCGGCGGCCGAGGCCAGCATGACGTTGCAGCAGCCTGAGGCGCGCCATTTGTTCTCCCGGGGAAGTTGTCCCTGGATCACAGGACCCTGGCAGTGGCGGGCGGCACAGGCTCCCGGGAGGGGCGGTGTGGATAGTGACCTGCGCTTGCACACAGGCTTCTTGGTGGCTGCAGCAACAGCGTTAGCATTTCATGCCTGTCTCTGGTGTCTGTGCTGATAGCCATGGCTCGTACCAGTCTCTGGAGCTCGTTTAGGCAGTGCTCTGAATCCCCTCTCCTCGCGTACCCCGAAACAATTGTCTCTGGCCTCTTAGGCAGTTTCAGAGCTTTTCCTGGACTCCCTCCTGGCTAGCTGTGGCTCACTAGCACCCTTCAGGCTGTGTTTACACAGCCAACCCCAGTCCTCTCCCTGGGATCTGACCTCTGAAGGCCCAAGCCTCAGCCCCCAGCCCAGACCTGCCCCAGCGGGTGAGCACACAAGCCTCTCCGGCTGGTGAGTGCTGGTCGGCACCAGTCCTCTGTGTGGGAATCTCTCTGCTTTGCCCTCTGCACCCCTGTTGCTGTGCTTTCCTCCGTGGCTCTGAAGCTTCCCCCCCGTCACCACCTGTCTCCGCTAGTGAAGGGGCTTCCTAGTGTGTGGAGACTTTTCCTCCTTCACAGCTCCCTCCCAGAGGTGCAGGTCCCGTCCCTATTCTTTTGTCTCTGTTTTTTCTTTTTTCTTTTGCCCTACCCAGGTAGGTGGGGAGTTTCTTGCCTTTTGGGAAGTCTGAGGTCTTCGGCCAGCATTCAGTAGGTGTTCTCTAGGAGTTGTTCCACAGGTAGATGTATTTTTGATGTATTTGTGGGGAGGAAGGTGATTTCCATGCCTTACTCCTCTGCCATCTTGAAGGTCCCCCTCTGCTAGGTTCTTGACAAGTGCTACTTCACTTAATCTTTATTCAGCTTCAAGAGGAAGATGGTATTATGCCCATTTTGCAGGTGGAAAGACTGAGACTCAAAGTGAACTTGGAGAGCAGGAAGTGCTCTTGGCAAAACTCTGAAGAAGGTTTATTTTTCTGATTTGTGCCTCCCTCTCTGAGACCATCATCTCTGGGTTTCCAGTGTTGTTCTGCCATGACAGCTCAGGGCAGTCTCAGAAGAAGCCCCATATCTTAGGCTAGCTCTCCCCAGCAGTGGGCGATATAGTAGTCCTTTTTCTAACTTTTATTTTCATTAAAACTTACCCACTCTTGGTTCCATTCATTCAGCATCCTGTCTCTTTGAAAGCTAATCTAATAAATGAATTCCAGGTAGAATGCTGATGGCTTAAGGTGGATTCTCTTGTGTAAAATTATTATCTCTCCAGAATGTTCTGTACTTTGGCTGTGAAAGTCCAGAGTTGAAATGACAGGCTTGAGCCACTTGGCCACCACGTACCAGAATGGGGACATAATCCTTGTTCTTCAACTTAGAGCATGGTGATTTTAATCTATGGGTGTGAGTACTGTCAGAACCTGGGCTGCTGTGGTTCAGACTGCAGGAATGGTATTTTCATTTCAGGTAAGGTGCAGAGGACGGGTGGTGGTAGAAGGTGTCAGACCATCTGTGTGGTTACCTCTGACCCATATGAGCTGCTTTTCCTCCTCTACCTGCTTTCTTTTTCTATTATGAGGGTGAGGTGATGCCTTTATGCCACATTGTTTTTCTTTTTCTTTTTTTTTTTCCTTTGAAATCCTTTTTAAAAAATGGAGTATAGTTAATTTACAATGTTGTGTTTAGTTTCAGGTGTACAGCAAAGTGATTCAGTTATGCATAGACGTATATTCAATGGGAGACATAGGAAGTATTTCCCCTCGCAGTACACCCTATGGAGAGTGTAAATGCAGCCCTTCCCATAGATGCTCCACTGCCCCTACTGGTTTGGAAACTAATCTCGCTTGTGCAGCTGGTGGTCAAATCCGTATCTCCCACCTGAGTCCCGAACATGCCACAGTACTTTGAGTTCTACCTCCACGTCCCACCTGCATGTGGCACAGGGGATGCTGGATTTCTTCCAAGGGGAGGGGTGCCTGGGGCCTCCTCGTATCCCTTTATGCTGGTTGCTACTTGCAGATTTCTTTCTAATAAGCACAGATTACCTGACACCTGCACCGTATGCTAACAACTAATTAGAGCATAACCAAAATATTGCAGAACTGTGCAGCTCCCCAGGCGGAAAGCCCAGGCTTAAATTCTCTTTCTGTTATAATTTCAGTGGTGCATGCAGTGGATTTTATGAAGACATTTTGTTTAAGTATCACGGCCCAGCTAGGCCCCTAATGCTATTCCGGCCCTCAGCATCTTCAGCATGCTAAGTTCTGGGAGGGGTCTGACAGGGGAGAATTGCTTCTGATTGTTGAATACTGATTTGGCTGCTGCTTGGAAAGGGCAGTGGCAGGCCTAAGGTCACCTGAGGGCTAAGAGTAGAGTTCCCTCCTTGTCTGTACATGGGCTGCTCATCGACCCTTGGATTATCACCCACTCAGGGAGGATCTTCATCACCATCTGTCCAGCAACCAAGAGGCTCCCTGCCCACCATTCCCTAGTCAACCCCAGTGGATTTCCTTCCTAGCACTTCACAACTTACAACCATTTATTGGTTTACTTCCTCTCCCCACCTACCCCCACCAAGATTTCCCCCTCTGTCTATTTAGCCAGCAGATTCTTCACTGAGTATGTACTGTGGGCCAGGCACCACTCTTGGGGCTGGGGATATAAAAGTGAACAAGCTAGGGCTTCCCTGGTGGTGCAGTGGTTGAGAATCTGCCTGCTAATGCAGGGAACACGGGTTCGGGCCCTGGTCTGGGAGGATCCCACATGCCGCGGACCGGCTGGGCCCGTGGGCCACAATTACTGAGCCTGCGTGTCTGGAGCCTGTGCTCCGCAACAAGAGAGGCCGCGATGGTGAGAGGCCTGCGCACAGCGATGAAGAGTGGCCCCCGCTTGCCGCAACTAGTGAAAGCCCTCGCACAGAAACGAAGACCCAACATAGCCATAAATTAAAAATAAATAAATAAATAAAAATTAAAAAAAAAAAAGTTTAAAAAAAAAATAAAAAAGTGAACAAGCTAGAGAAAGTCCTACCTTCATTGAGCTTACATTATAGCAGGGGATGGGGAAGAAAATAAACGAAACATAGTATGTGAGGGAATGGAGGAAAATAGGTAAGGTTGAGGCTGTGACAGGGGTACAGGCTGCTCTGTTGGGTAGCGTGATAGGTCGGGGGAGCTTCTTGGATAGGGTGACATTTGAGTAGAGACCTAAATAAAGTGAGAACAAAGGCCACCCAATGTGCTTTACTCTCCACTCTTCCCAGGTCCTGGCCCAGTGCCTGGCACAGAAAAGGGGCTCCATAAATACTTGTGAAATGAACAAATGAAGGAATAACTGAGCACATGGGGAAGAATGGAATCTAGATCTGTAGCTTTTCTCCTTGTGTTGTATTAGTTTCCTCAGGGTGGGCATCAGGCCAGTTTGCTTTCAGAAGCCCCTTTGGCTCTCTTGATGCCAGGGCAACATTGTGAGAGGGAGGCTGATGGGAAACAGAGCTTTGGACACATGGCTGAATGACCTGAATTTTGTTTCCACGGCAATTGACCAAACCTTTGCCTTAGTGTCTTCATCGGTGAGATGGAGGAGGTAGTTTGACTACGGATTTCGTGCAGTGTTTTATGAATATAGAAGAAATAAGAAATGAAGAAATAAGCACATACATGTACAAATATGGAATTAAATAATACCAAGGTCCCTAGTTGAGACCTTGCATTGTATTTTCATTTAATTGTTTTAACAACCCCATGATACTGGAACCATTAGAAGTTCCACTTTACAGAAGAGAAAATGTAGCTCTAAACGTTACTTAAGTAACTTGCTCAAGGTAATATATTAGTAATTGGAAGGGCTAAGGATTCAAACTCAGTACTGTCTGATTCTGGAGCCTGTGTTTTTAGCATCTTTTGAGACTCCCTTCTCTCCCTGGAAATTTCTCTATAAGACCTTACTCTCTGTACCTCATTCTCCATTGCTTTGATAGAAAGACTCTCTTTAAGTAAAATTCATCAATAGTGTCCATTAATGATTTACTAATAACATTAACGAAGTGAAGCAATGCCGGCATGAATTTTCTCCTGGCATCATGCCTAAGTGCTTCTCCAGCTTATTTGATTTACTAATACAAGTATTTATGGAATGGAAAAGGCTTCCCATGACACATTCATAAAATACAGAGAGCAGATCACTTATCATTATGCTGCTTGAAAGATTGCCATTGGGAAGGATGAAGAGCTTGAAATCTGCTCTCTCACCTCCCTTCCCCAACCTTTCTAACTCAGCCTCTGATGAAGGGACACCATCTGCTAGCTCTTTTGCTCAGATTGAAAGCTTAGTGAATGCTTGATTCCCTTTCCATCATTATTAATGTGCGTTCAGTATTTAGACAGTATTTTGTCACCAGTTTAGGAGCTAGGTCTCAACCCACCGTGTGATCTGAGAAGAAGACAGACTGAACCCCTGCTTGCAAGAGAGAAAACAGATTAGTGATGTCTTTGTTTCTTGAAGAGTGGTCTGTGGACCTCGCAAAGCTGAATGGATTGAACAGCTTGTGAAAATAAAGATTCCTGGGTCCCAATGCATACCCGTGGAGAATCGGAATCTCTGTGGGGGGGGGACCCCCCCCCACAGAACATTTTAAACAAACTCCCCAGGTGATTTTAATGTTCCATAAAGTTTAAGAATGTAATTTTACATTTCATACCAAAATGCATGCTCGAAGTTTTTAACAGAGGATCCCAAGGGTTGATTCTCAACCATGTCCAGAAAGAAGGACCAGGGTTGTGAGAGGGACTCAGGCCCCAAGTGTTTGGGCATCTGTTTAAGGAATGTATGGTGTGTACCCTGGAGAAGGGAAGCCTTTGCTTCTTTAAATATTTGAAGGGTTGCCCCATGGGAAAGATTAGACTTACTCTCTGTAGCTCTAGAGATCAGAGCTAGGACCAGCGAGTTGGTGGAAGTTATAGTCAAGCAAGTTGCAGCTCATCATAAGCAGGAACTTGACAACACTCAGAATAGCCCAAGAATAGAAAAGGTTGTTTCTGGGTGTGGCGTGTTCCCTGTCAGTCACTGGAGACGTGAAAGTTGAACACGACTGGGTTGATAAAGTATTCACGTACAGAAAAATGTTAGACTTTAAGAAGGTACTTTTGAATGCTGACATTTTATTGTTTTATAATTCCTTTCCTCTCTTTTCAAAAGTCTTCATAATGGGTGTGTGTATGTGTGTGGCCGTATGTGTGTATATATGCATGTGCAAGGTTATGTGTGTGCTCGTGGGTGTGCTTTAAGAGGAATTATGATTTACTTTGGGAAAAAATAGAAGCTAATTTATTCATTATTCAAGAAATGTTTTTTGGGTGCCTCCTAGATGCCAATTTCTGTGCTAGGCATTGGTGATCCAGAATTGCCTGAGAACACAGTCTGGTCCAGAAGGAGGTCTTCGTCTAGTGGAGGAAGCTGACTAATAAACAGAAAATGATAATGACCTGTGGTGAATGCAATGAGGGCAGCAGGTACAGGGCGTTTGGAAACACCAGGAGGAGCCCTTACCTAGCCTGTGGACATGAGGGGTGGAAAAGAGGGGTTACGGAAGGATTCCTGGTTGGAATGGGTATGATTCGGACTATTGAAGTGGTCTGTGGAGGCCAAACAGAGGGGAAGAGAATGAGCAAAGGCACTGGAGCAAGGATCATTGGGAAATGAGTGGAAATGCTGAGAAGTCTGTGCTTTTGGCGAGAAAAGCGTGAGTCTCTATGGGTATGAGATGAGGCTGAGTGTAGAGGTCCCAGATCACCAACGGCCCTGTGTTCCATGTTGGGAAATGTGGCCTTTTTCTTGTAGGAGGTCAGGGTTCCTTGAAAATTTTAAAGCAATGGAGTGGTATGGACTAACCTTCTCATAAATAAGATCACTCTGGGATATTTTGGAGTCGTCTTATTAACATGACCTGATGTTGAGCAGATGTTGGGATGGCATTGGCTGATAATCATGGTCACCATGGAACAAAATCAAAAAGGCCTGTGAGGAATTCCCTGATGGTCCAGTGGTTAGGACTCCGTGCTTCCATTGCAGGGGGTACAAGTTTGATCCCTGGTCTGGGAACTAGGACCCTGCATGACACGAGGTGGGCCCCCCCACCAAAAAAAAAAAAAGGCCTGTGAGACATAGAAAACAAATTTATAGTTACCAAGGGGAAGAGGGATAGGGATAAATTGGGAATTTGGGGTTAACAGACACACACTAGATATATACAATAGATAAACAACAGGGACCTACTGTGTAGCACAGGGAACTCTATTCAGTATCTCGTAATAAACTATAATAGAAAATAATCTGAAAAAAAATATGTGTAACTGAATCACTTTGCTACACACCTGAAACTAATACAGCATTGTAAATCAACTATGCTTAAAAAAAAAGGGGGGGGGGCCTGTGAAACTCTGTGTTGTTGCACAGACTCTCCTTATCATGGGGACCTCTTCACAATGTTAGCTCTGACTTTCTGCCATGCTTCCCCATGGTACCACTAATGACCCAGTGTCTCATTAAGGGAGGCCATTTACTAACCTTGGATGCAGACCTATAAAAACAGGGAACAGGGGTAATATCCTCAGCATGTTTTTTTTCCTAATTCCAAGCACTTGATTGGTATCTACAGATATACTGGTGCCCAGAATACACATGAACATTTTGCTTTAGTATTCCGTACCTCCCTGCCAATGCACAGGAAAAAGACCATACTTTAAAATTTATTCCAAATATTTTCTCTTTAAGTCTCCAGTATGTCATATGGACGTAGTGGGGTTGAACAATTAACTGAGGGGTTTAGAAATATTGCAGATTTGCTGTAGACTCCATTTGTGTTCGCTCCCTGTTTGCACACAAACATCTCTTTCAACACCAACAGAGAAAACATACGTATGGTGGCAATTCTGTGTGTTTTGCTTATCAGTAAGTGACACGCTTGTTGCAAGAAAATAAGTATGACAAAAGACCAAATTTTTCCTGCTTCTTTTTGCTTGTGGAGGTGTTTTGTCATGTTGCTAAGTTACCACTGCTGAAGGATTCTACTTTGGGGAATGGAAGTTATTTTAAAACATCTAACGAACATCCTACCAGCGACCTTCTTTGCAGTTTAGTGAGGGTCTGCAGTGGGCTGGAGAAGATGCATATATGAAGAAAGAACCCAAAATGTCTCGGAGACAAACTCCACTGAAACATAAAAAGCATTCTAATTACAATACATAGGTGAAAACTGGAGTATATCACCAAGGAGAAGAGTCAAGTGAGGAAGTATTTAACCAATAAATTGTCAGGTGTCCTCTTGAAAATCTCATACAGTAGACTAGAATAAAGACAAGGAATGGTACCCTTCTTCCAAGAGCAAATGGTGATTACTCAAATGCTTGCTGGGGCTCTTGCCTCTTGCCTCTTTGCTGCTGGACCATTTCCTTCTGAGGTGTTTATGTTTCCAGAGATGTATTCGTTCCTTTACCAAATAATTATCAAGCTGGACACTAGGGGTATTGCCATAACAAGACAGATGTGGCCCATTCCCTTATAGAGTACACTTTCTGTTCCTGCTAGGTCGCTCTTGTATTTATCAGGATTCTGTCTGTGCAAGTGACAGAAACCCACATTATACTGGCATAAGTGAAAAGAGAATGAATTTGCTCTAGAAACTGCGAAGGCCAGGGGTGGAAGGTGGATTCAGGCATGGCTGTGTTCTTTGGCTCAAATGGTGTTAGGGAAGCTGTCTTTTTCCTTTGTCCTCTTGTCTTTACTTCCCTATGTTTGTGAGTTCATTCTGTCATACCACAGACTGGATTCTTCCATATAGCCATGGAAGATGGTTGCTAACAGACCCAGGCAGGCATGGTCCCACACACAGGAACCCCACACAGAAAGAGAACTTACCTTTTTTAATGGCTATCTATTAACCTTAGAAAGGGACTCTGATTGGCTCTGCTCAGACCATGTGCTCATCCCTGAACCAATCAAAGCAAGCCATGATTGGCCAGGCCTATTGCTTGGGGTGGGAGATGATGGGTGGCAGGAGCAGCTGGGTCTGTGCAAGATACAGTAGCTGGAGAGAAAAATGTATTGAGTGACTAAAAGCAATAGAACTTTATGACCTAGCTGAACTAGTCAACGTAGAAAGCTCAAGAGCCCTTTAAACTCTATTCTGGTTGACCTAAAGCAGTGCCTGCGAGACACAGCCCTCCCTGTTTCCTCTTTCTTTGATCACACACAAATAAAAGTGACTTCCTAGGAAGAGGGGCCTCCTGGCTTATCAGGGGAAGAAGACTGGGACCTTTCCATTCTTCCCCTCAGAAGTTCCAGCCTAGATGACAGTGGCTCCATTACTTTTTCTTGACTCCTAACAGGACAGATAAAAGCTAATGAAACTACCACAAGTTTGGCAAGACACAAACACAAATGGTGTCACCTTCAAGTGACCCATACTCCCTAAACTGCAATTTTGTACCATGAGTCATAGTAGGTAATAGGGAGTACAAATAAGCAAGAAAATTGCTCCCTTTTCCTCAGTGAGCTTACAATCAATTTAAAGAGAAAAGATATACATAAAAGTCCAACAATGAACTCAAGAACATGATAAATGTATTTGTGAGCATTCAGTGATGATAAAACAATGGACTGAATTATTATCATCATAGAATAGAACGATAAAGAATAAGGGGCCAACTGAAAATGTTTCTAAGAGTTTTTATGGCCTTCTTTGGCTGGAGTTATGCCTGTGGTCATTAGGAAGGCTTTCTGGAAAAGGTGGAACTTAAAGTGGGTCTTTTTTTTGTTGTTCTCTTTCTTTTTTTGGCAGCCCGTGCAGCTTGTAGGGATCTTAGCAGCTTGTGGGATCTTAGTTCCCCGACCAGGGACTGAACCCAGGCCCTTGGCAGTGAAAGCACGGAGTCCTAACCACTTGACCGCCAAGGGAATTCCTTAAAGTGGGTCTTAAGAGATAAGCTGAAGAGATTATGTGCAGAGGGCAGAATTCTTCCCTTGTACTGGTCGTGATTTGCTTAACTTCCTCTTAGATAAGCTTTGTGTTCGGATGCTTCTGCCTCTTACGCTTGACAAAGGTCCCTGGGGAGATGTGAAAAAGCCTAGCCTGTTCTGCATGAGAAAGGAGCTTACCAACGTTGGAGACTAGAGGGGTATTTGGAACACTTACCATTAATGTCTGCTCTCCAAACATAAAGATTATTAAAGGAAACTGGTATCTTTTGGGAGCCATTTCTGGCCTTTGAAGTTGATATTAACCAGATAATGATTTCCTTCCAAACTTGTGGAATCAAGGATGCCAGAGCTACTTCCGACAAGAATGACAACTGATAGGTGAACTGATAGTTGACCATTTATGAAGTACCAGGTCGCCTCCCTATTAACCCAAACTGTCCTAAGGGTAAATATCCCAATGGAGAAACTGGGCTTATATGGAAATCATCTGAAGGATAACTTTTAATTTTTTCCTCAAAGTTTCTACATCCTCCAAACTAGATTTTCATAATCTCTGGGTTATACCACACCTCTCTGATATTGGGGTCCAAGCTGTGCTGAGGGAGTCTGCTTCCTCGCGCTGTTCCGGCGTGGTGCATGCGGTGGTCTGAGCCAGCGCTAGGGGTGGGTGGCAGTGGCTGGGGTGCAAGGAGAGCTGCCTATTGCCAGGCAGTGATCCAGCTCTTTGGTGACGTGCAGCCCCACGGCTTGCTCCTCCGGGCTTGCGGGAGAACTCCTACTCCGTTCTGATTCAGGGCTGAGCTTCTTGGAGAGAGGCTTCCTTCCTTGTGGGAGGTATCAGAACAGAGTCTTGAAATGAAGGCTCTTTCTTCTGAAAAGGCTCCTTCTTTAGAAAAACGACTGGTAAGTAAATCTGAGAGAAACACCAGAGACAAGTTCGGAGAAGAGACATCCTAGTCTTGATGCCATCTTGAAGGAGATGTGAATCCTGGCTCTTCCAATAATGAGCTATGTCCTTGGGTAAAATAAATGGCCTTCCCTCTGAGTCTTGGTTTCTTCAGGTGTAAATTGGGATTAATAATACCCACTTACCAGCTCAAATAAGGTAATTAGAATGATATAATCAAAACTGTTAACGTCCATTCTTTGTACCATATGTTGCTGTAGGGGCTTTAGTCCTGCTATCCTTCTGTGCACAGGGTTATTATTATTGTAACTATTTTATAGATAAGGAAACTGAGAATCAAAGGCGTTAAACAACTTGTTCGAGACCACACAGGTGGTAAAAGGCAGAACCCGCTTTCTAATCAGGGCAGTCTCACCCCAAAAGGAGTACTCCTAACCACTACCCAATGCCCCACAGCATCTGGCCCAGAGTGCAAACTCCATGAATGATACAATGAGCAGCATTTGGGGTAAAGCCTGTGGAGAGGCTAGCTGGTCATGAAGACGAGTGAGATGTTGGGTGAGCTTTGGTACTGGGGCATGAGGTAGGCACGGAACACCCCCCAACACCCACTGCTTTCCTACTCCAGGCAGACCCCTTGTTGCTGTGACTGGTCATACCCACAGTGCCCAATATGAGGCAAAGACAGCCTTTTCTAAAGGCTTTGGATCCCATTACAGCTTTGTTTGGCTGAGATAGGCGCAGGGGCTTTCTACAGTGGAATCCATCAAAGGAGAGTTGGTTTCTGAGGAATTAATTGCAATTCCCTTAGCATTCCACTGGCATCAGCCTGAACATTGTTCATCCCCAGTAGATTATCATTAATTGGGTGAGCAGGGAGACAGAAACAGCCTCTGATGGCTAATTTATTAACTTCTCCAGGATGAAGGGATGGGGGTGAGCTGAGGAGCTTGAATTTACTTTGAGGGATTTGGGGCAGAAAGCCCAGTGCTGGTACCATGACCTTGATTTAAATAGAGAGATTAATGACTTCTGGTCTCAACAAGGTTTAGGATGAGAATTTTCTGAGACCCATAATTTTTATTGTATTTTTCTTCTTTTCTCAGTTCTGGGTTTTCCCTTGCCTCCTCTCAGAAATTTTTCCCATAATAAAAATCTCTTAAGTGTGTGTTTCTTCTCTTCCAACTGGGGTGTTTGGGGGATACTGGTTTTCCAGTAGCCAGGAGCCATTTTTTCCAATAGTAGATGTAACTTCTGACACTTTATACTTCTCTACATTGTCTTCAGACCCACTCTACCATCCATCCTTGTTGTTTAACATGGTCTCCAGCTTTGGGCTGCCAGGAGGTAGTTTTGATACCTAAAATAATGATTATGGGGCTTTAACGCTGGTAGACTTAGGTTTGAATGCCAGACTAGGCACTTGATTTCTTTTTTTAAAAATTAATTAATTTATTATTTATTTTGGCCGCGTTGGGTCTTCGTTGCTGCATGTGGGCTTTCTCTAGTTGCGGCGAGCGGGGGCTACTCTTCGTTGCGGTGCGCAGGCTTCTCATTGCAGTGGCTTCCCTTGTTGCGGAGCATGGGCTCTAGGCATGTGGGCTTCAGTAGTTGTGGTGCATGGGCTCAGTAGTTGTGGCTCGTGGGCTCTAGAATGCAGGTTCAGTAGTTGTGGCCCACGGGCTTAGTTGCTCCACAGCATGTGGGATCTTCCCGGACCAGGGCTCGAACCCGTGTCCCCTGCATTAGCAGGCAGATTCTTAACCACTGCACCACCAGGGAAGTCCAGGCACTTTCTAGCTGGGTGGCCATAAGCAAGCTATTTAACTTCTCTGAGGATTGATATCTTCATTGGTAAATGGGGATGATCTTAACTGCTGCACTGGGCTGCAGTGTGGATTAGATGTGATCCTGTGTGAGTTCCTGTCTACATCATTGCTGGTGCTGCATGTCTGCTTATTTCTTCTCCATTTTTCCTCCTTAGAAAAGAGAAAGAGGTTCTCTCATGCCCAGATGCAAAGGGGAATCCTGACTGCAGCCCAGTGTTATCATGGGACTTAAGGAGTGAGCACCAGCTAACACCTTTTAGCTGCCTGTCTTCTGAAGGCATAATTTAGGCTGGCCTGGAAGAGCCTGCTCTGGCTTCAGCTCTGGTTAATGGGCTCCAGGTATTAAGATATCTTTTCATAGCAGCAGCAAAAACTCCTTGAAGCCGACCTACCAGGCATGACTTGTAGAGATGCGGGCCGCTGGTGTCTCTTCCCTCCATAGTCACCTCTGCAGTGTCCTTTCATGAGGTCAAGGTGATTCATGGATGGATCCTTACCTGTAGCCGCTTCTGTATCCCTTTGTTCTACTCCCACTGGCCCCGCTCTCCACTGAAGATTACAGGCTTGTGTTTGAGTGATAAGCTCTGAAGTCAAACTGTTGGGCTTGACACGGGATTTAATTTGGCACGTTTTAAGACTTTATTTAAATGGAATCATACTATATGAATTGTTGTACAGTTTGCTTTTGTTGTTTCACGCTATGCTCCTGAGGCTCATTCGTGTTGTAACTTTAACTCCTTTTCCCCACTCTATAGGTCTTCACATTGTGAGTAGATCACAAATGATCAACTCTATAGTTGATAGACATTTAGGTTGTTTCCTGATTTTTTATTACTATAACCAGTGCTGCTATAAATATATATTGAATGCTGGTGTACATTTGTAAGACCTTTTTAAGAGCAAGTACCTGAAGTAGAAACTTGGAAATTGCTGAGTCATGGAGTATGCCCATTTTCAAGCGTGTTACCAAATAGTTCAGCAGTTCAAGTTTAATGCCAAATAATTTCTTTTCTTTTTTTAACGTCTTTATTGGAGTATAATTGCTTTACAATGATGTGTTAGTTTCTGCTTTATAACAAAGTGAATCAGCTATACATATACATATATCCCCATATCTCCTCCCTCTTATGCCAAATAATTTCTTAAAGTGATTATAACAATCCACTTCCATTAGCAGTGTATAAATATTCCATTGTTCTACGTTCTTGTGACCATTTGGTATTACTGGACTTTTTTCCCCCCTCCCATTCTGAATTGTGAATTAGTATCTCAGGATTTCATTTGGTTTGCATTTCAGTGGTTTCCATTTCTCCAATTTCTAATGAGAATGAGCATCTTTTTGTGTATTTATTTGCCATTTGGATTTTCTTTTTGTAAAGTGCCTGTTCAAGACTTTTGGCCATTTTTAAATTTGTTTTTTTATGTTTTCCTGTTGTTTTCAGGGTATCTTTATATATTTCGTATACTTGATTTTTGTTGTTGTTGTTATGTTGATTGCGAATAGCTTCTCCACATTTGTGGCTTGTCTTTTCTCTCTCTTGATGGTGCCTGTTAATGAAGAGAAGTTGTTAATTTTAACACAATCTACAAGAGACGAAATTTAGGCTTAGAGTCTTTAAGTGTAAGGACTTGTGGAGGGTCTTTTTTTTTTAATTTTATTTATTTTTTATACAGCAGGTTCTTATTAGTTATCCATTTTATACATATTAGTGCATATGTGTCAATCCCAATCTCCCAATTCATCCCACAACCACCAACCCCACCACCACTTTCCCCCCTTGGTGTCCATACGTTTGTTCTCTACACCTGTGTCTCTATTTCTACCCTGCAAACTGGTTCATCTGTACCATTTTTCTAGGCTCCACATATATGCATTAACGTACGATATTTGTTTTTCTCTTTCTGACTTATTTCACTCTTTATGACTGTCTCTAGATCCATCCACGTCTCTACAAATGACCCAATTTCCTTCCTTTTTATGGCTGAGTAATATTCCATTGTATATATGTACCACATCTTCTTTATCCATTCGTCTGTCAATGGGCACTTAGGTTGCTTCCATGACCTGGCTATTGTAAATAGTGCTGCAATGAACATTGGGATGCATGTGTCTTTTTGAATTATGGTTTTCTCTGGGTATATGCCCAGTAGTGGGATTGCTGGGTCATATGGTAATTCTATTTTTAGTTTTTTAAGGAACCTCCATACTGTTCTCCATAGTGGCTGTATCAATTTACATTCCCACCAACAGTGCAAGAGGGTTCCATTTTCTCCACACCCTCTCCAGCATTTGTTGTTTGTAGATTTTCTGATGATGTTCTTTCTAAGTGGTGTGAGGTGATACCTCATTGTAGTTTTGATTTGCATTTCTCTAATAATTAGTGATGTTGAGCAGCTTTTCATGTGCTTTTTGGCCATCTGTATGTCTTCTTTGGAGAAATGTCTATTTAGGTCTTCTGCCCATTTTTGGATTGGGTTGTTTGTTTTTTTAGTATTGAGCTGCATGAGCTGTTTATGTATTTTGGAGATTAATCCTTTGTCCATTGATTCGTTTGCAAATATTTTCACCCATTCTGAGTGTTGTCTTTTCTTCTTGATTGTAGTGTCCTTTGCTTTGCAAAAGCTTTTAAGTTTCATTAGGTCCCATTTGTTTATTTTTGTTTTTATTACCATTACTCTAGGAGGTGGATCAAAAAAGATCTTGCTGTGATTTATGTCAAAGGGTGTTCTTCCTATGTTTTCCTCTAAGAGTTTTATAGTGTCTGATCTTACATTTAGGTCTCTAATCCATTTTGAGTTTATTTTTGTGTATGGTGTTAGGGAGTGTTCTAATTTCATTCTTTTACATGTAGCTGTCCAGTTTTCCCAGCACCACTTATTAAAGACACTGTCTTTTCTCCATTGTATATCCTTGCCTCCTTTGTCATAGATTAGTTGACCATAAATATGTGGGTTTATCTCTGGGCTTTCATCCTGTTCCATTGATCTATATTTCTGTTTTTGTGCCAGTACCATATTGTCTTGATTACTGTAGCTTTGTAGTATAGTCTGAAGTCAGGGAGTCTGATTCCTCCAGCTCCGTTTTTCTCCCTCAAGACTGCTTTGGCTATTCGGGGTCTTTGTGTCTCCATACAAATTTTAAGATTTTTTGTTATAGTTCTGTAAAAAATGCCACTGGTAATTTGATAGGGATTGCATTGGATCTGTAGATTGCTTTGGGTAGTATAATCATTTTCATGATTTTGATTCTTCCAGTCCAAGAACATGGTGTATCTCTCCATCTGTTTGTGTCATCTTTGATTTTTTCATCATTGTCTTATAGTTTTCTGCATATAGGTCTTTTGTGTCCTTAGGTAGGTTTATTCCTAGGTATTTTATTCTTTTTGTTGCCATGGTAAATGGGAGGGTTTCCTTAATTTCTCTTTCAGATTTTTCATCATTAGTGTATAGGAATGGAAGAGATTTCTGTGCATTAATTTTGTATCCTGCAACTTTACCAAATTCATTGATTAGCTCTAGTAGTTTTCTGGTAGCATCTTTAGGATTCTCTATGTATAGTATCATGTCATCAGCAAACAGTGACAGTTTTACTTCTGCTTTTCCAGTTTGGATTCCTTTTATTTCCTTTTCTTCTCTGATTGCCATGACTAGGACTTCCAAAACTATGTTGAATAATAGTGGTGAGAGTGGACATCCTTGTCTTGTTCCTGATCTTAGAGGAAATGCTTTCAGTTTTTCACCACTGAGAATGATGTTTGCTGTGGGTTTGTCATTTATGGCCTTTATTATGTTGAGTTAAGTTCCCTCTATGCCCACTTTCTGGAGAGTTTTTATCATAAATGGGTGTTGAATTTTGTCAAAAGCTTTTTCTTCATCTATTGAGATAATCATATGTTTGTTTTTTTCAAATAAATTTATTTATATTTGGCTGTGTTGAGTCTTTGTTGCTGTGCAGGTTTTCTCTAGTTGTGGCAAGTGAGGGCTACTCATTGTGGTGCATGGGCTTCTTATTGGTTTCTCTTGTTGCGGAGCATGAGCTCTAGGCACGTGGGCTCAGTAGTTGTGGCTCATGTGCTCTACAGCGCAGGCTCAGTAGTTGTGGCGTATGGGCTTAGTTGCTCTGTGGCATGTGGCATCGTCCCGAACCAGGGCTCAAACCCGTGTCCCCTGCACTGGCAGGGGGATTCTTAACCACTGTGCCACCAGGGAAGTCCCGATCATATGGTTTTTATTCTTCAATGTGTTAATATGGTGTATCACATTGATTGATTTATGTATATTGAAGAATACTTGCATCCTTGGGGTAAATCCCACTTGATCATGGTGTATTATCCTTTTAATGTGTTGTTGGATTCTGTTTGCCAGTATTTTGTTGAGGATTTTTGCATCTATATTCATCAGTGATATTGGTCTGTACTTTTCTTTTTTTGTAGTATCTTTGTCTGGTTTTGGTATAAGGATGATGGTGGCCTCATAGAGTGAGTTTGGGAGTGTTCCTTCCTCTGCAATTTTTTGGAAGAGTTTGACAAGGATAGATGTTAACTCTCTCTAAATGTTTGGTAGAATTCTCCTGTGAAGCCATCTGGTCCTGGGCTTTTGTTTGTTGGAAGATTTTTAATCACAGTTTCAATTTCATTACTTGTGGTTGATCTGTTCATATTTTCTATTTCTTCCTGGTTTAGTCTTAGAAGGTTATACCTTTCTAAGAATTCATCCATTTCTTCCAGGTTGTCCATTTTATTGGCATAGAGTTGCTTGTAGCAGTCCCTTATGTTGCTTTATATTTCTGTGGTGTGCATTGTAACTTCTCCTTTTTCATTTCTAATTTTATTGATTTGAGTCTTCTCCCTTTTTTCTTGATGAGTCTGGCTAATGGTTTATCAATTTTGTTTATCTTCTCAAAGAACCAGCTTTTAGTTTTATTGATCTTTGCTATTGTTTTCTTTGTTTCTATTTCATTTATTTCTGCTCTGATTATTATGATTTCTTTCCTTCTACTAACTTTGGGTTTTGTTTGTTTTTCTTTCTCTAGTTCCTTTAAGTGTAAGGTTAGATTGTTTATTTGAGATTTTTCTTGTTTCTTGAGGTAGGCTTGTATTGCTATAAACTTCCCTCTTAGAACTGCTTTTGCTGCATCCCATAGGTTTTGGATCATTGTGTTTTCATTGTCATTTGTCTCTAGGTATTTTTTGATGTTCTCTTTGATTTCTTCAGTGATCTCTTGGTTATTTAGTAATGTATTGTTTAGCCTCCATGTGTTTGTGTTTTTTACGTTTTTTTCCCTGTAATTGATTTCTAGTCTCATAGCATTGTGGTGGGAAAACATGCTTGATATGATTTCAGTTTTCTTAAATTTACTAAGGCTTGATTTGTGACCCAAGATGTGATCTATCCTGGAGAATGTTCCGTGCGCACTTGAGAAGAAAGTGTAATCTGCTGTTTTTGGATGGACTGTCCTATAAATATCAATTAAATGTATCTGGTCTATTGTGTCATTTAAAGCTTGTGTTTCCTTATTAATTTTCTGTTTGGATGATCTGTCCATTGGTGTAAGTGAGGTGTTAAAGTCCCCCGCTATTATTGTGTTACTGTCAACTTCCTCTTTTAGAGCTGTTAGCAGTTTCCTTATGTATTGAGGTGCTCTTATGTTGGGTGCATATATATTTATAATTGTTATATCTTCTTCTTGGATTGATCCCTTGATCATTATGTAGTGTCTTTCCTTGTCTCTTGTAACATTCTTTATTTTAAAGTCTATTTTATCTGATATGAGTATTGCTACTCCAGCTTTCTTTTGATTTCATTTGCATGGAATAACTTTTTCCATCCCCTCACTTTCAATCTGTATGTGTCCCTAGGTCTGAAGTGGGTCTCTTGTAGACAGCATATGTACTGGTCTTGTTTTTGTATCCATTCAGTGAGCCTGTGTCTTCTGGTTGGAACATTTAATCCATTCACGTTTAAGGTAATTATCAATATGTATGCTCCTATTAGCATTTTCTTAATTGTTATGGGTTTGTCTTTGTAGGTCCTTTTTCTCTTGTGTTTCCCACTTAGAGAAGTTCCTTTAGCATTTGTTGTAGAGCTGGTTTGGTGGTGCTGAATTCTCTTAGCTTTTGCTTGTCTGTAAAGCTTTTGATTTCTCCATCGAATCTAAATGAGATCCTTGCCGGGTAGAGTAATCTTGGTTGTAGGGTCTTTCCTTTCATCACTTTAAATATATCATGCCACTCCCTTCTGGCTTGTAGAGTTTCTGCTGAGAAATCAGCTGTTAACTTTATGGAAGTTCCCTTATATGTTATTTGTCATTTTTCCCATGTTGCTTTCAATAATTTGTCTTTAATTTTCATCAATTCGATTACTATGTGTCTCGGCATATTTCTCCTTGGGTTTATCCTGCCTGGGACTCTCTGTGCCTCCTGGACTTGGGTGGCTATTTCCTTTCCCATGTTAGGGAAGTTTTTGACTCTAATCTCTTCAAATATTTTCTCGGGTCCTTTCTCTCTCTCTTCTCCTTCTAGGAACCCTATAATGCGAATGTTGTTGTGTTTAATTTTGTCCCAGAGGTCTCTTAGGCTGTCTTCATTTCCTTTCATTCATTTTTCTTTATTCTGTTCCACAGTAGTGAATTCCACCATTCTGTCTTCCAGGTCACCTATCCATTCTTCTGCCTCAGTTATTCTGCTATTGATTCCTTCTAGTGTATTTTTCATTTCAGTTATTGTATTGTTCATCTCTGTTTGTTTCTTCTTTAATTCTTCTGGTGTTTGTTCTTTAATTTTTCTAGGTCTTTGTTAAACACTTCTTGCATCTTCTCGATCTTTGCCTGCATTCTTTTTCTGAGGTCCTGGATCATCTTCATTATCATTATTCTGAATTCTTTTTCTGGAAGGTTGCCTATCTCCACTTCATTTAGTTGTTTTTCTGGAGTTTTATATTGTTCCTTCATCTGGTACAAAGTCCTCTGCCTTTTCATTTTGTCTGTCTTTCTGTGAATGTGGTTTTCCTTCCACAGGCTACAGAATTGTGGAAGGTCTTTTTGTACGTAGTGGCTGAGACAGAGTTAAACGTCTCTACAGAAGCTGATCTCTGTCAGATTGCTCTGCCTCCAAGCAACATTGTCTGGAAGAGGGTCAGACCTAGAGTAGGAGTTCATGAAAGTTTTGTTAGATTATTCAAGGGTAACTTATTCCCTGCCAGAATGATTGTCCAAATAAAATAAGGAGTTCTTTATGGTAGGAGAATTTAGATGTATCCTTTTCTACTCCCTCGGAAGTCGAACCCCTTTCTTTTCCCCAGGGTGGTGGGATTTTTGTTAAAGCTCTGTTTATGTAGCTTACAAACAATTTCAACCAAATCCAGTTAGAATCACTTGTGTGTCTCTGTGTCTGTGTGTAATCCTGACTGATAACACCCCAGATAAAGAAAAATCAGAGTTGTCTGTCTAAATGAGCACAAGGAGATTTGGGCATCTGTTCCTTTTAAACTGAGCATATTTTCAGTGTCATAAAACATTTGATACTGAGTTGGTTAATGGAAATACAAAGGAATTAGGAGTGCAGTGTTTCAGTGAATATCTCCTTAATCACAGAGAGTGGGACTTCTTAATTTAAATTCCTGATTAGGCGTGTTGTGCGAGGACAGCATCACTCTGATCTCATTAGCTCAAGTGATAATGAGCACTAATTACCCCTCTTTCAAAGTCAGGCGTTCATTTATTACCTACATGAATGAAGCTTTTTTCTCTTCAGCATCAGAGTAAAAAATGAGCTTGGGAAAATGATGGAGATGCTGGGGAGGACTAAGAGATGCGACAAGTGAAATGGTTTCAGGTTTCCAGTGCCAGGGGCAGAGGAGCCAGACGATTTATGCTAATGCCAAGCAAGTGAAACCTGACTGATAGGTTTTACCTGTGGCCAAAATAATGCACAACTCTTACCGTGTTCTTTCTGTCTAGTAAGTTAGTTTCTCCTTGGCCACTTGGCATAAAAATGTGATAGCCAAATGCTAAAGTCTGTGATGCAGCTTAACAGTAGGGATTTTGGATCCACTCAACTCGGGTTACCCTGGCCTCCTCTGTTCCTGCCCTCATTTTCTGGCCACTGCGAGCATCTCAGGTTGGAGCCCTAGGGTTTGATGCGCCCATGTTAGCAAGGCTGTGCGTGGGATTGAGGAATGGGTGAAGTGGGAATGGAGAATATTTTCTACCCCTTCTAAACATGGAGGGGGGTGGCAGATGAGGCACCTTTGGGATTCACCTGAATTCTTCTAGAATCCTAGGGTTATGATCTCAAAGGAAGGATTTCTAAATTGGTTTTCTAACACTTGCCACCCTCTCCACATAGATTTGGAATCTTAGACCAAATTAGAAACCAAAGCTCCTAGGAAAGAAGTTTTTTGCCTGGATCACACTCCCCATGGTGTTCTTTTCATCATGTGTAGTACATGATGGGAGTATACATTAATACAGTTTTTTCAAGGATAGTTTGTCATATCTATTCAAATTAGTTATGCATGCCTATTGACCCAGAAGTCTCACCCCAGAAATATATACTGCAGATTATTTTCATATGATTCAAAGGTATATATCTATACCATCTATATCTATAGGCAGATATATATAATCGTATCTATGTCCTCTACATCCCCATGTATATTTCTAGAGAGATCTTTATTGCAGCCTTGTTTTTAATAGAAAAGAACGGAACCAGTTGTAATACTTATCAGTAGGAGAATGGTTAAATAAAGGTACATCTCCACAATGAAGTATGATGCAGATACTAACAAGAATGAAAATGATTTTGAACAGACATGGGAATGTGTCCAGAATTGGTTAAGTGAGAAAAGCTGGCTGTAGGACTGTACATAGTGTAGTATCCCCTCTGTGTAAAGGAATATATATTTATTAGTGTGTGTCAGTGGTTCTTTGTGGTTTTCTCCAAGGGAGGGATGGAATGGAAGCTGGGAGAGAGGCAGTGGAACTTATACTGTATAAGTTATACATTTCAGCATCATTTGAAATCTTGCAGCGAGCTGACTTTATGGTGGTCATTGGCAAAAGCAATAACAATAAGGTGCTTGCCGTACACTGCTGTTAAAGATGGGGGTCTGCTATCAGAATTGCAAAGCAATTGGAAATCATTGCCCTAAGCACATTGAATGGGTCTGGCTCAGTGTTAAAAAATAGCATTCCCTTTAGAACAAGATTGCCCCAACTACTAGATAATATCATTCAAAGTGTTGTGGCAGATAGAAGGTATAATCTGTACTGACACTGTTTAATGTTAATATGATCCTGCCACTGTGTTTGCAGTTTAGAGCCTGTGCCTGATGGTGTTAGTCTTTGCAGAGCTCGTAACACAGCTCCAGGACCTATGTGTGGATTCATTGGGTGGAAGCACTAAGATATCCCCCCACCACTTGCCATCCCTTTGTTCATCAAATCACTTTTATTCCTTGCTTCTTTCCTCTTTTCCTCTTCTTATTCTCTCTCCTTCTTTCAGCAAACTTTTACCTAGTGTGAGCCATGCACTGTTCTGGACACAGTGGGAAATGAAGCAACAAATTTATCAGAATTCCTGCTTCAAGGAAGGAGTTCATGGTCTACCAGGGAAGATGACCATAAAAGCAGTGGATGATAAAATCTGATAAGGAATAGAGCTTAAAGCCAGATTGGATTAGATGACCACCAGGGTGGAGTCTTGGCTCTGCTGTATATGTGTGACCTTGGCAAGTTACTTAGCATCTCTAAGGCTCTTTATTCATAGGTAATTTGGAAATAATGTTACCTACCTCTTCACAATACTTCCCACATGAAATAAAGTAAATGGTGCCTTTCTCCTCCTCTCTTTCCTTCCCCTCTTTTTCTCCTTTTCCTTTTTAAATTCAACATCAATAAGATGATCAAAGGATGTACAAAGTGCAATGGGGGTAGGAATGCAGGAGCCATGTGGAAAGGTGAGGGAAAATATGCAAAGACACATTCACATAGGGTCTTGGAGGTTGAGCAGGAGGAATTTGCATAATAAGACAGGAAAGTCCCGGCAGGGAACCCTCCCGGGAATACACAGAGGCAAGGTGTGGAGTCTTGAAGGTGAGGCAGGGGAGGGTGCTTGGGGCCTCATTTGTGAAAGGGGGTGGCTTTCTCCCCTTCTCCTTTTCCATAGGAACCCCATTCCTCCCTGTCTCATGTCTCCTATTCACAAGGCCTCTCAGGAAATGCTTCGATAATAGCTCTTTCCTCTTTAATGTGAATTGAAATCACTATATTTCATCTCTCATGCATTTTTTGCCTATAAGCCCCATCTGTCATTGTGGAATAAAAGTTATTTTTCCCCTCTTCGAAGAGTTTCTGGCTTCACAGAGCAGGAAGGATTGGTGTCCCCCCTCCCCTTTTTCCCAGGAAAGAGCCTTTCCCACCCACTGAAATCCCATCTCCTAGGCAACTGACTACAGTGCTGCAGGGAGGAGCCTGACTCTGCCTTTGAACTTACAAGGTCAGGAGAAGTGAAATCTTACAGGCACATCTCTGCAAGACACATGTTTAAGAAACCCACTAAATCATGGCCCAAATCAGCCTTTCATTAAAATGTAGTAGGGTGAGTACAAGGAGAGGAGGCAGGTAAAAGATGAACAAGGCAGCTGCTGTCTCTCATACGCTGTTCCTCTCACATCCAGTATCCCCCCCATTCATCACTCACCATTGGCTCCATTTTCTTCCTCCTACTGGAATCTAGTTTTATGGTTGGGGTCTGCATAGCTTCCCCCCAGAAGTCACTGCTTGGGAACTCACCAACAAGATTTATTCTAAGAGGAGAGAAGACACACTGTTACTTCTCCAGTTGTGGATGGAAAGTCAACTTGATTGATGCCCATGGTGAAATTGTGAAGGAAGTGTAACATGTACTGAGGTGCTTATCAGAGTGGACTCTGGTATTAAAACCGTGCAACTCAGATTGGGACTTGAACCCATAGTCTTTTAATTGAGATCACACAACTGGTCTCAGGACTTAATGAAGCTCAGGTTCTTTTTTAAAATTTATTTATTTAATTTATTTATTTTTGGCTGCGTTGGGTCTTCGTTGCTGCGTGCGGGCTTTCTCTAGTTGTGGTGAGTGGGGGCTACTCTTCGTTGAGGTGCACAGGCTTCTCATTGCGGTGGCTTCTCTTGTTAAGGAGCACAGGCTCTAGGCACGTGGGCTTCAGTAGTTGTGGCTCGCGGGCTCTAGAGCACAGGCTCAGTAGTTGTGGCGCATGGGCTTAGTTGCTTTGTGGCATGTGGGATCTTCCCAGAGCAGGGCTCAAACCCATATCCCCTGCATTGGCAGGTGGATTCTTAACCACTGCACCACCATGGAAGCCCTGAAGCTCAGGCTGTTGATGTGTCCTCACAGAAAGAATTCAGTGAGAGACAGTGTTGGGTAAGAAGTGGATTTATTTAGAGAGAAACACATGCCACAGATACTGTGTGGGCCATCTCAGAAGGTGAGAGGCCCTGAAATATGGGGGCCTCTCACCTTGGCGTGGTTAGTTTTTATGGGCTGAGTAATTTCATAGGCTAATGAGTGGGAGGATTATTCCAACTGTTTTGGGAAAGGGGCAGGAATTTCCAGGAATTGGGCCACTGCCCACTTTTTGGCCTTTTATGGTTAGCCTCAGAACTGTCAAGGTGCTGGTGGGTGTGTCATTTGGATGCTAATGTATTACAATGAGCGTATAATGAGGCTCAAGGTCCACTGGAAGTCATATCTTTCGCCATCTTGGACCTAGTTGGTTCTAAACAGTTTTTGTCATGTCCTATGGCTGTTTCATTCTTTTAAAGGTTGTGCCCTGCCCCCTCCCCTCCTGTTTCAGTATCACACCACCTGGGTTTGAATACTGACTCTGCCACTTTTCTTAATCCCTCTGTGTCTCAGTTTCCTGTCTTGAAATTGGAAATAATGATAGTAATCAAAGGGTGGATATTGATGCCAAAACCCGGCCTCTGTGCACTGGCACCAAATTAAATCTTGGAGACAGTGTTTTGGGTGAAGTAGAAAAAAAAATAGCTTGGACTTCCTAGGTGGCGCAGTGGTTGAGAATCCACCTGCCGGACTTTCCTGGTGGCACAGTGGTTAAGAATCCACCTGCCAACGCAGGGGACACGGGTTTGAGCCCCGGTCCGGGAAGATCCCACATGCCATGGAGCAACTAAGCTTATGCGTCACAACTACTGAACCTGCGCTCTAGAGCCCGCGAGCCACAACTACTGAAGCTCGCGTGCCTAGAGGCTGTGCTCCTTAACAAGAGAAGCCACTGCAATGAGAATCCCGCGCACTGCAACGAAGAGTAGCCCCCGCTCTCTGCAACTAGAGAAAGCCCGTGTGGAGCAGTGAAGACCCAACGCAGCCAAATTTAGAAAAGAAAAGAATAGCTTTATTTCTTTGCCAGGCAAAGTGGGCCACAGCCGGCTAATGCCCTGAAAACTGTGTGTCCCAACCCAGTGTGGGGGGGAATGGCGGTTTGTGAGGAGTCTTATAGTCAAGGGGTGGGGTTTCTGATAAAGATCAGGGTGTGTGCAGGGCCCTCATTCCTTCAATCCAGAGATCATCTGGGTCAGATGGTATCGAACTGTGACTTTCTCTCTGGAATGTAGAATGCTTCATCAAATAGTTAGCATCTTCCATTTAGTGGGGGTTTTAGTTCTGCAGAAGAACTCCAAGATATTGCTATGTGTATCCCCTGAGGAAGAACCAGGACTCTGCCCCAAAGCTGCACTACTGTTTCTTGGCAACTCCTCCCTTGTCTCTGTATCCCTTCCCTTCCATGATTAGCAACTGTTTGAACCTGCCCTTTGGAACTCAGGGAAGGTCATGGAGGCTGAATGAAACCTATTTCCTACAAACAAGAAATGGGGACACAGAAAGGCTTTTGTGCCCAGGAGCTCCACAGGGTCCTGCTTGGTTTCAATATGAAGATTGAAGGAATTACTATGCAAAGTACTTAGCTAAGTTCCTGGGACTTGGTAAGTGCTCACTAAGTGTTAGCTTTTGAGAAAATTAATAATGAACATTGACCTTTGACAAAACCTTAGGGTCTATAGATTCCCAAGTGAGGCTTGGAAGCAATCGCTGAGACACATGACTACCCATTATTAACAAGAAAGGCAATGAGTGTAGTGGGTGAAACCCACAGTGCTGAGTGCAAATCCCAGGTTTCTCAGCTCATTCAATCAACACATCTGTACAGTATCCACTGTGTGCTCATCACTCCTCTAGGCACTAGGATGGTGAACTATTGGACAAGGTCCTCTTGATTATAAGACTGGTTATATCACCTTTGTTGCATGTCCTCTCTGTGCTTTACTTACCATATCTGTAAAATGGGACTATTCATTATAGCTGCTTCATAAGGTGTTAGCTATTTTAGTAGTTATTTATTGCTTGGAAAATTGAATCAGAACAGATCTTATATCACTCTGGCTGAACTGAGTTACATATAGGAACAAACACACCAAGCAAAAGATGAGAGTGAAGGATATTTTTCGTTCTCTTGGGCTTCCATGTACTACCGTATTCTCTGATTGTAACCTGATACATCTTATTCATTATATTCATTCATTGCTTGGCAAGTTAGCCTCCTGACCCTGAAAAGCACCAGAGTCTGCCTCAGTGTCCTGTGGTCATCACATCACCCAAACTCCTTTGCCAGTTATGAATTCTAAGACTTTTATGATGCTAGAGAGGTTTTATTTTGCAAATGTTGAAATAACTTGAGGTTTGATCTTGGGTCTCAGGAAAAGAAACAAGTCTGAACTTTATCCTTCTCTACTTTCTTTCCCTTTTGCATGTTGTTTTGAGCATCCTTACTGTAAACTGTTGGCTTTGTTTCTCCTGCCTCTGTGCTCTCCTGACAGTTTGCTTGTACCTTTACTATAATGCTTACTCCATCTTGCCTTTGATTATATTACCTGTTTGATTTTTGCCTTGCCCACTATTTATAACATTTATAATCTATATAACATATAAATTCATATTTATTGATAATTCACTGTGTCTGAGACACTGCCAAGTGCTTGAGGTGCATTATCCTCTGTTATTATCACCTCCATTTTACAGATGAGGAAATGGAGGCTTAGAAAGATTAAGTTACTTGGCTAAACTCACAAGACTAGTAGGAGGTGAAGTCAGGAAGGAATGCAAAATCCATGCTCTTAATGACTAAACTCTATCGTACTATGAACACAGGGATGGGGACCAAGTTGAACTCTTTTAGTATCCTCCTTAGCTTTGAGCACAGAGATTTGCACAATCTAGAAACTTAATAAAATTTGTTGAATTAAGTTGATTTCCAGCCCGGGTCCTATTCCAAATTTAGGGCATAGTTCTCCATTCATAAACTCGACTATGTATCCAGAAATGTTGTTTGGGGGCTTACTCACAGATTTTTCATAAGCTTCTAAATGTCTCTTCTTGGTACTAACTTTCACACTGTTTTGGATTATGATATTTTCACAGCTTTTGGCTAGCCCAACCTGGTTCCTTATTCCATTAGGAAGGCCAAATACTCATAGTTTGTGTTTTACTGGAAAAGAGATCTCAGTTCTAGCTGTTCTACACTTCAGATACAAGTGCATTTTTGCAAGTTAGTGGTCATGCTTACAGGAATAAGTGGATAAACTTAAAAAATGAGGACTAATGATATAATGATATAGAATATTAGAAATGGGAAGAATTAAGAAAGAAACTTTTAGGATTATCTGGGTTATTCAATTCCCTCAATTTTCGGATGTGAAAACCAAGGACCAGAGGAGAATGGAGTTCTCTGAGGTCTATGGAAGAGCTGCAGTTCATTCTAGGCCAGTTTTAATAATCAAGGTTCCTTCTGACACAACAGGCTGGATGCTTTGTGGATTGTGATTGAGAATCATTGTTATTCAAGTCTTTGATGCATTGCAAGTCAAAAAAAAAAAAAAAAAAGAAAAGAAAAGAAAAAGGAAAAAGAGTACTTCTAACCTTTCTCTTTTCTGTATACTTTTTTTTTAAATGACAAATTACGTTTCTCTCTACTCAAGTATATGAAAGTCTGTGAATCTCATCTATTCAAGCATCGGTGGCTTCATGGCCATGAACAACATGCTAAGAGCTCTTATATTTTTATTTTTCAAGTGAAGGAAACATTTCTTTGGTTCAATGGATTTGGTGGAATTTTGTTGAAGGGACTGTAAATTCAACATCAGATCTTTCCTTATGTGTGTTTGGAATTTTATATATAGGAGGAATTTTTTTTGGTGTTGGGGGGGAAGATTTTACTGCCTCTGGATTCCATGTGAAGCCCTTACCTCACTGCTGTGCTTACGCTAGTAATGAACTGGGAGTCAAAAACCCAGCTCTACCACTGTGCAATGATGTGGCTTTTCCGCTGCCACTGTCCCATGGTGTGGCTATTCCGCTGCCACTGTGCAATGGTGTGGCTTTTCCGCTGCCACTGTGTGATGGTGTGGCTTTTCCACTGCCACTGTGCGATGGTGTGGCTTTTCTGCTGCCACTGTCCAATGGTGTGGCTTTTCTGCTGCCACTGTCCAGTGATGTGGCTTTTCTGCTTCCAGTGTCCAGTGGTGTGGCTTTTCCGCTGCCACTGTCTGATGGTGTGGCTATTCCACTGACACTGTGCGATGGTGTGGCTTTTCCACTGCCACTGTGCGATGGCGTGGCTTTTCTGCTGCCCCTGTCCGATGGTGTGGCTTTTCCGCTGCCACTGTCTGATGGTGTGGCTATTCCACTGACACTGTGCGATGGTGTGGCTTTTCCACTGCCACTGTGCGATGGTGTGGCTTTTCCACATCACATCATCTTCTTAGTCTCAGGGAGGGAGTAGGTCTGAGAACTCTTCTCATTCTAAATTTGTTAATGTTGACTGATACTTCTTGAAGATAATGGATAAGAAAAGAGGAAGCCGATTAATAGGCCCTAAGGTGGGGTGATCAATTGCCTATTTGGAAGACCTTTCAGAGGTGGTGGGAATGTTCCTTGTCTGAGGCAGCTTTTCTCCTTATGCTTGAAAATCCAACTCCTAATACTTTATTTCTTTGAATCATGTCATGTCCCTTTTATTGCATCTCAAGGAAGGGGAAAAAAATTTTTTTTTCTCTACCCTCTTTATTTTTTTAAATATGTAATAGTTTATAGATTTTTGTTTATTCTTTATGCTGTAATTAATGAGACCATTCCTACCACAAGGCCATAAATATATTCTCCTTTATTTCTTTTTTTTTTGTTTTTTAAAAGTTTTATTGGAGTATGGTTGGTTTACAATGTTGTTTTAGCCTCCACTGCACAACAAAATGAATCAGCTATACACATGCAGATATCCCCTCCCTTTTGGACTTCCCTCTTATTTAGGTTATCACAGTGCATTACATAGAGTTCCCTGTGCTATACAGTATGTTCCCATCAGTTGTCTATTTTATACGTAGTATCAATAATGTATATATGTCAATCCCAGTTTCCCAATTACTCCCACACCAGCCCTTTCCCCCTTGGTATCCACATATTTGTTCTCTACATCTGTGTCTCCATTCCTTTGCAAATAAGATCATCTATAGCATTTTTCTAGATTCCACATGTATGCGTTATTATACAATATTTGTTTTTCTCTTTCTGGCTTACTTCACTCTGTATGACACTTTCTGGGTCCACCCATGTCTCTACAAATGACCCAATTTCATTCCTTTTTATGTTTGAATAATATTCCATTATATATATGCACCACATCTTCTTTATCCATTCCTCTGTTGATGGACATTTAGGTTGCTTCCATGTCCTGGCTATTGTAAATAGAGCTGCTGTGAATATTGGGGGTGCATGTATTTTTTTGAATCATGGTTTTCTCTGGGTATATGCCCAGTAGTGGGATTGTTGGGTCATAGTAGTTCTATTTTTAGGTTTTTAAGGAACATCCATACTGATTTCCACAGTGGCTTCTCTACCCTCTTTTGTTCAGTCTATGGTGCCCTGCAAATTAAACTGACAAAAGACAAGACATACAGGAGAGAGGGCATATGAGTTTTATTTGATATTAATATTTTTTACACAGTGGGGGGCTTCATAGAAAAGAAGTGAAAGCCCCAAAAGAGTGGTTAGACCTGAGAGCTGATCTACTATCTTAACAAAGAGTGATAAATTGTGGAGATGTGACAAGACAAAGAGAAAAGAGATTTGGGCTTCCAGAGTGGGGAGATTGTGAGAAGGTAAATATAAGGGAGAAACTAATGGAAGATAAGAGTTATATTGGTAAGGTTTGTTTATGTAGATTCAAGTTGGTGCCATTCCCAGTGATGAGTTTCCTCTTCCTGGTATGGGAGAAGGGACTGGGACACTTTTGTGAAGGGAAATAAGTGTTACCTTGATGAATGGAAATTTATGCCCTGCTTTTATATAGAAAGGGAGAGAATAGAGAGCTTTTTCTATATCTGCTGTTTCTCAGTTGCCTTTAGCTCAAAATAATCCTTAAGTCAAAGTGGAATATCCCGATCCCCTTTGTTTCCTCTTTTAAAACCTGGATAACAATGTTCATTGCAGCACTATTTACAATAGACATAGAAGCAACCTAAATGTCCATCGATAGATGAATGGATAAAGAAGATGTGGCACATACATACAATGGAATATTACTCAGCCATAAAAAGGAACAAAATTGAGTTATATGTAATGAGGTGGATGGACCCTGAGTCTGTCATAATAAGAGTGAAGTAAGTCAGAAAGAGAAAAACAAATACCATACGCTAACGCACATATATGGAATCTAAGAAAACGGTACTGATGAACCTAGTGGCAGGGCAGGAATAAAGATGCAGATGTAGAGAATGCACTTGAGGGCACGGGGGGGAAGGGAAAGCTGGGATGAAGTGAGAGAGTAGCATTGACGTATATACACTACCAAATGTAAAATAGATAGCTAATGGGAAGCTGCTGCATAGCACAGGGAGATCAGCTCGATGCTTTGTGATGACCTACAGGGGTGGGATAGGGAGGGTGGGAGGGAGGCTCAAGAGGGAGGGCATATGGGGAAATATGTATACATATAGCTGATTCACTTTGTTGTACAGCAGAAAGTAACACAACATTGTAAATCAATTATACTCCAGTAAAGAAAAAAAAAACCTGGATAATCTTGCCAACTAGCCTCATTTTCCACAGATGTTTTCTCTAATTTCTCTGCAGTGCTTTTTTGAGGTTTTGGACCAGAAGGTGGGTGGTTAAATTCCTGGCATTAGGTGGGTGGGGCACTGGCTGTCAATCAGCATGTTTTTGTTCTACTCCCCACCCCCCACCCTCTGCTATAAGGGGAACTATGTCTAGTTCCCCTTAGCTTCAGCCACCTCTGGACTTTTCTGGGCTTCAGCTTCTTTCTCTCTGCTCATCACCCACCACTTGCCCATCTGTCTGTGTTCAAGAAGTCTGTGAACATATCATTCCCTTTCTTTTCTTTTTTTTTTTTAAAGCTTAAAAATCTTTTCTATTATTTATTTATTTATTTTATATATATGTATTTTTTATTTGGTTGCACCGGGTCTTAGTTGCAGCAAGCAGGCTCCTTAGTTGTAGCATGCAGTTTCCTTAATTGTGGCATGTGAACACTTAGTTGCAGCACGTGAACTCTTAGTTGCGTCATGCATGTGGGACTTAGTTCCCTGACCAGGTATCAAACCTGGGCCCCCTGCAATGGGAGTGCAGAGTCTTAACCACTGTGTCACCAGGGAAGTCCCCTATCATTCCCTTTCTACCATTTTAATGGGGTCTCAGAATGGGAAAGCTATTAATAGATTTGTTAATGCCCAAAAGACTCCTGGGAGAAAAAGATTCACTACAATTTGTATTAGGTGTAAAGATTGATTTTTGAATCTTTTTAACTTAAAAATAAACATTCCTCTAAATACTTGTATACTACTTCACAATTGATAAAACAGTACTTATGAATTCAAGAAATTGTTTCCCCAAATATTTAAACATTGATTGCAAACTTATTTAATAAACTTTTTACTGTTTATTGCAAGTTTGATATGTCTATATTTTAAGTGCTGTAAGAACCTAAGATGTAGAAGATAATATACACAAATACTTTTTAATGATTACTAAACTGGTTACTATACAATGATTGAAAATCCAATGTAAAGTGTGAATATCGTGGATGAAAATTTGTTTTTTCATTATCTCTAGTCTTCATCTTTCTATCTCTTCCAAAGTTTACCTTCTTAAGGTTGTAGTGGTTTTGCTAGATAATACTTGACATCTTCCTAGTGTTACAGTGGTACTTACCAGCCTCAAAAAGAAAAAAATACTATTTCAGATCAATAGAAGTTTTAGAATCTGGGTTGGTGTCTGGTTGGTTAGGATGTGAGCATTGGTTATGAGGTCCAAGATGATTCAAAGCCAAGCCACCCATCATTAGGCCAAATCCCCCTTCACGATCAGGATTTATTTATTATGCTATGATTTCTGCCTTTCATATGGATTTTAATTTTTTTCTGAATCTGGTGTCTTAACCCCAAATGGTGTGCCCTTTATGTTTCACCTGGCCACCATTCTCTATCCCATTGTCCTGCCATCAGGATATATTTTTCTGGTAAGCTAAAATTATTGGAAATTTATATATACCTTACCAGAACCTCATTATAATTAATAGGGTCAGCTTGAAGTTTAATCTTCTAGGAGATAAGGAGTCAAGCCCGCTTAGTTCCTCTTAGTCTTTGAAATGCAGCTAATTTATCATCTTGGAGTGCTCGGCTGGACCATCCTTTTAATTAGTTATTGTGTCTGATCGTTGATGCTAATGAAGAGCAGCAGTCTCCTTCCACTTGGTTGTTGTGAATGACTATTGGCACTGATCGTCCTTCCTGAAATTGTCTCTATCTTATTGGGGACCATTTTCCTCTTTTTTGGAGTTTAGACTTAAAAAGTTTGTATGTGTATGTATGCTTTTTAAGTGAAAACGTACTTTAAAAAAGTAAAGACTCAAATGTGTATTAATACACTGTTATGTATTAAAATGATAAAAAAAAAGTATGCCCTATTGATTTCTGTTTCATATTACAACTCCCTTTTTGTATACTTTACAGTCTCTTTTGTGTGCCATTATGCAGTCATGGTCTTATGGAGGTTCACAATTTTTCAAATAACTATCATTATTATTCCCTTTTTGACGCTCACACTGGGCAGTGGGACACCCTTAAGCTGACTCCTTTGCTTTTTACCACGTCCACTTCCTAAGCAGTAACATGGTGATCCTGCCCAATTCTGATTTTATTCCTAACCCAATATGTAAGAGAATGCTGTTTAAGGAGTAGTGTAAGGAACCCTTCCAATGAAAGAAGGGTTTGGAGATCTGGACTTCATGAGTTCACCTGAGTAGTTGGGGTGAGCAAAACACTACCTCTTGAGCCATGTTAGTGAAAGGGCTTAAAAAGATACTTGTTTGCAAGCTTCTAGGCTCACATTGTATTTTCCCAACTTAATATATGTGGTTTTACTTTAAAAATTTTTTTATAATCTGAGATTTCAAAGACCACCAGTACTTCCTGTTACAGTGAAAATAATGTTGCATATTCACTCTGCCATCTTGAGCCAGAAAACCCTCTGTGCATGGTTTTAAGTTTGCATTATTGTGATCATTCTGAACAGAAAATCTTGTATCTTTTTATATCATTAATTTTTTTCACTTTTATTGCAAATCCTCATAAACATGATCTTAATGGCTATATAAAATTCTCTTGTTTAGGGGTACTGTGAAGTAAACTTTTCCCTTTCATTGGATGTTTGGATGTTACTCCCTGTTTTGTTTTGGTTTTTTTCTATGATAAATATTACATTGGTAAACTTCTTTGTGGGTAAAGGTCTTTTGTATTAAGCATTGTTTCCTAAAGAGAAATTCTTACTCTTTGACCCAGTAATTCAAATTGTATGAACAATTTAAAAAACTCTTCATATGAAAGCAAGGATGGTAATAATAATCCTAGTTCATAAGGTTGTCATGAGGATGTAATGTCAGTGTGTAAAGCACTTAGTATGGTTTCTGGCACAGAGTAAGTATTTAGTCAATATTGGCTATATTTATTGTTGATGAACTGCTTTCCACAATGGTCCTACCCATTTATACTTCCATGAGCAGTGTTGGAGAGACCCAGTCAGGCAGCTTCTGAGCACAGGAGCTTTCCAGGAAGTCTGGGGTTTTACTGTGAACAAATATCTCCCCAGGTGTCCAGTGAAGATGGCTGCTACTGTGTTGGCTGCTCACCAAGAGGGGCTGAGATTTCCCATTCAAAACTGCTGGAGCCTGACTCACTCTCTGCTCCTTAGAGTGATGGGTGGTGATAGAAGTCAGCCTGGGGGCCACAGACATGCCTCAGTGCAGCACATGGAGAGATTGAGTTTCCTGAATTTCCAGTAGACAGCTAAAATTGCGAGAGGTTGTGTGCTTCTGCAGGAAGATCTCCACTCCCATCTCAAAGATTCTTCCCAAACAGCCTGAAAAGAGGAGGAAGAGTAGATCCCAGCCCTCTAGGTCCTGTGCTGAGGGATGTAGGAAGTTAAAAAAAAAAAAAATCAACAAGACCAGTGCCTGCTCTCAAGGACTTGATGATCCTATAGACTTCGTAGTAGATAAAGAAGATGGTCATTGACTGTTTTTGACTCTGCCCAGATCCTCTTTACCTTCCAAAGCACCCCTCCCCTGGTAGCTGCAAGTGTTGTGGCTAACGGAGTCTTCTCTGGAGGCTTGAACTTGCCTGAGTCCATCCCAAGAGTTTACAGTCCCCATCCTGCCCCACTGCCAGGAGCAGCCAATGACTGATAGGGCCTCAAGGGGAAAACACTCTCTAGTGTGATTTATGCTTCAGAGCACCGCCCCCCCCCCATTCCCCCACCTCTCTCTCTCAGTCGAAGGTTGGACTTTATCAGGTACCACATTACTGCTTAGCAACTTCCCTGCTCTATCCTACTTCCCTCTCTCACATCTATCCCACCCCACTCCCCAGCAGGCCCTGGATAAATCAGATGCACCTGAATCATTTTTGCTTGTTTGTTTGTTTGTTTTGGCCTAAGACTAGGGGATGCAATTGGTTAGCAAGGTAGATTGTTCCTAGAGGTTAAACACAGATGTAAGGGGGAGGAAGAGTGTGTGTGTTTTATACTTGCTGGAGGTGCTAACCTTTGAACTAGGTGTATACATATATATAAATACATAATATATGTATTTATAAGATAAAATCAGTATATTTATTAAAAATAAGATCATTTCATATAATGATGTATTATTAAAAATCATAATGTGATGTTTTAGGAGGATGTGATGTGATGATTTAGAATCATTACTTTAACCTTCTCGTTCTGCTTAGCATGTCCTACATAGCACTCTGGTACTCTGGGTGGTATCCTGGTACTGATTCTATAATTGCAGCTGCCATTCATGTAACAAATATGAGTGTTTACTGGGTGCTGGCCATTGCATTGTGTACTGGGATTAAAAAAGATTAGGTTTGCTCACCTCTCTATTAAATGACTCATGGGTAAAATGGAGGTAATAAAATCTAGCTGTCTTGGAGAAGTCTGGATCATCCAATATCCCTCTCCCCATCTCCGTCCCCAAAGATTTTCAGTTTTTGGTGCACAAACAGGAAACTTATTTAATGGCTTTATTTATCTGTTCTCCTATTATTAGGGAAGAGAAAAGTCCCTAGTGTGAGGATTTCTGTAAAGACTTAACAATTTTATTATGACATAAAAGAGTCATCATGTTTTATCAAAGTCGTCCTGCCTCTGTTACCTACATGTTAGAAGAGAGAATTTGAGAACTCCAGAACTTCATTCTGTTTTCCCTCCCAGGACTGGAAAATCCACAGAAAAGCTATGAGAAATATCTCAAAACAAGTTACATAGTGTTTGATGGATAATAAACCCAGAGCCCTGAGATATATAAAGTATACAATTCAATAGAATTTGTTTTTTCACAAGTAGCTGCAAGAAAAAAAATGACACCAGACAACAGTGGTCTCAGAGCTGAAGATCCACTTCTTATTGTAGAGGAGGAAATGAATATAAACTTTCCAAGAATTGAAGGTTTCCCCTTCCAGAGGATAGGAAGAGACCATTGTTGTGAGCTCAAGATGGTAGCTACAAAATATATTTGATCAAAAATTAATTTTAAGAAAAAAAGTTAAATCATGTGTAATTAATTGACAGGTTAAATGGGTGGGACTCAGAGAGCACAATCAAAAAACAACTTTGTTTTGTGCACTATCTCTTATCCTCACCCTCCTTTACACCAGTGTACACAAACACAAGTACATTCTTAGTGTCAGTAGATCTTCCTAGGCCTCTGGGTGTGATCAGGCAGGTCCTGTAGCTTATCTTTGTGCTCTTAGATTTAAAAAACCTCACTAGACCTTTTAGTTCCCCAAGAAGTCTCAGTTCAGCAATTAATATGTCTTGTCCCATAAAATAGGAAAGACTTGGAACCTCAAGGTTAACTTTTTCCCCCTCCTCCACTCTGGCCTGGGCTTGAAACTGTGCAACTTAGATTGGGACTTGAACCCATGGTCTTTTAATTGAGATCACACTCCTGGTCTCAGGACTTAATGAAGCTCAGGTTCTTGATGTCTCATCATAGAAATAATTCAGTGAGAGGCCAAGTGATAAGTAAGAAGTGGATTTATTTAGAGAGAAACACACTCCACAGAGTGTGGGCCTTCTCAGAAGGTGAGAAAGGCACCAGGGTATGCGGGTTGTCAGTTTTTATAGGGGTGGGTAATTTCATAGGCTAATGAGTGGGAGGAGTATTCTAGCTATTTTGGGGATGGGGTGGGGATTTCCAGGAATTGGGCCACTGCCCCCTTTTTAACCTTTGTGGATGGCCTTGGAACTGTCATGGCGCCTGTGGGTGTGTCATTTAGCTTGCTGATGTGTTACAATGAGCATACACTGAGGCTCAAGATCTAGGAAGTTGACTCATCTGCCATCTTGGACCTATTTGGTTCTAATCAGTTTATGTTGTGTCCTTGGGCTATGTCATTCTTTTAAAGGTTGTGCCTTGCCCTCTTCCCTCCTGTTTCAGGCTGACCACTTCCAACAGGAAGGGTGAATTTTGGAGGTGGAGGCCTGGTTGGCTTCTCAATTTCTCTACCTCTTTCTTAGTCTCTTACTCCCAACTGGATCCCTAGCTAGCTAGTCTAAGGGAGCTGGGTAGGGGGACTAGTAAAAGGCAAGAAAGAGTTTAGGAGATTGGCATTGGTTTCTTCTTTCTTCTGCCCTTGATGCATGTTTGGAGTTGACTTTCTCTTGGGCTTAGCAAACAATCACAGCTGACTCCTTTTCTTGGGAGCCAGTGGTGGGTGTTTTGGATGCCCCACATACTGGGATAATTTGTGCTTCCTGTGAAGCTGGTGATGCTCTTTCATCTTTTATATCTTCTCAATCATTCCCAGGGAATACATGGTTGACCCTGCTCCCTAATATCTTCTTACTCTTCCAGACAGTGATTTAGGTCAGGATTTAGAGAAAATTGAGGGTCAGTTCTCTTCTTCTCCCCTGTGGTTCATGTCTAGCACCCTGGAGACCTTTTTAAATGTGTACTTGTCTGCTGCCCTTTGTGGATGGGCAATTAGAGTCCAATGCAAATAGATTTCTCTCTGCCCTGCTGCCTCAAGCTTATAGCCAAAGCCTCTAGATTCCTTAATTGTGAGTCTGACAATGGTCCAAGGTTTTTGCAGAACTCTGAATGACTCATATCAATCTCTGTTGGGGCAGCTAAATGATAAGGGGGAATAGAGAGGATAAAAAATGTCATAGAACTCTGACTTGTTCACAAAAAATACTTTCTCCAGTCTCCTACGTTTCCTGCTGAATTCTTAGCCACGGCATAAGCGTGGGTTAACATATGGATGAAGATGGCTCTCTTCTAAAGCCAGATCTGATGGTAGGAGATACAATTGCAGAGCTAGGCTCACTGATAGCAATGGGAATGATAGAGCCCTTGAAACAATAGAAACCCGGTGGTGTAGTGTAATTGTCAGAAGCCAGATGAATGCAATGATCATAATGAGTGGCAGAGTCAGTGGTGGTGAAGAGGATCTGACCCAAAGAGAATAGTAATATGCTTAGTGGAACATAGGGTCCCTGGAGATAAATTAGATGGGTGCCAGCATGTGTACTACTCATTCACCAAGGGTATCATCAACAGAAGTCTCAGGAGGCTGAGGACAGGTGCCCCAATAAAAAGTCTTGATCGTTTGACCAGTTTTCAAACTTGGTCCAGTTTTCCATTGGCTGAAGAGGAGGTTGAGTCTCTGGGAAGAAGGACCCTGTAAAACCATAGTAAGTATACATAAGAATGATTTCCCTAGTCTTTTCCCACAGAGACCTCTGGCCACTTATCCTGGTAACTAATGCACTGGGGAAAGGGGAATGACAAACTTTGAGAACCACTGGACACAGGGCTTGACTTGGCATTGATATTTGGAGTCCTGGTACCTAGATTGATACCAAGAGACTGGAGGTATATGGGATTCAGGTATTAAATAGAGTCCTGGCCAAGATCCTTGACTAAGTCCTGACCAAAAGGAGGGTCCATTTGGCCAAAAAAACCACCTGGTAGTCAATTTTTCTCTCTCTGAATGCAAAATCGGGATTAACATACTTAGTGATTGTCACAACCTCCACATTGGTTCCTTAGCCTATGGGGCAAGAGGCATCATAGTGGGGGAAGGCCAAGACGAAGCTCAGAAATCATAAATCCACCCCTAGCCCCAGCCAAAAATAGAGTAAATCAAAGATAATATTGCATTTCAGGATAGTGGGGGGATGGCTGACATTAGTGTCATTTTAAAGCATCTAAATGACGCTGGAGTGGTGATACTTAGAATATCTCAAATTAATTCATGATTCTGACACCTTAAGAAACTTGAAGTACCCTGAAGGATAAAAAAAAAAAAACCAAAAATCTTCGCAAAATCAACCAGGTAGAAGTCCTATTGTGTCTGCTGTTCCAAGTATGGTATCTCTTCAAGAGTAGATTAACATGACCTCAGCATGTGACCATTGATTTGGCAAATGCCCTCTTTTCTATTCTAATCAGAAACAGTTTATATTCACATGCGGTGGTCAGCAGTATACATTTACCCTTTTGCCCGAGAGCTATGTTAACTCTCCTGCTCTCTGAAGCGATCTGGACATCAGGCAGAATATCACGTTAATCTATTGCATTGATTTTATGTTAATCAGGTACACCAAACAAGAAGTGGCTAACGTGCTGGAGGCTTTGGGTAGGACACATGTTCTCCGTGGGATGGGTGATAAACCCTGTAAAGATTTAGGGACCTGCACATCAGTAAAATATTTAGGAGTCCAGCAGTAGGGGCATTCCAGGCCTTCCCTCCAAGGTAAAAGACAAATTATTGTATCTTGCACTTCCTATCACTACAAAGGAAACTAAATGTCTGGCAGTCCTCTTTGAGTTCTGAAGGCAACCTACCCCACAGCCGGAGAATATTGTCCAGCGCATATATCAAATGATGCAAAAGGCTGCTAGCTTTGAGTGGGGCCCAGTGCAGGAAAGTGCTCTGTAGCGGGACCAGGCTATAGTGCAAGCAACCTGCTATTCGGTCCATACAACCTGGAAGACCTTAGGGTGTGAGTGGTGTCAACAACAGGAAAAGATACCATGGAGCTTATGCCAAGCCCCAGTGAGAGAAGCACAGCACGGTCTCCGTAGGGGTCTGGAGCAAGCATGATATGCCTTTATACCCCTTTTGGAAGACAACTCCTGCCATATTACTGGACCCTGGTAGTGATCGACCATGGGTTACACCAGGATACCATGAGTCCCAAACTGCCCATCATTAGCTGTCATGCTTACCAAGTAATGAGGGTGAGAGGGCCCAGCAGTACCGTATAAGATAGAAGTGGTATATCTGGGACTGAGCACAAGTAGGAGTAGTGAGTACAAGCAAACTTCATAAGCAGGTAGCCCAGAAATCTGTGTTCTCCACCGGTGTTGCACTAGGGCGCCTTCCTCAGCTTATACTTCTGGGTATATGGGGCATCCTTTTGTTTTTTCGGCTGCACCATGCGGCATGTGAGGTATTAGTTCCCCGACCAGGGATTGAACCCGCATCCCCTGCAGTGGAAACACAGAGCTCTAGCCACTGCACCGCCAGGGAATTCCTTATGGGGTATCCTTTATGACCAACTGATAGAATAGGGAAAAAGCCACACTTGGTTCATGGGTGGGTTGACATGGTATGTGAGGGCAAGTTGAAAATGATGACAGCTGCATTGCAGTCTTGAGATTGGGCTTGAAAGACAGTGACAAGGAATAATTTTCTGAAGAGACAAAGCTCTGCGCAGTGTACCTGATGGGCTATTTTGTGTATAAGAAGTGGTCAGAAATTAAAGTATATATGGACTTGGGGATAGTAACAAATAGCCTGACCCCCAAAGATAGGGTTATGTATTTTTCTTGATCCCTCCTTTCTTCCTTGCTCTCTTTTTCTTCTCTTTAGTATAGTACTTGGAACATATTAACACTCATTATTCATCCAAACATCTATTCATGTCTCCTCTGCTGGGTATCATTCTACGTACTGTGAGGAAGACTAAAGTGAAACGTAAAGCATCATTTTCTTTTTCTCTCCTCTTCCTCCTCACTCACATTTGCCACAGGTTTCCTAGGTACCTGGCACTGTACTAAGTGCTTTGTATGCACATGATCTTCTTTAATCCTCAGGAAAACCCCATGAAGATTGGTGGTGCTATGAGATGAGACTGACACAGATCTTAAATTACTTGTGTAAAGTTTTACAGCTAATAAGTGGCTTGCTGGTATTTGAAGTTGGGCAGATTGTTTGTTTTGACAAAAGAATCAATGCCAATATCCCATGAGGCTTAACATATGAATTGAGGTCAGCCATTAACACCATTAACATAAACAAGTTTTACTTTCTTACTTGCCTTCTTTTTGTTTTAACACTGATGTAGGTTAATTGTTTTAAATTGCCACTGAATTCTCTGTTGTGCTAAGGGCTCATCATGAAATTGTAACCTTCACTGGTCATTCCTTACATCCACCCTGCAAAATGGGTCTGCATGGGTCCTCTTTGAGCACTGTAACCTGATACTTTTCAGTTCTTTAGAAGAAAGTCTTATTATTTTTTGATTATAGAATCCTTTTTCCAGCAAGTTCCGGGGAGGGAAGCCATGTAACAGCCACATAGCTGTGTGATTGACACATGGAGAGGTCAAACTGCTTGCCCAGGGTAATTCTGCAGGCTAGTGGTGATGCCGGCACCTGATCTGTAAATCTGGCTCTCCGCCCTTAGTTCTAACTAGTGGATCAGAGTCACCTTAGAATCAGGGGGCACCTGTAAGCAGCTTCAGCGTGGGGAGTGCATTGTATGTTATTGGGATTTAAGCCACTAACAGTATGATCTGCAGATTTGCTGTGTTGTCAGTGGCCTTTGGTAATTGCCTATCCATCATGGTAACTTGGCATTTTTGCTTAGTTTTATTTTCTTACTTGTATTCTTTTTATTTATCTTAATGTTTATGTCATTGTCATCATTGGTAATAACACAGTATTGAACAACTTCAGAGAAATAGCATTGATATTAATATATGAACAAAAGTTCTATTTTACTTGGTAATAGTGTCTTTAATCAACTCCATGGTGTCCCCGTTGTGACCCACATCTCGGGGTGGGTGTTGGTCATCTAAGCTGCCAGCAGTTATGAGAATTTACTTAAAATGAAATGATTTTGCATAATTAGTTGAGGCCTGCAAAAATTATCTAATAAATTGGCACATTTTAAGAAATGACTTTTTAATCTGGGAACTATATGTAGTCTCAGCAATTAGACAATGAATTAACAAGTCCATGCTCCTAAGTATAAAATCTCCTCCCATTCAGAAATAGATAGGCAACTGTAGAAAATCATAAAGGTTCTCTGAAGATGCATGTCACAGAAGCTTGGTCATTTGTTTTGTTCCTCATTTAAATGTTTTTTCCTTACAAGGCCAAGACTAGGGTGAGGTGAGGGAGGTACTTGCCTCAGAGACAAAATATGAGGAGCTGTCAAGAAACTCAGGAATCAAGATAAATAATGTTTTAATGCAACATTAAAAAAGAAAACTGGGACCCAAAATCCTTGATGAACCAAATGTTGACATTGTAAATAAAGTCAGGATTTGACCCCAATTTTCATGAGTCCTCTTCATTGCCTTCCCATGATCCTGGCCTGTGTACTTATCTGAGTACTTAGCTGTATTCCCCCTAGACTGTGAGCCCGTGAGGAAGAAACTCTTTCCTTTTCACCATAGTATCTGTAGGGCATGGAGCAATGGATGCTCGGTACATATTTCTTCCATGAATGAATAAAAATATATCCTTCAGTGGAAGGAGAACTGGGCTGTGAGTCTAGACATAGGTAGGCCATTCTAGTCTACTCACTGTGTGGCCTTAACTAAGTCACTTCTCTGTATGTCTCCTCTTTGAAAGGAGGAGATGGAACAATATGAGTTTTGTGGTTGCCTCCAGCATTCATATTCTAAGATTTTTTTTTAATTAAAAAAAATTTGAATTGAAGTATAGTTGATTTACAGTGTTGTGTTAGTTTCAGGTATACAGCAAAGTGATTCAGTTATCTCTATCTCTATTCTTTTTCAGATTCTTTTCCATTATAGGTTATTACAAGATATTGAATATAGTTCCCTGTTCTCTACACTAGGTCCTTGTTGTTTATCTGTTATATATAGTAGTGTATATGTTAATCCCAAACTCCTAATTTATCCTTCATCCCCCCTTTCTGCTTTGGTAACCATAAATTTGTTTTCTATTTCTGTGAGTCTATTTCTGCTTTGTAGGTAAGTTCATTTGTATAATTTTTAAAAGATTCCACATGTAAGTGATATCATATGATATTTGTCTTTGTCTGACTTACTTCACTTAATATGATAATTCCTAGGTCCATCCATGTTGCTGCAAATGGCATTATTTCATTCTTTTTTATGATCGAGTAGATTCTCCAGTGTATTTTTATATACACACGTTTTAATCCATTCACCTGTTAAGGACATTTAGGTTGCTTCCATGTCGTGGCTATTGTTATAGTGCCTGCTATGAACATTGGGGTGCATGTATCTTTTCAGATTAGAGTTTTCTCTGATACATGCCTAGGAGTGGGATTAGTGGATCAACTCTATTTTTAGTTTTTTAAGGAATCTCCATACCATTCTCCATAGTGGCTGCACCAATTTACATTCCCACCAACAGTGTAGGAGGGTTCCTTTTTCTCCACACTCTCTCTATCATTTATTATTTGTAGACTTTTTTGATGATGGCCATTTTGGACCTGTTGAGGTGATACCTCATTGCAGTTTTGATTCACATTTCTCTAATACTTAGCAATATTGAGCATCTGTTCATGTGCCTATTGGCTATCTGTATGTTGTCTTTGGAGAAATGGTCTGTTTAGGTCCTTCTGCCCATTTTTTTGCTTGAGTTGTTTGGTTTGTTTTTATTTTGATATTAAGCTGTATGAGCTGTTTGTATATTTTGGAAATTAATCCCTTGTCAGCATCATTTGCAAATGCTTTCTCCCATTCAGTAGGCTGTCTTTTTGTTTATGTTTTCCTTTGCTGTGCAAAAGCTTTAAATTTAATTAAGTCCCATTTGTTTATTTTTGCTTTTGTTTCCATTACTACTATTGAGACAGATCCAAAAAAATATTGATGCCATTTATGTCGAAGAGTGTTCTGCCTGTTTTCCTCTAGGAGGTTTATAGTATGCAGTCTTACGTTTAGGTCTTTAATCCATTTTGAGTTTATTTTTGTGTATGGTGTAAGATAATGTTCTAATTTCTTTCTTTTACATGTAGCTGTTCAGTTATCCCAGCATCACTTATTGAAGAGACTGTCTTTTTTCCATTGTATATTCTTGCCTTTTTTGTGGTAGATTAATTGACCGTAAGTGCATGGGTTTATTTCTGGGCTCTCTATCCTGTTCCATTGATTATGCGTCTGTTTTTGTACCAGTGCCATACTATTTTGATGACTGTAGCTTTGTAGTATAGTCTGAAGTCAGGGAGTGTGATTCTTCCAGCTCCGTTATTCTTTCTCTAGAGTGTTTTGGATATGCAGGGTTTTATGTTTCCGTATGAATTTAAAAATTTTTTGTTCTAGTTCTCTGAAAAATGCCATTGGTAAATGCATAGGGATTGCATTGAATCTGTAGATTGCCTTGGGTAGTATGGTCATTTTAACAATATTGATTCTTCCAATCCAGGAACACAGTATATCTTTCCATCTGTTTGTGCTGTCTTCAATTTCTTTCATTAGTGTCTTAAAGTTTTCAGAGTACAGGTCTTTTGCCTCCTTAGGTAGGTTTATCCCTAGATATTTTATTATTTTTGATGCAATGATAAATATGATTGTTTCCTTAATTTCTCTTTCTGAAATTTTATTGTTACTGTATAGAAATGCAACAGATTTCTGTATATTAATTTTGTATCCTGTGATTTTACTGAACTCATTGATAAACTCTAGCAGTTTTCTGGTAGCATCTTTAGGATTTTCTATGTAGAGTATCATGTCATCTGCAAACAGTGACAGTTTCACTTCTTTTCTGTTCTGGATTCCTTTTATTTCTTCTCTGATTGCTGTGGCTAGGACTCCCAAAACTGTGTTGAATAAAAGTGGCAAGAGTGGACATCTTTGTTTTGTTCCTGATCTTAGAGGAAATGCTTTCAGCTTTTCACCATTGTGTATGATGTTAACTGTGGGTTTGTCATATATGGCCCTTATTATGTTAAGGTATGTTCCCTCTATGCCTGCTTCCTGGAGAGTTTTTTTTAATCATAAATGGATGTTGAATTTGTCAAAAGATTTTTCTGCATCTATTGAGATGATCATATGGTTTTCATTCTTCAATTTGTTAATGTGGTGTATCACACTGATTGATTTGTGGTTATTGAAAAATCCTTGCACCCCTGGGATAAATCCCACTTGATCATGGTGTATGATCCTTTTAATGTATTGTTGGATTATTTGAGATTTTTCATATTTCCTGAGGTAAGCTTGTGTTGCAGTAAACTTCCCTCTTAGAACTGCTTTTGCTGTGTCCCATTGGTTTTGGATTTTTCTGTTTTCATTTTCATTTGTTTCTAGGTATTTTTTGATTTCCTCTTTGTTTTCTTCAGTGATCCATTGGCTGTTTAGTAGCACATTGTTTAACCTCCACGTGTTCGTGTTTTTGCAGGTTTTTTTTTCTTGTCAAATCTCATAGCATTGTGGTCAGAAAAGATGCTTGATATGATTTCAATTTTCTTAAATTTACCAAGGTTTGCTTTGTGACCCAGGATGTGATCTATCCTGGAGAATGTTCCATGTGCACTTGAAAAGAATGTGTATTCTGCTGCTTTTGCATGGAATTCCTTATGAATATCAATTAAGTCCATCTGGTCTATTGTGTCATTTAAGGCCTGTGTTTCCTTATTGATTTTCCATCTGGATGATCTGTCCATTGATGTAAGTGGGGTGTTAAAGTCCCCCACTATTGTTGCTTTATTCTCAATTTCTCCTTTTAAGTCTGTTAACATTTGCCTTATATATTAAGGTGCTTCTATGTTGGGTACATATATATTTACAATTGTTATAGCTTCTTTTTGGATCGATCCTTTGATCATTATGTAGTAGTATCCTTTGTCTCTTTATTTTAAAGTCTATTTTGTCTGATATAAGTATTGCTACTCCAGCTTTCTTTTGATTTCCATTTGCCTGGAATACCTTTTTCCATCCCCTCACCTTCAGCCTGTATGTTTCTCTAGATATAAAGTGCATCTTTTTCAGGCAGCATATTTATGAGTGTTGTTTTTGTATCCATTCAGCCAGTCTGTGTCTTTTAGAGCATTTAGTCTGTTTACGTTTAAAGGATTATTGATATGCATTTATAGCCATTTGGCTAATTGTTTTGGATTTTTTTTTAGGTCTTTTTTCCCCCTTCTTTTGTTCTCTTCATTTGTGATTTGAATATCTTTAGTGTTATGTTTGGATTCCTTTTTCTTTTTTGTGTGTATATCTGTTATAGATTTTTGGTTTGTGGTTACCATGAGGTTTTGGTATAGCAATCTGTATATATATATGATTGCCCTAAGTTGCTGATCTCTTAATTTCAAATGCATTTTAAATACCTTGCATTTGTACTCTCCTCTCCTTATGAGTACTGTTTTTGACATCATATTTTACATATAATTGTTTTGCATATCCCTTAACTACTTATTGTGTATACAGATGATTTTATTACTTTTGTCTTTTAACCTCCCTACTAGTTTGTGTGTGGATGATTTCCTACGTTTACTATATGTTTGCCTGTACTGGTGAGCTTTTCCATTTCGCAATTTTCTTGTTTCTAGTTGTAGCCTTTTTTTTTTTTTCTGCCTAGAGAAGTTCCTTTAGCATTTGTTGTAAAGCTGGTTTGGTCATGCTGAATTCTTTTAGCTTTTGCTTGTCTGTAAAGCTTTTGATATCTCCATGAAATCTGAACCAGAGCCTTGTTGGGTAGAGCATTCTTGGTGGTAGGTTTTCCCTTTCATCACTTTAAATATATTGTGCCACTCCCTTCTGGCCTGCAGAATTTCTGCTGAAAAATCAGCTGATCATCTTATAGGAGTCCCCTTGTATGTTATTTGTTGCTTTTCCCTTTTTGTTTTCAATACTCTCTCTTTATCTTTGCTTTTTGTCACTTTGATAACAATGTGTCTTGGTGTGTTCCTCTTTGGTTTCATCCTGTATGGGACTCTCTGCACTTCCTGGACTTGGGTGACTGTTTTTTCCCCCAGGTTAGGGAAGTTTTCAGCTATTATCTCTTCAAATATTTCTCAGTCCCTTTCTCTCTCTCTTCTCCTGGGACCCCTATAATGTGAATATTAATGTGCTTGATGTTATCCCAGAGGTCTCATATACCATCCTCATTTCTTTTCATAGTTTTTTCTTTTTTCTGTTCTGTAGTAGTGATTTCTTAGCAATATCTTTTTTTTAAACATCTTTATTGGAGTATAATTGCTTTACAATGGTGTGTTAGTTTCTGCTTTATAACAAAGTGAATCAGTTATACATATACATATGTTCCCATATGTCTTCCCTCTTGCATCTCCCTCCCTCCCACCCTCCCTATCCCATACCTCTAGGTGGTCACAAAGCACAGAGCTGACTCTGTCTTTCAGCTTACTGATTCGTTCTTCTGCATCATTTAGTCTACTATTGATTCCTTCTAGTGTATTTTTCATTTCAGTTATTGCATACTTCAACTCTGGTTATTCTTTATATTTTCTAACTCTGTGTTAAAGACTTCTAACTTCTCACTCTGTGCATCCATTCTCCTCTCGAGTTCTTTGACCATCTTTACAGTTATTACTCTGAACTCTTTCTTGGGTCTATTGCATATCACCACATCACTTAGTTCTTCTGTGATTTTATCTTGTTCTTTTGTCTGGTACATATTCCTCTGCCACCTCATTTTGTCTAAATTGCTGTTTGTATTTTTATGTATGTGGTAGGTTAGTTATGGTTCTCAACATTTGAGAAGTGGCCCTCTGTAGGAGACGTCCTATGCATCCCAGCAGTGCACTCCCTCACGTTACCCAAGGCCAGGGGCCAGCTCATTCCAGGGTAGGGTCTAGCCTGAGTTTATGAACACTGCAGGCTGTGGGATCATAGTTTTTTTGCTTCTGGTGTCTGCCCCTTGGTGGGTGAGGCTTGTCTAGAGGCTTGTGCAGACTTTCTGGCAGGAGGGGCTGGTGCCTGCCCACTGGTGGGTGGAGCTGCGTTTTGGCCCTCGCTGGGCAGGGCCATGTTTAGGGGCATGTCTAGAGGTGGCTGTGCTCTCAGGAAGACCTTAGACAGCCTGTCTGCTGATGGGTAAGGGTGTGTCCCCACCCAGTTAGTTGTTTGGCCTGAGGCATTCCAGAACTGGAGCCTACAGGCTGTTGGGTGGGGCCAGGTCTTGGTGCCAATGACCCAAAATGTTAGCTGTCAGGAGAGTTCATGCCAGTGAATACTCCCTGATACCTCTGCCACAAGTGTCTTTGTCCCCAGGGTGAGCTTCTGCTCCCCCCCGCTGCCTCCCCAGGAGACACTCCAAGACCAACAGGTAGGTCAGGTCCAGGCTCTTATGAAACTATTGCTTTTGTCCTTGGTTCTGGTGTATATGAGATTTTGTGTGCATCCTTTCAGAATGAAGTCTCTATTTCCCCCAGTCCTGTGGTGAACTGCAATTAAGACCTACTGGCCTTCAGAGCCAAATGCTCTTGGGGCTCATCTTCCTGATGCTGGGCTGCGGAGCCTGATGTGGGGCTCAGAACACTCACTTCTATGGGAGAACCTCTGCAATATAATTATTCTCCAGTTTGTGGGTCACCCACCTGGGGAGTATGGAATTTGATTATATCACGAGTCTGCCCTTCCTACCCATCTCATTGTGGCTCCCTCTTTATGTCTTTAATTGTAGAAGGTCTTTTCTGGTTAGTTCCAGTCCTTTTCACTGATGGTTGTTCTGCAGTTAGTTGTGATTTTGGTGTGCTTGTGAGAAGAGTTGAGCTCAGGGTCCTTCTACTCCACCATCTTGGCCACTCTCCCATATTCTAAAGTACTTAATGGATATTAGGGCAAGATACCATCGTGAGGATTCATTCATCTAACAATCCAGCAAAATTTAATCCATACCATCCAAGTGCCTGACAGTGGGCTAAATGCTGGAGAAAGGAAGATTGGAAGCAAGATTCCCTGCCCTCAATAAGCTCACAGTACAGCAGGAAGGCAGACATGTGGCTTGTAGTAGATGACAGAAGAAACATACAGAGAAATGCCTAAGTCTCTCAGGCATGGTCCACATTTTCATGGAGCACTTAACCAGAGAGAGAAGGCTAAGGAGATTTTCATACAGAGCAGTAAGGATGGGGAAGAGCATGTGTATGTGCCTTGATGTGTTTTTACTTCCTTTTCCCAGAGACTAGCATATGGAAGGCAATGGATGCTAAGAATGGAAAGGGGCCTTTAAAAATTAAACTCGAGGGTGAAGGAGGAGAAAGTGATTCTTTAGTATAGAAGACATTCTTTAAGTAGAGGAGTTACACTACGCGGTGTTAATCTTTGCAGTGTAAACTTTTGATTGTCTTTAAAATAATGCACCCAGAGGACAGGCCCCTCCTCATCTTGAGGTTCCCTGGGCCCTTTCTTTGTCTGCCCTCACCATCTAAAAGCTCTTCCCATCCCAGTGGAATGATGGCCCCATCTTGGCTACAAGTGGGACATAAGAAGCAGCAGGACCTGGACAAGGTAGAGAAGGGTGTGTGTGTGTGCGCACGCGTGTGTGTGTGTGTACACGTGTATACTCATACATTTCAAAGTGTAATGAGAGAGTGTAGCTTGCATGATAGAGATGTATATGCTAGAATAAAGGACTTTCCTCATAATAGAAAGGAATATTGCCAATGTTGGGGGAAAACAGGTTGTGAGAAGTGATCTGATTGGCTCAAAGTTCCAGAAAGTATAGGCTGGGCTAATTGTATAAATGTTTAGGTTGGATGAAGGAGAATTATAAACCTATTTCTTTGTATTGGGAAAGTTCCCTTGGTAGTGGTTAAATTTTATAATATACAGGTCATTTTATTGACTGTCAATATTACATTAGCAGACAACCTGTGTAGTAGCACTGGAGCATGAGATGCTAAAAGTGGAAGAACGAATGATGGAGAGGGGGACTCCAGTGCTGTCAGATTGGCTTGTTAATGACTGTGATCTAGGTGGGCCCCTGGTGTAGCAGTTAATGAGCTTATAAATCAGCCTCTCTGTCAGAAAACCTGAGTCCCAGACCAAAAAGAAACCCTCTCCCAGGGCTCTTGGATTGACACCTCTGTTTTGGGCACCCCCTGGGGAGCTCCTCTCCATGGAGAGCTGATGCTGAGGTGAAAAGTAAACTCTCCATGCATTGAGAGTCTTCAGTGTCTGGGAGTCATTTGGGAACTCCCTTGGTTTTTTTTTTCTTGAGAGTATTTGAGGTTGACGAGTTCTGGTGACTGTGACCTGAAACTTTCCAGGTCAAAGAGGAAGAAAACAGAAGCAGATGTTCACTCCCTGTCTCCTTCCTCTTGGTTTCACAAAGGAAATAGCCTTTGCTAAAGGTCAGGTTGTGTTTGGAGATCATCTGATTGCATTCTTCCTCCCTCTGGGAGCCCACTCTCTAGCTGGGAAACTCAGGTACTGTTGTTCAGATTATCTCCTGGACTCCAGATATTATTTCTTTCCTTTTGTCCTGCCCTGAGAGAGGAGAATTTTCCAGCAGTGATAATGAGGCTGGCTCTGTGCTAGGTGAACAAAACCTGTCAAAGAATAGCATTTGTATCCAGCTGCAAATTGGATTGGTTTAAATACAGAGCAACATTAAATTTTATATATCTCTTCTTCCTGTCATAACCTGAAAATTATAATCGACTAAATCAGGGAAGGTACAGAAACTTTATCTTATGGGTCAACTGTAATCAATTGCTGCTTGGAGTACTATATTGAGAAGGGTACTGAGGTTGTTTTGAAGCTCAGTGAGGAGTTCTGTGATCAATTAGGCCTGTCTAATGAGTGTGAGAAATGGTAGTAAAGGCACACATGCCATGAATTTGCATCACCTTGATTTTACTTTCTAAACTTTCTCTCCCTTCTGCAACCATAAGAGCTCTTTTCACTTTTTTTAAACCTTACCTCCAAGTTTCATCTGTTGCCTTTCTATACAATTAGGTATAATTTTGGGTCACAGAGAATATCTTCACATATTGGGAATTCTATAATCTATACCCCTCATTAGTGTTTTTCATGCTTAGTCCATACAGTAACAATCAAAGGATTGTCAATCTTAAACCAGAGTACCATTTTCACCAATCAATTTAAAAACCATTTTAGAAATTATATTAGCCAATGTTAGTGACAACATATGATAAAATGGGGCACAGAAATACATTACTAGTGGGAATACAGCTTGGTAAATCTTTTTTGGAGGGCAGCTTGAAAGTATATATTAAGAGTATTAAAAATGTGAAAATATCTTTAGTCTTAGGAACGATTTCTCTTGGCATTTAACCAAGGAGATAATCATGAATGAACAGAGATTTACATTCAGGCTGTATATTAAAATGCTTTTCTATAATAGAAGTGGTAAACAAATATGGTCAGCAATAGGTTACATAATTATAGCATAATAATAAAGTAGTAACTTCCTCTCACTGATCATCTATATGCCAGAAATTTTATATATTTTAGCTTATTAATTCTTATGTCAGATGAGGAAACTCAGGCTGAGAAAGGCCAAAGGATTTCCAATCCTACTAATATGTGTGCATTAGTTAATCTGGAAATCTCCTGTTGCAAAACACCTAGAACTGCTGGAGAAAATGTAACAGTGCTTAAACAATATATTTAAATTCATAGCTGCCCTTGTAAGAATGTAAGAGAAATCTATAGGCCAGAAATGAAGAAGTTATTGAAACAGAGAATGTCAAGCAGAAGCATTGACTGCCTTAGGATGGGGTTGGAGGTGGAGATTTCTGGTCTCTGTAACCATGGGGCTTAGGTTTTAGTACCTATGTGTGGTAGAAGAATAAAATACATCCTAGGTAGGATGTAGGATCTCACACTTTGAATAAAATTGGATTCCAGTGAATGGGTGGACTAGGAAAAAAGTTCTTACGTTGTCAGAGGGTAGTTTGTCTCACTCTAAGTATTGGCTACAAAATAAAATGTATCTAATGAGATACCAGTAATTATAGTTTTATTGATACCATACCAATGAGATACCATAATTACTGGTCTGCTCAATTTTTAAAATTTATTTATTTAATTTATATTTATTTTTGGCTGCATTGGGTCTTTGTTGCTGTGCGCAGGCTTTCTCTAGTTGCGGCAAGTGGAGGCTACTCTTTGTTGCAGTGTGTGGTCTTCTCATTGCGGTGGCTTCTCTTGTTGCAGAGCATGGGCTCTAGGCATGCGGGCTTCAGTAGTTGTGGCACATGGGCTCAGTAGCTATGGCTCGTGGGCTCTAGAGTGCAGGCTCAGGAGTTGTGGCACATGGGCTTAGTTGCTCCGTGGCATGTGGGATCTTCCTGGACGAGAGCTCAAAGCCGTGTTCCTTGCATTGGCAGACAGATTCTTAATCACTGTGCCACCAGGGAAGCTCCAGTCTGCTCAATTTGGAATGGGGGTTTGAAGGTAAACCTGGAAGATACAGGAATTCATAAGCTTAAAGGCATTCTGAGCTGTTAATACTTTGGAGACACCTGGCAGAGACAATTGTAAAACTTCTTTGAAGGGACATACTAAAATCTAGGTTATACAACATTTCTATAGACAAAGTTTATCATCTAGAGTATTATACAAATATGTATTTATATATAGTACAAAAGTATATACAAAATATATGCAAAAGTATATACATGTACTGAAAACTACGAAATGCATGAAGAGAATAAAAATTTGTCATGAGAAAGAAAGAGCAGACACACAAATGAGAGAATCAGATCTTGAAGTACTTTAAAAAGATTATCAAATGGAGACTATAAAATAAGCATGGCAACACCAAAAGAGATGATCCATGAAAGAAATAATTGGTAAACTGAACTTCAATAAAATTAAAACTTCTGCTCTGCAAAAAACAATAAAATCATGTAAAGAGAATTAGAAGATGAGCTGCATACTGGGAGAAAATATTTGCAAGACATATCTGACAAAGGATTTTTAGCCAAAATATACAAAGAGCTCTTAAAACTCAACAATAAGAAAACAACCAGATTAAAAAATGAGCCAAAATCCTTAACAAACACCTCATCAATGAAGATATACAGATGACAAATAAGCATATGAAGAGATGCTCCACATCTTATGTCATCAGGGAAATGAAAATTAAAACAATGAGATACCACTACACATCTATTAGAATGACCAAAATCTGGAACACCGACAACATCAGATGCTGGTGAGGATGTGGAGCAGTAGGAACTCTCATACATTGCTGCTAGGAATGCAAAATGTTACAGCCACTTTGGAAGTCAATTTGGCAGTTTCTTACAAAACTAAACATGCATTACCATATGATCCAGAAAATAAAGAAGCAAAATGATGAGAAAAGAAAGAATTATAGAAGGCCATAAGTAAAACACACACACATCAGTACACAGTGACTAAAGTTGGCCTTCAAAGTCGGCTTTGACTTGCCAAGTGGACAAATCAAAAAGAAGAGAAATGCAATCAGGTACACAATGCACATTGTTCATAAGATGAAAAACCCACAAGTCTTACAAAAGTAAACATACTCTTAACAGAGGATCTAGCAATTGTGTTTTGTGGTATTTACCCAAAGGAGCTGAAAACTTATGTCGACCCAAAAACCTGCACGTGGGTGTTTATAGCAGTTTTATTTGTAATTGCCAAAACTTGGAAGCAACTATGATGTCCTTTAGTAGGTGAATAAACTGTGGTAAGTCTAGACAATGGAATATTATTCAGTATTAAAAAGAAATGAACCATCAAGCTCATGAAAAGACATGGAAGAATCTTAAATGCATATTGCTAAGTGAAATAAGCCAGTCTGAGAAGGCTGCATACTGTATGATTCCAACTCTATGACATTATGGAAAAGGTATAACTATGGAGACAGTAGAATGATCATTGGTTGCCAGGTGTGGGGGATGGAATGAGGGGGAAAGATGAATAGGCAAAGCACAGGATTCTTAGGGCAGTGAAACTATTCTCTATGATATTATAATAATGGATACATGCCATTAGACATTTGTCCAAACCCACTTAATGTACAGCACCATGAGTGAACCCTTAGGTAAACTATAGACTTTGGGTGATTATGAAGTATAAATGTAGGCTCATCCTTGGTTAAAAAAAAAGTACCTCTTCTGAATGAAGTTCATAATGAGGGAAGCTATGCCTGTGTGTGCAGGGAGTATATGGGAAATCTCTGTACCTTCCTCTGAATTTTTTTGTAAACCTAAAACTGGTCTAAAAAATAGTCTTTAATAAAAATAATAAAGTATGTACTCCCTACTCACCCTGCTTAGGCTCTGATATTCTCTCAAGCTTGCTTGTCTCATCCACTGTGGATGCCTAGCTTGAGAGGAAGTAGAAAGAGAAGTGAGCAGAGCAGGGTTTTCTCTTTTGGGACAGGGGGCTTGTCAAACTAATTCTAGAAGACATATGAAAGCACAACAGAATAAGAATAGTGAAAACAATCTCGAAGATGAACAAAATTGTAGGCTTTACTTTGTATCAGAACTTATAATTAAGATAATGGACTACCTTAAAATGAGAAATTTTTGTTTATCAGAAGACCCTGTTAGAGTGAAAAGAGAGAATGGCAAAAGATATTTCCAATAAATATAACAGAAAACGGCTGGAGTTCAGAATATATATTTAAAAAAAAAACTTAGCAATCACTAAGAAAAAGACAATCAAATTTAGGAAAACGGGCAGGATAATTAACAAACATTTCACAAATGGGAATGTTCAAAAGGCTGAAAATTTTGAAAAGGTGCTTAACCTTCTTTGTAAATAGGGAAATACAAAATAAAACCATGATGAGATACAACAGGAAGACTTAGATAAAAGATGGACATTACCAAGTACTGACAAAGATATGCAACACAGGAATGCTTATGCATTGTTAGTGAGTGTATAAATGGGTGCAACCTCAATGGAAAAGATTCTTGCTGTTGTCAAAGTTGAACATATGCTTCATGTATAAATCAGCAACTCCACTTCTAGGTAAATAAAAAACATAAATAAATACATATATTCATTAGAAGACATGTTCACACTAATGTCCATAGCTATTTGTAATAGTTGCAAACTGAAAAGAGCCTAAATGTTCATCAACAGTAGAGTGGATAAATACATTGTGCTATAGCCATACAATGTAGAACTCTACAGCAATAGATATTAACAAATAAATATTGCTACTTTCAACAACATTAATGTATCTTATAAACCTGATTATGGGTGAAAAAAGCCAGAACCAAAAGAATATATACTACATTATTCCAGTTACATAAAATTTAAAAACAGACAAAATTAATCTGTAGTTTCAGAAGTCAGGATAGTCATTCTCAAAGGGGGAAGTGAAGGAATAGCAATAGAAAGGGAGTGTAAGAGAGGCTTCTGGGATGTTGTTAATATAATTGACTCAGGTGGTGGTTACATGGGTTATCAATCTGCACATTTAACATTTGTGCATTTTCTGAACATACATTATATCAATACATGAAGAAAAAGTTTATAGAGGATCAGAACAAAAGGGTAAATAACAGATCAGACACAACCAAATAGAGAACACATGTATGTTGTATGGTCATTTGAAAAAAAATGTTTATTCTGCTTTTGTTGGATGGAATGTTTTACAAACATTGCATAGCTTCTGTTGAATGATGATGTATTTGAGTTCTATATCTTTGCTGATTTTCTATCTAAGTGTTCCTTAAGTTGAGTGAGGATTGTTGAGCTCTCCAATTATAATTGTGGATTTATTTATTTTTCTTTTCAGTTCTATCAGTTTTTGCTTCATGTATATTGCAATTCTGCTTTTTGGTGTATACATATTTAGGATTACTATGTCTTTGTGGTGGACCTTTTTATCCTAATGTCTCTCCTTGCTTCTGGTAATTTTCTTTGCTTTGAAGTAAATTTACATGATATTAATATAGCTATTCCATTTTATTTTAATTAATATTTGCATGATATAACTTTTTTCATTTTTTTTACACTCAACCTGCCTATACTGTTACACTTGAAGTGAATTTCTTATGGATAGCGTATAGTTGGGTCATGTTTTTTACATTCACCCTGCTAATCTCTTTTAATTGCTGTATTTTGACCATTTACTTTTAATGTAATCATTGATATGTTAGGCCTTAAGTCTATCATTTTACTTTTTGTTTTCTATTCTGTTTTTTGTGTATATGTGTCTTTTTCCTGCCTTCCTGTGGGTTACTTAAACATGTTTTAGAATTTCATTTTGATTCTCTGTAGCATTTTTGAGTATTATCTCTTTGTATAACTTTTTCAGTGGTTGCTCTAGGTATTACATTATATATACACAACATCACAGTCCAGTGGTGTTGTCATCTTATCAGTTTGAGGAAAGTATAGAAAACTTACCTCCTTAAATGTCCTTTTGTTGTCTCCTATTTATAATATTTTCTCAAATACTTTCTGTACAAACTTTTGGAACACATCAGTGTGTTTCAAGTTTTGCTTCAACTGTTAAACATAATTTAGAAAACTCAAGAGAATAAAGAAGGACTATTGTATTTATCCCTATTTTTGCTCATTGTGTTCTTTTCTCCTTCCTGATATCCCAAGTTTTCTTCTCTTATTGTTTCCTTTCTGTTTAGAGAAGTTCCTTTAGAATAAAAAACTTTTTTAACTTAATTTTTTTAATTTTAATTTAATTTTAATTAATTAATTAATTTTAGGGCAGGTCTTCTGGCAACAAATACTCTTGATTTCCCTTTCATTACTAGAGAATATTTTTACTGGACATAGGATTCTGGTTGACAGATAATTTCTTTTAGTACTTTAAAAATGTGCTACTTCCCTCTGGCCTCCATGATCTTTTAAAAATTAATTAATTAATTTATTTATTTTGGGCTGCATTGGGTCTTCGTTGCTGCATGCAGGCTTTTCTCTAGTTGTGGTGAGCAGGGGCTTCTCTTCATTGTGGTGCACAGGCTTTTCATTGCGGTGGCTTCTGTTGTTGCAGAGCATGGGCTCTAGGTGCACAGGCTTCAGTAGTTGTGGCATGCGGGTTCAGTAGTTGTGGCTCACAGGCTCTAGAGCACAGGCTCAGGAGTTGTGGCACATGGGCTTAGTTGCTCCGCAGCATGTGGGATCTTCCTGGAGCAGGGATCAAACCCGTGTCCGCTGCATTGGCAGGTGGATTCTTAACCACTGCACCATCAGGGAAGTCCCTGGCCTCTGTGATTTCTGCCATTGTTTGAATTATTTTTCTCCTCTGGTAAAGTGTCATTTCTTTCTTGATGCTTTAAAGACTTTGTCTTAAGTTTTCAGAAGTTTGACTGTGATATGTCATAGTGTGGATTTCTTTGAGTTTATCTTGGTTGGGGTTTGTTTAGGTTATTGAATTTTAGGTCTATGTCTTTTGTCATACTTAAGAGTTTTTAGTCATTATTTCTTGGAATACTTTTTCAGCCTTGCCCTCTTTTCTTCTCCTTCCCAGACTCCTATTTCACAAATGTTACATTTTTTTCTTATAGTCCCACAGGTCCCTGAGGTGCTGCTCATTTTGGGGGGGAGCACTCTTTTCTCTGTTATTTAGATTATATCATTTCTGTTATTCTATTATTCCAAGATTCTTTCCTCTATTCCCTTCATTCTGCTGTTGAGCTCATCCACTGAGTTTTAAAAATTTCAGTTGAACTTTTCAGTTATAGAATTTCCGTTTGGTTCTTGATACCTTCTATTTCTTTACTGAGACTTGCTATGTATTTACTGAAGTCTTCTGTTTTTTTTCTTTGTTTCAAGTTTGTCCATAATAGCTTGTTGAAGCTTTTTAAAATGTCAAATTAAAAATTTTTGTCAGATAATTTAAAAATATCTGTCATCTTGGTGATAGCCTTTAATTATTGTATTTTTTTCATTCATTTTGAGATCTTACTGGTTCTTGGCATGATGAATAATTTTTGATAGAAACCTGGACATTTTGGTTGCACTGCATGGCATGTGGGATCTTAGTTCTCCAACCAGGAATCGAACATGTATCCCTTGCAATAGAAGCACAGTCTTAACCACTGGACCGCCAGGGAAGTCCCAAAACCTGGACATTTTGGATACTAAGTTATGAGACTCTAAGTCTTGTTTAAAACTTCTATTTTAGCTGGCTTTTTCCTGACACCACTCTGGTAGAGGAACGGGGGAGCACTGTCTTGTACTGTCAGGTGGGGATAGGAGTTTGTGTTCCCCACTTGACCTCTGTTGACATCTAAAAAGGTGTTCCTCATTACTTCTGGGCAAAAGGATGATATCTGGCTTCCCACTAGGCTCTACTAATAACTCCTTGCCTGGGGAAGGGGAAGAGTGCCTTGTTACTACTCCTTACATGGCCTCCACTGACGCTATGGGACAGTAGTCTTGTTACTGTTGGGCAGTGGTAAAGGTCCTGATTCTTCATTAGGATTCCTTTGACACTACCCCAGTGGGGAGGTGGGGAATCTTGTTTATGCTGAGTGGGGGTGAGTGTCTAGGCTCCCCACATAGTCTCCACTGACACAATGAGGGAGCAATTGTTACTGGCCATTGAGGAAGTTCCAGCTGCCTACCTCATCTTCTCTGATATCACCGCAGTAAGGGGTGTTGATTTGGGATCCTCATAAAAGTGGAGTTATAGGCTACTTGCTCACATGGGTGGATGTGGGGCCCTGTTTTTTTCCATGGTGTTTGGCTGAAGTAGAATGGTTATTGTCTAAAAGTTTTCTTTCTTGTTAAGCTGCCCCTTTCCTGGTCTTTAGTTAGAGAGAGTAGGGTTTTGGGGGGTGCATTTTGTTTGTTTGTTTGTTTGTGCCTGTTGGCATTTCCAAGTTGGTGGCTTTTTCAGTTCCAAGTCTGGAATATATGAGGCAAACAAACAAACAACCTGGGGAACTCACCACTGTGTTGTTCCTTGGGTCCCAGTGTCCTAGCTGGTCCGTTTTCTCTCCACGTTTTAGAGCCTTTTTACATATGTTTTCTATATAAAGCACTGGCATTTTAGTTGCACTTAAGGAGAGGAATAGAGATATGTTTGTTTATCTTCCTAGGAGTCTGTTCAAATTTTAATGTGGAATAAAAGCAAGAAAGAAATACCTCAATATAGAGTAAGACCTCAATTTGGTTAAAAAATTTATGCAAACACACATGTACATGTAGCAGCATGAAACAGCCACAGAAAAGGGAAATGCACCAAAATGTATGTTCCTTTCTTTTCTTGATAGTGAGTTAGCTTCTGAACTCCTCAAAGTAGCCAATTATTATTTTTATAATTGGAAAAAATAATATATCAAAATAGTTTCCTATTTAACAAATTGTCTTACGTGGTTTCTAAAACTGGGCATCCTATTACATACTCTGCCAACCTTATGAATTATTATATAGGTAAATATGTCCTAGGTGTTAAATGCTTGAAAAGTATAAATCTCAAGAAAAATACCAAGGATTATTTTTGTATAAAATGAAGAGCTACCACAGGTATGGGGTTGTTACTAAGAGCTTCCTTTTTCCTCTTTGCCTCCATGATTTTCCTTCAAGCCACTTCTAGAAACAAAATGGAACATAGTGTGCCCGCTTTTCTAAGTTACCAAATTGATAGTGAAATAGTTCTTCTTACTACCTTTAATCTCTATGAGCACATACCTCACCTTTTTGACCGAGGAGCCTATTAGTACAATAAATCCATTTTTAACCACTCTTTTGGTAAGAGTGTCCCAGGCAGGAGCCATAACTCTTAGCTTCTATGTTTGGCTCTGTAACTCAAGCTGAGTAAGACCTTCACCTGGACATGCTTCAGTTTCCCCTTCTGAAATCTACATGTGATGACAGTCCATGTAGGGAAGATGACTCAGTAGCCAAGAAGAAATCTTTATGTTAAAGAGACTCCATGGGAGACCACAAAATTAAGAATTTCTGCCATTCCCTCCATTTTGTCCTAATTTTTTTTTGTTATTGAATCCAAGAATTAATGCAGCCCAAACAATATAATGCATATTAAAACTTTTCAAAAATATTTTTTCTTTTTGTTCTGGAAATCAGAATACAGGATTTATCAGATTCTTCTTTGGAATGCTGGTCCTTTACAGCTAACAAGCTAGGGTAGAGTTTGTCTGACTTCTTGGATGAAAAATCAGAAATAATCAAGATTTTTTTTTTAGATGCGTGTTTCTAGTATTACAAGGCAGTTTGGGGGGTCATCTAGCCTACCCTCCCCCTCTTCTTCCATGGAGATCATCATCATCTAGCAAAGTAATTTACTCATGGATGAAAAAAAATGCAAAGAGGAATTACTTTCTAACTGCCAGGTGTGAGTTGAGAAGATCCTTCTGCTTGTTTTGGTAATTTAATTTTCCAGATGTGCACAGTTCTCCTTCAGCGTTAGGGCATTGAATAAAGACCCATTTTTCCAGCTGAGTTAATATACCCCAGCAGGTCAGTTTCTTACTTTGAGTGGTGACAGAGCGGGTCCCCGTGGATTGTTCTTTCTGCAAATGTTAACCTAGTAGATTGAAGATCTTGGCTACTTGTTGCTTATGGGCAGATCTGGCATATGCCCTCCTTTTTCCTAGTGAGAAAAAGATGGAGCTACAAACTCCAAACTACACTCCTTGATGCTGGGGGATCTGAGTTGCCACATGTAAAGAGAGACAGAGCCTGGCGAACTCTGAGAGGAAATTTCTTCAGTCTGATCCTCAATCAGCTGAAAGACCAACTTACATATGACCTAAACTAGTAAAGAAACAGAGTTCCAAACATCAGACACTCTGTTTCTGGCACCATAGCCCTCTGCTAAAAGATGTCCCATGTAAATAGTGATCTGTTTTCAAGCAAGCATCGCATAAAAGACACAGGTGGAATTTTGCTCATGTTAAGATGGTATTATGGCTAAGGGACCCAAGAATGCATGAATCCTGTTTTGTTGATCACTACTTTCACTCTGGGGTTATAGAAGGGACCTCCCATACCAGAGGCAAAGAAAATGGGGATCAAAACTACTCCCGCTTGAGCCAACGCATGGTACTCCCATGGGAGGTGTCTTGTACAGCTCAGTTGACGTTGTTAGCTCAGGCTCAAGGCCAAGCCTACACAAGGCCTCTCTCCCTCCTCCCAATCTTATCATCACCTGGCTGCTGGAGACAGAAATACCTGGCATATCAGGTGAGAAAGAGGCGAGAATACAGGGAACAAGATGGTTGAGATTGTTTCTAACATCGTATTCTTCAACGTGTAATCCATAGACCAGCAGCATAAGCGTCACCTGGAAGTTTGTTAGAAATGCAGACTCTGGGGCCCCATACAAGACCTACTCAATCAGAATCTACATTTTACACAAGATCTCCATGTGATTTGTATGCATGTTCATACTTGAGAAGCCCTGTCCTAAGAGACAAGCCTTGCGCCCAGCTCACTCATTCTTGGTTATATCTGTAACTTTAGTAAACAGTGACCCTGCCCTCTACTAATCAGGGACCAATCTCTACCCAAAACCTGAATAATCATATTAGTACTCTTTACTACTAGGGAGCATTAAGGAGTGAGGGTAGGGCAAAAATAGCTGAGATCTCCCAATTGCATGTGGAAAATGCTGGTTCTAATGAAAATTAATTGATTTCTTTACTGCAGGATTTTCTCAGCAAGTTTGTCTTAGTTTGCTCAGACTGCCATAACAAAATACTATAGACTGAGTGGCTTAAATAACAGACATTTATTCTATCACAGTTCTGGAGGCTACAAGTGCAAGATCAGGGGGCCAGCAGGGTTGGTTTCTGGTGAGAGCTCTCTTCCTGGGTTGTAGATCACCACCTTCTTGCTGTGTCCTCACATGTTGGACAGAGGGATAGAGGGCAAGCTCCCTGAGGTCTCTTCATATAAGGACACTAATCCCGTCATTAAGGCTCCATTCTGATGACCTCATCTAAACCTAATCACCTAAGGCCCTATCTCCAAATACCATCATATTTGGGGTTAGGGCATTGACATAGGAATTTGTGGGGGACAGAATTCAGTCCATAGCAATGCTAGTGTGCATTGTGACTTTTAAGAGAATATACTATGCAACATTTCCCAAACTTTAAAAATTGCAGACCCCTGTTTTGAAGGAGCCCTATTAACAGTGAGTGTTTAGGGAATTCCCTGGCAGGCCAGTGGTTAGTACTTGGTGCTTTCACTGTCAAGGGTTGGGTTCAATCCCTGGTCAGGGAACTAAGATCTCACAAGCCATGGGAAGTGCCAATCTAAGGGGAATCATTGTTCTTTTTGAAACAGGTAGAATAAAGTTCCCCATCCCCACCCCCAAATGAGATTGAGTTTGTCTAATTGCCTGAACTATGAATTTGTAGATTTTTCAAGGGTTAAGATGCCTACAGTGAAGTTACATTTTACATGAGGCTCAGAATCCGGGATTAGCACATAAGGCAAAATTGCATTTTAGTCGAAATTTTCTTTGAAAACAACTTGGAGATATTACCAGGTGTACAGATAGACCTGCTATCACTCAAGAAGTCCAGTATAGCTTGTGTTACCTCCAGTACTGGCACTTGTCACTATTTCTTCAGGTGAGTACCAGATCAAGTATCTGGATGTCATCTAGTTTGAAGAGCATGTACCTTTAAACACTAGAATCACGCTCAACATGATGAGATGCTTACATTTTAAGATGAGTGTGAGAATGAAGACTGACTGAGGGAACAGCACATTCATGTCTCCTACCCTGAGATGTGGAGGTTGAGCATGTTTAGTGGAATGCCCATGGGGTTATCCATACTATGGAAATAGTTCTTTCTTTCTCGCTCTCAGCATATATTATTGAATTTACATACATTAAATTTGCATATGCTGCAGTGTCTCTGTGCACACAATTTCAGAGAAGGTTTTTGCCAGGGGAAGACCAGATGCCTGGATTCAAAGGAGTCACAGGTGGCTTTCGGTGAAATTAATGCAGCCCAGAGTCCATTCCTTAAAATGGTGGACAAATCACTTTCACATCCAGCTGAATTCACCTTTCTCCCACATGTTCACAGGGAACTGAATTTATGTGGTTTCCAGGGAGAGCATAATACAGTTCAATGCTCAACATTATTACGGTTTTCCCCTCGTGTTTCCTTGGTATAAAGAGAGGAGGGCCTTTGCTATATTACCTAACTCACTTTGTTGGCCAAGTCTGTGATCTAAGGAGGAGGAAATTACAGGCTAAAAGCCACCACCTGATAGCTACCACAGATTTTGGATAGTATTTTCTTTTAGAGTGTTTCCTTTGACAGGATGGAGGATTGAGCACACCAACATAGCTCTACCCATTTTTGAGGTATACATACCACCCGTGTAGACAAAATGATACTCAGCTAAGATGAGACATGCCATGCCATTTTCCTCTCTCTCTCCTCCTCTTACCACATAACCCTCTCTTCTCTCCTCTCCCTGGAAGTTTGGAACTTTGATCATATAAATATTCCTTCACATTCTTATTTCTGAATTGAACTAAGTGTGCTCTAAGGCAGGTGTTGGCAAAGTTTTTCTGTACAGGGACAGATAGTAAATATTTTTGGTTTTGTGGGCCATGCAGTCTCTGTCAGCTCCTCAGCTCTGCTGTTCAAGTGCAGAATTGACCATAGACAATACATAAGTGAATGATCATGGCTGGGCTCCAACAAACTTTATTTATGGGCACTAAATTTGAGTTTATGCAATTTTTATGTGTCACAAAATATTCCTTTGATCTTTTCAACCATTAAAAAATATAAAACCATTCTTAGCTTGTGACCCATACAAAAAAACAGATGGTGGGCTGTGGTTGGCTGATTCTTGCTCTAAGGAATTGACTAGTTTTCCTACCTATGCCACTCTTTTCTCCTTCTGGTTTGGTGACAGGGACAACAGGGCACACTACTTAATGTTTTTTTCTCTTGGTATAGAGAGGAGAGATCATTTAGCAGTTACACGCATGGGCTTTGTAATCAGACACAACTACATTCAAATCTTAGTCTTACTTCACAGTAGAGCAAATTGGTGCTCAGAGAGGTTATACAAGTCTCCATATCCATAAAATTCATAATTCTTGTACCTCATGATATTAAATGATACAATATATGTGAAACATGTGACATAGTGTCTAACACAGTATTAATACAATATGTAGTAGCTATGATTATCATTATGTTGTTCTTATTAAAGGACCAGTGTTTTCCACTTCTGATTCTCCTACCTGCTTTTACCTGGGGCATGTCAGTCTTTCAGAGCCTCAGCTTTTAAATGACAGGGCTTTGGAAATTATGGTCAATCCCAGATCTAAAAATGTCTGTGATTCATTCTACTTGTAACAATCTTTTGCATTATAAATGTATTATGGATTATTACTATTTAAAAAAAATATGTGTTCCAAGATTAGACCTTGGGTTTTTGGAAGATACCCCTGTATTTGTGAGAAATGGGGCAGGAAAGACACGAGTTTTTATTCTGATGATTTGTATTTAACAGAAGCATTGACCCCTTGCCTCTCTTCTTCCTGGGCCAGTTGACAGTTAACATGAAGTACAATTCTTTTGGATTTCCAGGGGACAGTTGCCATTATCTGGAAAAGAATTTGGTGCTCACTGAGCCCCATGGCACCTCAACTGTGATACTGTGATGTTTATGAAACTCAGTTTAAAGAGCCCAGGTGAAAAAAGACTCACAAAATGAAAAAAAAAAAAAAAGCCTGCAAATGCAGAGAGCGTATCTTCCCCAGCTAAACGAACTGTGCCATCCAATTATTTCCAATTACAATTGCATTTCTTTCTTTAATGTTTTCTATGCTGATATCCAAGTTGCTAATGAAGCAACTCCTGCTTTATGATCCCCATTGTTGCGACTTGCTGGGCTTAATTGCTTTGTCTCCATAACAGACAGACAATCTGAACAATTAGACAATAATAAGGAAACAAGATGGGGAAATGGCTTAGATTCTTTCATTTTAATTATGCTGATAATGCACTCTACAGTTCTGAATCAGTGCTGAAGTGCTCTTTTTGATAGTTCTAGTTGGATGTTATTGAATGCTAATAAATTTATTACACAAATTTCTAATACAAAAGAACTCTCTCCTCTGTCTCAACTGATTGTTGCTTTTTTGCAGAACAGTAATACTTTCTGTGCACATGGTATGTTTCACTTTCAGTTTCCTTCACAACAGTCCTGTTATTCTATATTGCTCCTGTTCTATATAGAGCAAAACTGAGGTGTCTAAACTGGCTCAAGTCCTTGTATCATCTTGTGCATGTAGTTGCCCAAATATTTCCAAGAATGCCCTTTAAATTCATGTTTGCTAAAATGCTTTTTAAAGATGACAAAAATATAAATATGAGGCTCAGATTTCAGTTTATTCTGAGTGTTGAGAAGTATAAAGCCCTGCATGATCTGGTCCCTACCTCATCTCTAACTACTTGTGTTTTAATCTCCTACATGCCTACTGTCTACAGCCACCCTGGTCTTTCAGTACCATGGACAGCACAATATCAGGCTTGCTTGATGGTCTTGTCCTAACTTTGAGTGGCTGGTTCATTTTCATCCTTTAGTCTCAGCTCAAATGACACCTCCCCAGAGAAGCCTTCCCTGATTCCTTCCTCTATTTTGTTACTGATCTCACACCCTTCTTTCCATTACTCTCTTTCATTGAATTCAGCTTGTTTCTTCCACAGTACAAGTTGTATCACATATTTCCTTCTCTATTTGTTAACTGCCTAATCACTATCAGGGCAGGAATTACATCTGTTTTGTTAACTACCGTAAAACCAGGAAATTAAAGAGACCTTGAAACTAGTAGGTATTCAATAAATATTTCTTGAATGAATCAGTGAACAAGTAAGTGGATACATTCTTTTCTTTCTTACTATTTAGTCTCAGGGCAGCTGTGGTCTGCTAATATCCTACTCAACTTTCCATTTGGAACTCTGTAGACTAGCCTTCCTCAGAAGACTATGGATCCCTTGAGGGAAGGAACTTTGTCTTGTAGATACTAGATCCCCGATGTCTAACGTTGTATCTTCATATACTTGTGAATCAGCAAATGTTAGTGAAAGATGTAAAAAAAATTTTTAAAAAAGAACATGGAACTTGCAATCTGTTCTGTAGTGATAGTGGTTCACAAGAAATTGATATACTTTAAAAAGAGTGCTATTCCTATGGGGGGGGTGGGAACATGTTCTCACTTGTTTCCTTAAAACAATCAAACTCAGACTAATTTTCTCTTTCTTACTTGAGATTAACAATACTTAAATGCTTATATATACATTTATCTTATTTTGCTTTCATAAGAAATGCAGTATCAATGTAGAAGATGTAAAAATTCAGAAAATGATATAAGAAGAAAAAAAAATGACCTATAATTCTGCAACCTGGAAACCTTGTGGTCTATTTCCTTATAGAGTTTCAAACACACACACAATGTTTATTTCATTACAAATAATAAAAATGAAAATAAATACCTTTGTGTCCTAGTTATTATTCATTTACTATTCTATCAAGACCATTTTCACTTCATTGCCATTCTTTGAAAATATAATTTTTGATGATCATAAAAATACCATTAAAAAGATAAATTACAAAGTTTTAAAGTAGTATATACTTCCTCATATTAAATATCAATTTTTTCTAGTTTTCTAGTTTTGGCTGTAATAATTAATTGTGCTGTGAACATTAATTTTTCCAAGTATCTGTCGATACCTCTGAATATTTCATTCCAAGAGAGTCCTATGTATGGATGTATTAGGTCAAAGAATAGGAATACTTTAAGACTTCTGCAGATACCCAAATTGCTTTCCAAGAAGTTGTGCCACATCATATTTCCATCAGAAGCGTTTGATAACGTTAGGTTCATCCCTCCCTCACTAGCATTGAGTGTTTTACATCCTTCCTCTCCCATGAGCTGTCTGTTCATTTATTTAGCCCTCTTTTCTATGGAATGTTAGTGTTTTTCTTATGGATTGATGTGATCCTTTATATACTAAAATGTTTTTATTGTCACATTTATGGAAAAATCTTCTTCGCCACCATTTTTGTTGGTCTTTAAAACATTAAAAATATAGCTTTTTGAAGTATAATTTACCTAAAATAATATTCAGTAATTTTAAGTGTACCATTTACTGAGTTTTGACAAAGGTATTGAGTCATGTAACCACCATGCAATCAAGATATAGAACATTTTCCTCATTCCAAAAGTTTTATTGTGTCCCTTTGCAGTCAGTCCATTCCCTTTACCCCTGATACCTGACAACCATGTCTCTGTTTTGTCATTTTATTTTTCCTTTTCTAGAATTTTGTGTAAATGGAATCCTACATTAAGTAGTTTTTGTGTCTAGTTTCTTTCAGTTAGCATGGTGCTTTCATCTATATTTTTGTATATATCAGAAGTTTGTTCTTTTTATTGCTGATTATATGGCCATACCACAATTTGTTTATCTGTTCAATAGTTAATAGGCATTGGCTTTTTCCCCCCAGCTTTTGTATAATAAGAATTTTTGTTTATTAAGTGTATGCCAGGGACTTCTATTTCTGGGCAACATAGAGTGACAGAAACTGGATTCATCCTCCCCCCTGAAATAAGCAAACAAAAAATAGACAAATGTATAAAACAGTGGCTTTTCCGGATATTGGACATGGGATAATGAAAGATGCTGATCCCAGAGTGATGGAAAAGGAGAACAAAGAGCAGAGGGTATAAATAGAAAACAATCTATTGTCTAAAAATATACCATCAAATGTAAATGGTCTAAATATCCCAATTAAAAGATTGGATACATTGCTGACAAGAAACCTACTTTAAATATAAAGTCAAGAGGAGGTTAAATGTGAAAAAGATAGAAAAGTATATGCTAGTCTATGCCAATGGAAAGAAAGCTGGAGTGGTTAAGTTAATATCAGACAAAGTAGAGCTCAGAGCAAAGAATATTACCAGGGAAAAAAAAAGAAAGGTAATTTCTTAATGATAAGGGGGTTAATTCATCAAGAGGACATAACATTCTAAACGTTTATACACCTAATAACAGAGCTAAAAAATACATGAAACAAAAACTATTAGGACTGCAAAGAGAAACAGAAAACTACACAATTATAATTAGAGACTTAAATACTTTAATACTTCTAGTACAAGTAAATAGAAATCAATAAGACTATAGGTCTTAACACTCTCAACCACTTGACCTAATTGATAATTACAGAGTGCTCCACCCAACAACAGCAAGATCCATGTTTTTTTTCCCTGGGACATACAGAACACTTACCAAGTTAGTATCCCTTATTCTGTGATAGTAAACAAGTCTTAATACATTTAATGGGATTAAAATTGTACAAAGTACGTTTAACCACAGGATAATTAAATTAGAAACCAATAATAGAAATCTGAAAAATTCCCAAATATTTGGAAACAATATAACATACTTCTAAACAACTCATGGGTCAAAAAAGAAATCTAAAGGGAGATGAAAAAGTATTTTGTACTGAAAAAAATGAAAGCACTGTGTATCAAAATGTGTAGGATGCTGCTGAAGGATACTTAGAAATTCATAGCACTAAATGATTTTATTAGAAATGAAAAGAGGTCTTAAATCACTCAGCTCCCACCTAACTAGATAAAGAAGACCAAGTAAAGTCCCAAATAAGGAGAAGAAAGAAAATATAAAGAGCAGAGAAAAAAATGAGTGACGGGAATTCCCTGGAGGTCCAGTGGTTAGAACTCCATGCTTCTCCTGCAGGGGGCATGGGTTTGATTCCCGGTGGGGGAACTAAGATATGGCAAGCCATGTGGTGTGGTGTGGCCAAAAATAAATAAAAGAGTGAAATAGAAAAATAGAGAAAATCAGTGAAATCAATAACTAGTACTAGTTCTTTGAGATATCTGGTTGTTTGAGAAAGGTTGGGGGAATCCCTAGTTTTATGAGAGCTTGAAAAAAAATATTATGAACGGGTGTTAAATTTTGTCTTTCCTGCATCATATCATTTTTCTTTTTAAGATCATTAATATGGTGAACTGTATTGATTGAATTTCAAATGTCAGAAAAATCTTTTATTTCTTGTAGTGCAAGTTTACTGGTTATGAATTCTCTCAGCAGTCTTTTGTCTAAGTGTTTAATTTTGATTTTAAAAAAGATATCTTCATTTGGTAAAGAATTTGAAGTTGACAAAATTTTTTTCCCAGTGCCTTAATGATGTCAATCTGTGCTGCATTTTGGGTAGCTTTTATATGGCTACATCTGAAAGTTCAACTGATTTTCTACTGTGCTTAATCCACTGTTAATACTGGTTCCTTTTCTTCTGTATGTTCAAGCGTTCATCTTCCTTCTTGAACATATGGACAACATTTATTATACCTGTTTTATTCTCCTTGTTAGTTATTCCATTACCTCTGTCATTTCTGGGTCTGTTTCTTAGGATTGATTTTTCTCCTGGTTATGGATTATATGCTTCTTTGCATACTTGGTGATTTTTAATTGGATAGTAAACATTATGAATTTTATGTTACTGATCACTGAAATTTAACGCTGATCTGTGTATTCTCAACTGAATGAAACCTGTTAGATTTTCTTCCTCTTCCCTGTACTGTAGCTTGGAAATTGCTTCCAGGAAGTAAGCTTATGATTGTAGGGTTCACCTTTTTATCTCAGAAATCACAGTCCTCCATTGCCTGTTGTTCAGTGTCTAATAACTGTTGTTTCATATGTTGGGTCCAGTTTTCTAGTTGTTTAAGGTGGAAGGGGAAATCTGGTCCCTGTTCCCTCATTTTGGCTAAAGTAGAATTTTCAGCCTTTTAATTTTGATGTGCATAATCTACAAGTTTAAGTTTTATGGTTGTTAAGTCTATAGATATTTTCTTTTGTGATTCCATAAATTGAATTTGTTTAGAAAGTCATTTTCCTTTTATACATTTGATAAATACCTATATTTTTTCTAGATTAGAAATATTTTGTGTCATTTTAATATATCTGAAATTTAATTTGGCATCTTCCCTGAACTGATGTCCTAACAGATTTCAAAGCTACTGACCATTGAATGATCCATCTCTTCATTCATTTTTTTTTTTAAAAATTCACGTTCTTATTGATTGATTGATTGATTGATTGATTGCTGTGTTGGGTCTTCGTTTCTGTGCGAGGGCTTTCTTTAGTTGCGGCAAGTGGGGACCACTCTTCATCGCGTTGCACGGACCTCTCACCATCGCAGCCTCTCTTGTTGCGGAGCACAGGCTCCAGACGCGCAGGCTCAGTAATTGTGGCTCATGGGCCCAGCCGCTCCGTGGCATGTGGGATCTTCCCAGACCAGGGCTCGAACCCGTGTCCCCTGCACTGGCAAGCAGATTCTCAACCACTGCGCCACCAGGGAAGCCCCTTCATTCACTTTTTTATCATATTTTCTTCACTACCTACTTTCAGTATGCCCTATTTTTCTCATTATGATTATTCATAAGTAGTCTACAGTTTATATTATCACGTTATGAGTGGGATGCTTTAAAAATTCTATTAAAAAAATTCTATTAAAATTTCTGTTAGAGCTATTAATTTTAAATATTAAGTATCCATACACTTTGCTAAACTTAAATCTGATAGTTGGTTTTCCCAGGTGTTATAGGTGGACAATTAAATGATTAGCAAATTATTATTTTCTATCCCTAAATCCTGCTTTATGGTATTTATATACTTTTCACTCTCCAAAATTATATTTGATTATGTTTTATTGTTCATTTCACACTTTACATTGTATGCTTGCTTATTTATTTATTGATGCTTTTGGCCAGAATCATATTGAACAGAGAACTGTTTTTTCTCCTTCTCTGATTCTTAAGGGAATGAATCTTAGTGATAAGTATGACCCCTCCATTTTTCCCTGTTGTGGTCATGGGCTTGCCCAGAGTCATTCTTAACAGTTCCATCTCTCAGTCAGCTGTTAATTGGCCCAGTGAGCAATTGAATTTTAGACCAAGAGAACTAAAAGTTACTTAGGCCATTTAATTTGACCACTTTAATTTATAGATAAAGGAGGTGAGATTCAGCATGATGGGAATGGTGGTGGTATAAGAAGTGACTTGGTCCAGTCACACAGCCAAATAGTCAAAGAGTTGGAATAAGGATTCTGCTCTCCTAAACTCCCCATCTGGTGCTGTCAGTGAATTCATCAGAATGTATGTATTGTGAGCACACTATTGATTTGATTGATAACTACCCCATAAACATGAAATAATAATGAGCTGAAACATTGTGCGAAGAGCCTTTATTAAAAAACATATGAGAATAATCATGAAGTTGAACCTTCACAGAGTGATATTAGCAAGCCAAGTCAACCAAACTTGTTCCACCAGCTTAAAAATGTAATTTGAACAGGATTACCAAAGTTTCCTGTTTGTAAAAATTCTGGAAAAATAAACATTAAGACGATCTAAATATTAGGATGAAGATCTCAGTGTGGTAAGAGTATAGGTGATTTTTATTTTCTTTTTTCTTGGGAAGGCTTTTTTAAAATGTCAACAATAGTATGACACATTTAATGTGATAAGAAAAATGTTATTAGTTTTATAAGTTATACTGATGGCATTAAAGAGCCTAGATACCAGAGGCTAAAACTAGAGGACCGTAGTATAGGTTAATTATATCAAGGAAGTGTATAATATCCACCTTAAATTCCCCATGAGAGATATATATGATTCCTTGCATATCTCTTAGAAATGAAAACTGATTTTTCTCATCTTGTTTGAGGTTAAAATGTGACTATCGATTTATGTTTTAAAAGGCATGGTATGAGCAAAGCTCTTCTTAAAGGTAAAGGCCACAGATACTCAGTTTAGATGGGGGAGCCTGTCAGCAGTAATCATTTTAAAACAAACTCATAATGTATTATGGTAATTCCATGCAAATTTTTAAGTTGGTGGAAGCAGCAAGGTTGACTTGTTTATTTTTTGTATCACCCAGAGAAATGTCAGCACCAAGTGTTCCTGAAACCATGAATTGGGAAGGACATTTAAGCCTACAGGAACATTGTTTATTAAGTGTAGGCCAGGGACTTCCACTTGAGATTGTAGGGCAAGGTGCTGGTAACTGTTCTCTGGTATCAGTAGCTGAATGCCTTTTAGTGGTGTTCTGATGAAGGATGAGGAAAAATACATAGGTGGTATTATTATTATTATTATTTTCCATACACATGTTCTTACTGAGTCTGAAAGTATGGTAACTGATGTTAGGTCAGGGATTGAGTTTTGGATGTAAGAGAAAGTCTCATTTTCAATAGAATATTGGATTTGAACCCTACTTGTCCTCTCTCCCACTGGTAGGATTGCAACCAGCATAAATAAACCAATTTGTGTGAACTTTCCCTTGAAACTTCCCCAAGGGTTTCCAGTGCTGCTGTAACATAGGGCAGACTGTAGTCCTAGGGAACACATGGTGTGAAAAATGGTGAGATCAATTTGACCAGTGGAATCTGGGGAGACTTTTAGAATGGGTGGAAGCTGAGATAGGCTTTGGTGGATGGATAGAACTTTCCCAGGTTGAAAATATGGGATGGATTATCCAGGTAGAGGAAATGAGTGCAGTTCTCAGAGTCTACCTTCTGGTTTTTGGTCCAACCTGATTTGTCATTAAAGCCATCTCCTTCACCATGAGAAGGCATAATTCTATGACTCTGATGGCTCTGCTTTCTTCAAAATGTGTTTAGAGTATCCGGTTCTTCATTTTGTATTCTGCCTGCTAGAGCAATGCTAGTTGGCTTTTAAAATCTGCTTCTACATTCCGCGGTAACATTCTTTGACTTGCTTATCTTTGAACCACTATTTCTGATATTTTCTCTTGCCATCCCTACCTCTTTGCTCTTTGTCTCTATAATTTTACTTTCCTTTGTCTTGCTCCCAGCTCCCACTCTGTTACCTGTACCTTCTTTGAATATTTTTCCAAGTTCAGGATTATCTCCCTAACTGTGAACTTAACTCTCTAGAACTGTAATTGTTTTTTTTCTGAGAATTCTGTAGACCACTCTCCTCCTGATGAATGGACATATAGACCAGCTTTGCTGAATGTTCTTCATGACCCCACAGTACTCTGTGCCTTTACATAACTCTCACAGTTTTTACTTCTTCCTTTTAAAACACAGGGTTCTCTAGGAAAGGAGGAGGAAGAAGTGTTTTTTGTTTGTTTTCTGTTCTGTTTTTTAACAAGGTAAAACCAATTAATCACTTTTTTTTTTTTTTGGCACAACAACACATAATCATTCATGTGCTTGATGGCCTTAAGAAAATCAATTTCAGAGCATGGAATATTTCTTAAAATTGTAGCAGTTTAAGATTTTTTAAAACTTCGGTTGCTATAGCTTCATTTTTAAAATTTGGAATTATTAACAATTTCTTCTTTAAAAATTAAAATTTGTAGTTCTGATGCTATTAGAATTGGGGTTAGGGTAGTTCTTGGAAGCACTGTATGTAACATGCAACTTCACTTTATAGACCCCAGTGGTAAGACAGTTGCTCCCTAAATGAAGACTATAAAAGAAAAGTGTTAAACCTCAAGTCATTTTGCTAAGAAGCCAAATCAAAAACTAAAGAAACTAAACTAAACTAAAACCCCAAATACCAAACTTGGAATATGGCTTTCCAGACAATGATAATAACATGAAGAATTATTATTATTTTTTTTTATAAATTTATTTATTTATTAGTTTATTTATTTATGGCTGTGCTGGGTCTTCGTTTCTGTGCGAGGGCTTTCTCCAGTTGCGGAGAGCGGGGGCCACTCCTCATCGCGGTGTGCGGGCCTCTCACTATCGCGGCCTCTCTTGTTGCGGAGCACAGGCTCCAGACGCGCAGGCTCAGTAGTTGTGGCTCACGGGCCTAGGTGCTCCGCGGCATGTGGGATCTTCCCAGACCGGGGCACGAACCCGTGTCCCCTGCATTGGCAGGCAGATTCTCAACCGCTGCACCACCAGGGAAGCCCACATGAAGAATTATTAAGAATAATAATACAAAGAAGATACAGAACCTTGGGCCAGTCTGGAAACATATGAAATAATGTCTCTCCAAGTTTGAAGGAACAGCGCGCTCTTTCAAAAACAGTAATGTAAGCGCATGTAAGTGGCATTACTTAACCTTTTAACTGAAAAGGAGAACTTTTTAGCAACTGCACAGAACAAGATTTTTTTTTTTTTTTTTAAGAAAGAAAAACACATTTCTAATTAATCCAAGAGTAGCGGGAGTTCACATTATTTTCTTTCTCTGCAGCTTTGATTTTTATCAGCTTGAGAAGTTTGTTGTGGTCTTTTCCACAGAGTCCAATGTGTAGTCACCTAGCCTGAAACTAACAGTTTTCCCCAGCAGGAGGTACAGGATAGAATGTGTACAGGATAGAATGTCAGTGTGCCTGCTGGGCTGTTGTGCACCTGTGGTTCTGGTTGTAGAATGTGTATCTTAACATCACAAGCTACGTGAACATTCTAGAAATGCTAGAGAAAGGCACTACAGCTTGTTTGGAAATTCATGGAAGTGTAACCAACTGGGATATTATGAACAGAAATCCACTCACTTCTTCCCTGGCTGGGTTGTCTCAGGTGAAGCTGCACTTCTTGGGTCTTAGGTGATGTCAGAGGTAGGAGGTGCTCAACTCCAGTGCGATAGGCAAAACATACTATCAGGAGTCCAGAGGTCTGAGTCAAGGTCTTGACACTGTCATTACTGGTATGACTGATGCAGATGGGTAAGAGACTTGACCCATCGGGGCCTCAGCTTTTTCACCTGTGAACTGGGGTTTTTAATGATTCTAACCTCAAAGAATTGTTTGGAAGATCAAATTTACAGTCTATATTATATACTCTAATATGATACAACATAGTGACTACAAACACAGATCTTGTAGTCAAATCCTTATTTATTTAGTTAATAAATATTTATTGACAGCTATTGTGTGTTATGCACTCTGCTGGTTGGTGATTAAAAGAGCCCCTTGTAGCATTTACAACATAGTGGAGGAGACAGAAAATAAACACTCAAACAAGCAGGCAAACGTATCATTCCAAAATGTGTGAGGGCTATATAGAAACAAACAAGGTTTGATGAGAGAGTACTGGGAAGAGGATTCTACTTTAGACTGGGTCGTCAGGCAGAGTTAGAGAGGTAGGCTGGCTTTACCTCTTCCTAAGTCTATGAACCTTAGGCTAGTAAACACTTATTTTAAAAATTAGTTGGAGAATGGCTGTGAAACTCAGCAGAAAATGTACCTGAAGTAGGCACACATCTCAGGCAACCAACTCATGTGTTCAAGAGACATAACATTCTCTAGTTTTTGGTAAATGAATTTACTTTGTGTTACTGGGGACAAACGGTATGAAGTTTAATCTCAGTGGATTTGGGGTCTCTCCTCTTTCCATAGTGTTAATACTAAGCCAGGAGGCCTTCATAGAGCACCAGGGCATTCGTAAGGCATTGGGGCTACATCATTACCATTTATCCACTGCTGAGATGCCTTGTGCACCTTTTGATCTTGAGTTCCTCCCTTGTTCCAGTCACAAAGCTTCTTCAGGGTCACAAACTCAATGGCCCATGTTCTTATGGCTTTTGGGTGCTTATTGGGATGGGAGGGATCTCCTTCCACACCACTGGGGGCTATGGAACACTCTGCTTCCATGTTCCTGAACCCCCAGTTGTCTTCTGTATCCTGTGGTCCTTCCTGCTGAGGTTCTGCCTGGGCCGAGGTAGAGGGTGGGGGGAAGCAGAGGTAAAGTGGGGAGCCTGGGATATCTCATATCTAAACTCCCTTGGGGTCTTTTATCATTTCCCTCTTCACTTGGGTAATCATTATCTAGTCTCAGGATGTAGGGAAGCTTTTGCTCTTATGTATCTCATTCTTCTAAATATTTTGTGTATAACCAGCCTAGGCTTTTAAGACTTAAGGACCAAAAGATATGAGCATTTTTCTGTTCTGTTATCCCTTCTCTGTAGCAATGAATGCCCTTGATGTTTGGGGTGGGGGAAGGCAAGGGGAGGGGCGTTACCTACCCAGCAGCCATTTCCCATTCATCCTTATCGGAAGAGCCCCAACTTCTTGCCCTACAGCAACTCAGAGCCTAAGCCACATCCAAGCCAGTCATGGCCCCAATCCCCTTGCTTGTGTCAACCAATGAGAGACAAAAGGACATCTGCTGGAGGGTTCTGGATACTGTTTCCTTATTTAAGATGGAAAGAATTTGGGTCCTTAATGATGCTGATGAGCTGCTAGGTTAATCAACTCTAGAACTAACTCCAGACTTCTTATTAAAATTAATATTCATATGGATATTAATAAGGATAAGAAAATCCTTATTGTTTAATTTGGGCTACTTGAAGTTTGCTGTTATTTTGGAGTCAGAGCATTCTAACTGATAAAGTGAGAAGGGCACAGTTTACAAGGAAATGCAGGGAAAAGAAATCCGCTATTGTCACCTCTGCTGATATTCACAGGCAGTGAGGGGGAAAAGCATCTGGGAAGGGAGGGGCAGGACCCAGTAACTGGCCAGAAATGCCAAAGTGCTATTATTTCTCTTTGCCCATGACTGATGACCCATATATGGTCTGTGTACATTGTTTTCTCTTTTTCATTCATTCAAATGTTTGTTAAGAATTTACTGTATGGCATCCAGTGAATATGTATACAGTCGTATTAGTCACGCTTAGACCCATGTACTATAGCCCTATTGTATTGAAAACAATTGTTCTAGAACCTTGTCATTACAGTGACCTTGCTCTGAGAGTAAGCATAAAAGGTAAGCGAAGGTCTATATCATAGGATGGTGGATGTATACCATGTGAAGGGTAGCAGAATATGTCACCCCAAAACATGCCACTTTGGAGTAAGGATTATTTTGAGCTGAAGGCAATTGGGAAGAAGCAGATATCAGAAAAGCTCTTTGCTCTCCCCCTGCATTTCCCTAAAAGCAGAACATAAATTTGTAAGGGTGTCCTCCCTTCCCTCTCTACCAGGAAGGAGAGAAGTGAATCACTGGAGACAACTCCAGACCCTTATCAGTCTAGTTTCAGCACCAGAGGAATGTATAGAACAAACCTTGCTAAAACTAGCCCTAAACTATCATTAGTTTCCCCATTTATTTGCCTTCCCGCGATTTGCCACCCTTAGAAGTTCAAAGTTATTTTCCTTTGTCTTGTCACATCTTTAAAAATGTATTGTTCTTTCCTTAAGATGTTATATAAGCCCAAGTTCTACCTACCCCTTTGAATTATTCACCACTGGGTGCTCCTTAGTGCAAGCGTGATGCACATGTTAATAACCTTCTGTTTGTTTTCCTTTAGTTTATCTGTCTCTTGTTTGTCAGTATAATGTATAGGATCCCAGCCAAAGAACCTAAGATGGGTAGAGGAGAAAGGCTTTTCCCTTCCCTACACATGCATACCTTCATCCCTGTACCCTACACCACAGTGGAAACCATCACTAATCCATCACAGCACTCTTTCCTGTTGAAACCGGGTATTTCAGAGTGTACTCAAGGAAGTTACTATCCACTGATTGGAATTTGCAGGAGAAAGGGAATATAATTGGCTTCCCTGACCTAATCATCTAGGACCCAAGTCAGAAATAAGGTCTAGATGCAAGGAAGTAGCAGTGGAGGTCCAGCAAAGCGGGCAGCCTACTACTGCACTGTGCAACCAAAGGAAATGAAACTGATGTCCAAAATGTCATCTTGGACCCTCTGAACTTAGTTGACAGGGCTCTCAACCATCCAGAGATAAGCCACCAAGACACTCACGTGCTTAGTAAAAATTAACTGTATCTTCATCTTGAGTTTTCTTGTTTGTTTGCATTTTCATTGAGAAATGAATAAAGAGAAATTTTCAGTCATCACTAGGCACAGATTTGCTGCAGTGGCCAGAAGCCCTGAAAAATGATTATACTCTTTTATTTCTCTCCCTGTGTGTCGTGTTTAGATACAGTAACACTGCACTTTAGGACAAGCAGGGTCGCCTCATGACAGTCACTCTTGGCTGTATCTGGAGGGAACATATTTATAACCAGCAGGTGCCTGACGTGGTGAAGGCCCTGTGGAGCCAGGGTTCTGACTTGTCAATGGCTCTTTGCCCATTTGGCCAGACCACCCTGTAGACGTGAGTGCATCCTCTCTGGACTCTTTCCTGCCTGCCAATGGCCTGGGCAGAGGACCAAGGGGCATTCCATGGGCAAGGATCCACAGTCTGGCTGGAGGGCATCCTGTAGCCATTTATTTCCCCATTCCTAAACTGCTCAGTTGTTGGAAAACCAATGTGGAAAGTGGATGCGTTGGGGTTCAGAACATACCCTATTTCTGCCTCTCTGCAGTCTCAGGTCTGCCTTGAAGTAGCCTCAACTTCACCTTGAGAAGCAGCATACAGACCTGTGACCTGTGATGGTATCTCTACGTACCATCTGCCCTTGTTTTGACCACACTTCTCCAGCTTCTTTATGCAAGTGTGGCCTCACATCCAGATGCAGAGAGTTCAGAGAATTGTCCTGAAAGCCTGTTTTTTGCAGTGAGTTGCTATTTGGATCTTGGAGGTGGGTGGGCGAGGGTGGAATGCTGTTTGGAGCAGAGGCAAATTGTACCTGTCATGTGTTCTTTGTCAGGATCCCCTGGAGACATTTTGTGCCTCCACAGACTCCCAGGGGACACAATTTGTCAGAAAGACAGTGTTTCAGCAGGTAGGGCATTTCAACTTTGGATTCTTATATTTATTTATTTATTTATTTAAATTTATTTGGTTGCCCCAGGTCTTAGTTGCGGCAGGCGGGCTCCTTAGCCACGGCAAGTGGGCTCCTTAGTTGTGGTGTGCCAACTCCCAGCTGCAGCATGCATGTGGGATCTAGTTCCCTGACCAGGGATTGAACCCGGGCTCCCTGCATTGGGAGCTCGGAGTCCTAGCCACTGCACCACCAGGGAAGTCCTGGTGGACTTCTTATTCTTACTCTTATTACTACCTATTGAATTCTTTAAGCAGGGCTGCCTTCTGGCATAGGATGAGAAGGTACTTGCTAAGTAAGCCAGCCTTCCTTTCTTTATCCAGAAATATATCTGCCACAGATCTACCAACCTGTCCAAAAGTCCCCACATTGGGACCTCATTGCTGTGGGTAAACACATCTCCCTGAAAAACAGAACTGCAGAGGTGATGAAGAGGAAGCACTGCAATCACATGGTCCCGACCTCCACCTACGTGCTGTGAGATCTCTGGCAGGTCATTTCCTGTACCTGGGCTTCCCTTCCCCTATGTGCATAAGGTGGGAGTGATTTCTAAGCTGTCTTTCAGCATTCAGTTACAATAGGATTCTATCCAGGCTCAAGGCTTGCTCCTTCTTGAAGCCCTTCCTGATCATTCCAGCTCTCGCTGATTTTTTCTCTTTCTGAGTCTATCTGGTGTCATCCAGTCCTTGGTCATCTGCATGATCTTGTGTTGCTTTCTACATTTTCAGTGTATGTAAGTAGTGTTGTTTGGACAAGGCGATAAGCTCTTTGAGGGCAGGGAATATATTTTTTATGCCTCTTAAAACATCACTGCATAAATCTGGGCTGATAAAGGTAATTGGTTGGAATTGTTAATTTAAATAGTTCAGTTTACTGTCTGTTTCACAAGAAGACTGTAATAATAATTCAATAATTATAATAATAATTATTATTGAATAATATCAATAATATTATTATTGAATAATATTTTATATTATTCAATATTATTATTCAATATTATTATTATTATTGAATAATATCAATAATATTATTATTGAATAATAATTCAATAATAATAATAATAATAATTCAATAATTCTGAATCTTCTGTGGGATAAACAGAGTCAAATCTCAGATTAATAGTCAAATTTTCCAGATTAATATCAATGGTGATATCTACAAGGCAATGGCTCTTGAGAGTTTCCAATGAATTTTCCCATTCGTTATCTCATTTTAGCCTCTTAAAAACTCTGTGAAGTAGGTAAATGGTACCATCATGGTTACCTCCATGTTATACTTGATAACATTTATTTAATATCATACAGTAATTTAGTAAAAGGTATAGGTCTGGTGTCCAAGTATGCTTATCCCAATTCACTGTTCTTTCTGTTGTACTATACTTCAGTTGCTTTGGTGTTTCTTTTGAAAGATAAAGGGCAATTATATAGATGGCAATTAAAGGAACTAAAATAAGGAATACAGATGGGAGAGGGGCAGTGTAGGTTTAGGGTTAAGGACTCAGAGTCTAGGCTGTTATTAAAGATTTGGGATTAAATCTCCAGCCTAGATGTCACCAATTGCTAGATGTGTGACCTTGGGCAATTTAATTAAACTATCTAGTTCTAAGTTTCTCATCCTTAAAATGATTACAGTAATACCTACTCCAAGGGATTCTGAGGATTAAATAATACACATGAATAACTTCAATGGCTTGGCACATAGTGGTGCTTCATGGCTATTAACCATCATGGATATTACTACATGACATTAGATCATTAGATAGAGCAGCCTTGGATAATTACAATTATGAAAGAGACTGGTTCTTCTTTTGCCATCAGTATTTTTATTCTTTGAACTATCTTGAATTTGCCAAATTGGGTTCTTATAGAGCTGCTGTTACTGATGAGCTCAGCTAACTGTGGAACACAGATTAATCAAGAGGATGGGAGGAGAACTAATGGAAGACATTCGTGCTGAATTCATTCTCAGACTTGTCTATCCCAGTGTTTCCAAACTGCCTGTAGTGAAGGACCAGATTTTAAAAAGTTAATTTCCAGTTGTTATGGACTGATGCTTTTATAAAATACAATAAAAATATTTCAGCAATGTTAACTTGCTATAAATATTTCTAAGGGCTTATTCTGAGTTTCTATTTTGATGTCACTGTAGCTGGGTCCATGGATCACACCTGGAGAGGTTCTTGTCTATCCAGAGTCCTTCCAAGCCAGCCTTTCCATGGCCAAGGTGTAGCTGGTCTGTCATCAGAGTGCTCCGCAAACCCAGAAGCCAAGCTTAGTTGGCAGTATGTTTTTTCAGTAGAATATGCTTTGCTATTCTGTCTAGCTGGAGAAAAGTCCTCCTGAGATGCTGCTTTTCTGATAAAGTTTTTGTGCTCAGGCTTGGAAGTTTAATTATGTGAGAGTGAAATAAAAGATTTCAATCCATTATTGTAGTACAATTCATCCAATTAAGTCCCTATATAAGCAGGGGATAGAGGATGAAGATGAGGACTCAGAGTTGGATTAGACCGTGATAATTTTCTGAAGGATGAGCTGTCCCAGAAAGCTTTGAACTTGATTACTCAGTCTCTAAACTGGAAAGTGGAGGTGATAAGAAATTAGTGACATGATGGGAGAGCCATTAAAGAGAAGCCAGATGAGGCCATCGGTACTAGGAACAATAAGGGAATGTCAGCATCAGTCTCATGAAGGATTTAGCAGGATGGTGGGTAGGTGGTCTTTCTCCTACATCCTGTGGCATCAAGCAGCTTTTTATTTGTTCATTCACTCAACAGATATTTCCTTAGCGCTGTCCTAGCTTTTTTTTTTTTTTTTTTTTTTAATGCATTAAAGATACAGCAGTAAACAAAGCACTCAATTTTAGCCTATTAAGGAAACGGACAATTAAACAGGCACTTGCAGTCAGGAGTGACGCTATGGGAGTACATATTAAGGAAGTCTAACCTGGTCGCCGGGGTCAGAGAAAGGTTTCCTTTAGAGGTATTCTTGCCTATCTAGGTATAGGCAAGGAGTTTCTAGGCAGAGGAAACAGCATATGCAAAGACCCTGAGGTGTGAGAGAGCTTTGTGCATTTAAAATCTGAAAGATGCCCAGGGTGGCTGGAAAAGTAAGGGGATGGGAGACTTTGAGATGATGCAGAAGATGCAGAAAGGGTTCATGAAATCCTCGTGAACCGCAGGCTTAGCCCGTTATCCTGAGCACAGTTGGTACGCAGTACAGTGCTTTGAACAGGAGCAAAGAGTGATACAATGAAATTTGCATTGTAGAAATATTATTTTGGCTTCTGTGTGGAAAACTGATGGGACCTTGGGAGTCTTATCAGGTGACCACTGATGAGATCTGACCTAAGATGTCCTGAGCTCTGGTAGTAGTGGTAGAGGTGAAGAGAAAGGGATTAAATATGAATAGGCAGAACTTTGAATTTTGGGGATGCGGGGCATGAGAGAGAGGGAGCAGTGGAAGATAGCCATGTTTCTGGGTTGGGTGACTGGATGAATAATGATGCCTTTCATGAAAGAGGACCCAGAGTTGTAGAGAATGGAGGTGGAGATTTGGTTGGAAGATAAGTTCCACTTTTGACATGTTGACTCTGAGGTTCTTGTGGGAAATCTAAAGGGAAATGTCCAGAAAGCACTTAGATGTATAGGCTCTGGAACTGAAGAAATATCTGATCCAATATTTGGGATATAATATTAAGCCACCACCGCCTAACTCTGAAGTAGGGTTGGTGCAACCTTCCTAGAAACTCTTTCTCATTATGCTTCCCTCTCTCGCCCTAAGGGCTCATGGCATTCATATTGCCACTAGTGGAGCCCTCATCTGCCCTTCCTCTCTTGACAGATTCACCTGTTATAGCCTTCTCATCAAAACTTACCTGTCCTGTGCATGGTAGGTAATCGATGGGTTCAATTTAATTCTTTCTGTGGCATATGCTCTGTTGAACAAGATGTCCCCTGTTTATTAAAGCTATTATGCTTAAAAGTGTTAAATGTGTTACTTCTCTAGCTCCCCCCCACCCCCTGCCTACATACCTACCCTGAGTATATTTGCATTGTAGCAGGGTACTTCTCTAAGGAACCAGGTCCTCAAACATTGCTCTTCTACCTTTAAAATAGCATGCATTACTTCTTCTTACCTCTTTATAATGATTATCATATGCTACCTTTTATAAAAGATTTTTTCCTTTTTTTTTTTTGGTGTATACATTTGTCTTCCCTAACAGATGGTGAATTCCCTGAGAATAGAGACCTTCTTTTTTCTTTTTTCTTTTTTTTTACCCTGCACAATGTCTAGTGCAGTGCGGGCTGACTTAATTTGTTGAAATGAAATACCCACAGCCTTGCATACACATGTATCTTTAAAGGGGTAAGCAGGCATTTATGCAGACCATATAGGTATTCTGAAATCGAGGGTGGGGGGGGGCCATAGAGATACGTGGTGCTAGAGCGGCCCGCAGGTGGTTGTGTGTGTACTACTGAGGTTGACTTTGTCAGGTTCATACACATGTGGATACAGAAGGCATGGTTGCCATCCTTTAACAATATCAAAGAGTCAGATTGATTCCTGTGATCCAACCATCAGTCTGGCAAGGTCCATGTCTTTCCAGGGGTGTCTTTCTCCTAGTAGGGGTGTCTTACTCCCAGTGAATTTCATTGACCTTGCTTGTGAGCACATCCCGTCAACCTCACTGTGGTCAGAGCTTGACTTGGAGCCCTGGCTTAGAAGATGGCCAAAGGGCCAGTGACGAGCAACACATCTGTGCTGGTGACTGTTCGACCTCCCACCTGGCCTGACAGTTGCCTTCCATGATAGCCTCCTTGGTCTTACGCTGGACTAGCAGAGCCGTTTGCAATGCAAAGGCTTCCAAACACTACTGCTTGTAAGTCAGCTCCTTACTAAGAAAATTTAATCACTATTTGCATTTGATATATGAGAAAACAAAGAGGGGGCACACACAGACACACAAACAGAGAGAGACAGACACTGAGACAGGCAGACCAACATATGGATAGGAAGACCTATTAGAAGAGCTGAAGAATTTATGCAGTGTTGGGGAATCTGACCCAAGATAGTCAAACTAATGGATTTTATATTCTGTTTCTTTTTATTCTTCATTGATGTCATCTTTCTTTCCTAGAGGTTTATTGTCCTGGATCATTTTACATATTTCTTCTTTCCCCTATTCTCCAAATTGAGCTTTCTTCCTCTTCTCTGTCAGAACCTGCCTGCCCTCTGTTCTGGTCGTTCAGTGTTGGGCCATTGTTGTAGAGCTGATATCACAAACCATTTCAAGATTGAGTGATTTAACTGGTCATCCCTCAAAGGAAAATTTTTTCCTTCTAAAGAAATCCTTCAGTGTTAAGGAGTGAAGAATGGGTGTCTTCCAGGCTTCACCTCAGCTGAGGAAATGACATTGGCAGGGTAAAGTTGATCAGAAGATCAACTAAAAGGAAAGAAAGGAGAAGCTATTTATTCCTATCATCAACAAAAATTAGTAACACACTCTTCTTATAGAAAACTTGGTATGTACAAGTTGGGAAAAAAACCACCAAATTTTCTATATCCTGAAAAAACCTGATATGAATTGTTTTAATATTTATTTTCATTTCTGTTTCTCACTACAATTTTGTATTTTTTAGTTGAATTTTAAAAGCAACTTTACTGAGGTATGATTGATATACAAAAAGCTGCAATATTTAATGTATACAACCTGATGGTTTGGAGATAAGTATACACCTGTGAAACCTTCACTACAGTATGCCATAAACATGTTCATCACCTCCAAAAGTATAATTTTTGGAGGTTTAAATGATATAGTTGTGTTCACACTATAATTGATTTTTTTGTCTGCCTATTTTTATTTAGTATTTTAAGTAATATTTCCCATGTTATTACAGCCTCTTGAAGAATGTAATATTAATATACTTGTAGTATCATGTAGAAAGTTCTGTTGGACTTAATTTCACTTAAAATTCCTCAGCTGGACAATTGGACAATTACTTGTTATGAGTATTTCCAGTTTTCCTTGAGAAATAACACTGCAGTGAAAATCTTTAAAGAATAGATTTACCTTTAATTTTTACTAATAGCTTTTTACTTGTAACAAAAGTAGTATTATCTGAACTCCTGTTGTGAGATTTTTCTCCAAGTCTTTACAGAGTCCTGTACCACAAAAATTCTTCTTTCCTTTCTCTTCCTGGGGAAATGCTCCTTCAGATGCCCTCGTTTGTGAAGCTTTCCTGGGTCTTACGAGATTGATAACTCCCTTCTATGGGTTCACACAGGCCTTTGGCCACAAATCACAGAATCACATTGAGGTGACTTAGTCCAAAACTCACTTCCTTGGAGGTCCCCATGGTCTCCTTGCCTAAGTCTAGTTAAGTCCCTTTGTTGAATGTTCTGGTGGCAGCTCTAGACTTACCCTACATGGCACATACTATAACTACAATTTAATAGTTTGTCGGGTGATCATTCTTCCGTACTTGCCTCCTTCACTGGAATCTAAGTGGACTATTTCCCTCCTGTTCATGCTCTGTCCTCAGAGCTTCACAGCAGTCAGTGCTCAGGAAACATCTGCTAAATGAATGAAAGGATGAACGAAGGATCTTCCAAAGACACTTTAAATATAAAAGTCTCTAGAAGTTAACATATGATCTTGTAATCCCACTCCTGGACATATATCTGGAGAAAGCTCTAACTCAAAAAGATACATGAACTCCAATGTTCATAGCAGCACTATTTGCAATAGCCAAGACATGGAAACAACCTAAGTGTCCATCAACAGATGAATGGATAAAGAAGGTGTGGTACATATATACAATGGAGTATTATGCAGCCACAAAAAAGAATGAAATAATGCCATTTGCAGCAACATGGATGGACCTAGAGATTATCATACTAAGTGAAGTAAGTCAGACAGAGAATGACAAATATATAATATCACTTATATGTAGAATCTAAAAAAATGATACAAATGAACTTATTTACAAAACAGAAATAGACTCATAGACATAGAAAACAAACTTATGGTTATCAAAGGGGATAGTGGGGAGTAGGGGGGGAGAGAGAAATCAGGAATTTGGGATTAACACACACACACTACTATGTATAAAGTAGATAAATCACTGTATAGCACAGGGATCTATATTCAATGTCTTGTAGTAACCTATAATGGAAAAGAACCTGAAAAACTATATATATATGTATATATATATACACGCATATATAACTGAATCACCTTGCTATACACCTGAAACTAACACAACACTGTAAATTAACTATACTTATAATAAATACTTATATATAAAAATATACATGTAATAAAAATGCATGCGTTTTAAAAAAAGGGACAAAAATTAAATTAAAAAGGTCTCTAGAGAAGAAGAAAATATAAAGAAATATCTACTCAGAGCAATATTTACGTTCATTCATAATCTAGGCCAGTTTACAGCCAACATGCACTGAGGGCTTATGATAAGCTATGTTAACCTTTTTACATGCTTTATCACATTTAAACCTTGCATTGGTCTTACAAGACAGGTACTGCTAAGCCCTCCTCAGTAATAGACAAAGAAATGGAGGCTTAGTTAGAGAGGTCATATAACTTGTCCAGGGTCACAGAAATAGTCAGAGGTGGAGCTGGGATTTGTCTGATTGAATTTAAGTTCTCAGCTACTATGGGATAGCCCCTGGAATGTTGTTTCTGACATTGGACTGGAATCTCTCTCCTCATAACCTCTTGCTTGGTGGAATTAAGTCTCTGTCTTGAGCCCTGAGGAATGGGCTGGTCTTCCTTCTTCATCTTAGGTCTCCTCAACACGCACAGATTTATCCTCTGCTGAAATATTCCCCCCTCGAAGCGTAAACATTTCCATTCCTCCAACCATTCTATTTGGGCCTACAATATAAGCTTTCCGACCCTTGTTTGCTGCTTTTATTTTCACTTGAGCACTTCACCTTTGCCACGGAGAATCAGTCAATTCCTATACCTGGAAGAGAGAAAGCTGACTAGCAGGGAAAGAAAGAATAAAAGAAAAAAAAATGTATGTGATCTCTTAAGAGGAATAAAGATTAAGGCCATGGGCTCTGGAGCCAAACTGCTTAGGCTTAAATCATAGCTCTGCTTCTTCCTGGCTGTGTGAGCTTAGACAGTTACACAAGTTCTAAATCAGCTGATTGAATTCTTGGGTAGCTGAGTGCATGACAGCTAACAGATTGGGTACCACCCTCAAGCCATCTTCTTTCAACCAAGAGAGGCTATTGTCTTTGGCTCTCCTAGAGATATTTATTGAGCACTTTCTATGCCCCCACTACTGTTAAAAACACTTTGCCTGTATTGCCTCATCTAATCCTCATAGCAGCCCTATGCAGTGGGTCGTGCTGTTATCCCCACGTCACAGAGGTAGCTGGAATTGTCTTGCCCAAGCTCCCACAGCTGTAGGTGGAGGAACTGGTGGTCCAGCTGCAGAGGCCGTGTTCCTCACCACTCCACCTTTCTGCCTCAACTTTATAAACCCATCTTCAGGGCCCTTCACAGGCGGCACGCGTGAACAACTCACCTTATATTCCTCCACTTGGAGCCATTTGACTCCTCTGACAAACTCTTATCTCCCGGCCAGTCTTCACCATCCTTGCCTGCCCTCTCTTACGAGGGTTGTTAAAATTGGAGCGTGGCTCACTGTGATTGATGGCCCGAGTGCGATCATTCCCTACCTCTCCTGTCTCACGGTAAATATTTACTTTTTGTTACACAAGAACAATGAGGTTTCATACAGGAGATGGATGTAGAGTGTATATACAATATTACGCTTGTCTGACTCCTTTGAACACCCAACTCTCATTTCCCAGGCTTACTCAAGGAAGGGGAGGAGACGCTGCAAGGTGAACTGTTTAACTTTTCAGAGGATGCTCTGGAAGTTCGCAGGCTAGATGCATTTTGGGGTTTTTTTTTTTTTTTTTTTTTCTCCTCTCACTGAAGGATTAGAAACGTGGTCTCTCTCAATACTCTGGGACCTGGTCAGGAGCTATTAGCTACCCATGTATCAACAATTCCATTGAACCCAATATTGTCCCTTAAATTGATTCACATTTTAAACATAGATAATTTAGCTTTGCCCTAAGTCATGATGTCCCCCAAATCATGGATGCCATGTGGTAATTTTCCTAATACCTATTGCAGTATGTATGTAACTGTGAAAATACAAAATGTTCCCTCGTGTCCTTGTGACTGTGTCTCACTAGGACTAGTTGACAGATGACTTGTATGGAACTCTCAGCCCTGCCACCTCCTTGCTCAGCGACCCTGGGCAGGTCACAGCTCTTTCGGGGCCCCTTTCTCTCCGTCTGCAAAATGGGGTGGGCTTTTAACATTCCATCTTTCTACTCTGTGTTTTCTCTTTCCAGCTCGAGGTAATGTTTATAACAGAAAAAAGAGTTCATGTAGGCAGACAGGTTAATCTAAAAATTTTTCTCACTTACATAAAGGCAGTTTCCAATCTTTACATTGGGAGTGGGTTGGTAGTTCTTGTCATTCATCTATTATCACTACTTAGGAAATACAGGAGGAGAGATGAAGCCACTGAAAGGTTCTGTAATGTAGTTAGAATCAGGTCTAAGTTGAGGGGGGCAGAGAGAAGGAGCAGCTGTGTGTGAGCTATGGAATTGCAAACTGCCTTTTAAAGGCGTTGCCCCAACTTTGAGCTGATTCATCTCCTTGTATTTCCCTCCTCCTTGCTTGTCCCCCTCCTCCCCTCCGTCTTTGGACCTCCTTCCCCCTTCCTCTCTCCCCTCCCTCCCTTTGTTTCTCAACTGCTTTTCCATTAACTTACGACGACGTGAAAATATGCATTTCTCTGTTCCACAGACCCAAACAATAAGCCGGATACTATTTCCCCCACATATCACATGGCCGTATTTTCTACTGTCACTCTTCTTCAGAAGTACGATTTCTGAGAAGAATGCCTTCGACCAAAGCATTATGTCTGCAGGGACAAGCTGAGGAGAACTTTGGCAAGAGGAAGATTGGTTTTGACCCCTGGTCCCCACTCCCCACCCCCCCATCCCCTCCCCCCATCCTTTCTTTTCACCTCCCTTCCCAGAGGGAGCCTCTGGCTCTCATAGCCTGGCTCTGGTGCCCCAGTCTCTGCAAAGCTTGCCTCTTGTCTGTCCTGCTGCTCTGCCACAGCTGGAAGGGCCTTTGAAATCATCTTAGCCAAGCCCCCTATTTTATAGGTTGGGCAATGAGATTCAGAAAGAGGACGAACTTGCCTTGGACTCCTGTACTTTCATTTAGAGGCAAGAATGGGACTGGATTCTTTTTTTTTTTTGAGTGTAAACGAATTTTTTTTTTAAAATAGAAAACAATTTAAAAGAACTTCCCAGTAAAATGCACAAGACATAATTTTTTCTGAGGGCAATTTTACCAAATCTTTAAAGATCAGAGTGTAAAATATTGAGACTCTCGGAACCCGGTTCTTACTACCCATGGCTTTTGCCAAACAATTCCTAACTCAGGTAGCTCAATCCTGCTGGATCACTGTTAGGACCATGGTCTTGTACACGCCAATAACCCCCAGCGATTCTCCCTCTAAGCACTCTCACACTTGTATTTAGTTAATACATTGTTAAGAGACTGTGTTTAATGCCTGCATTTCCTGTTATTTTTAAACATCAAGAAGGCAGGCATCTGTCTCTCTTTTCACAGATTATCCCCAGTTCCTATGACATAGGAATAATAACAGTAAATCTTAGTGGGCACTTACCTTGGGCCTGGTTCTGTCTTAACACTCAAATGAGAGGAGCTATGGTTATCACCATGGTTATCACCCTCGTTTGGCAAATAGGAAACTAAGTTGTGAGGAAGCTAATTAACTTGCTTACAGCAAGTATGTGGCAGAGCTGGAGTTCAAACTCAGGCAGCCTCACACCAGGGGACACAGCTTACCCACCAGCCTCTACCACCTGTCACACAGCAGATGCACAGCACTTGAGTACTGACTCAGAACTTTTTCTTGACTATGCTACCAGCTACTTCAGTATCAGTGAGGACCAGGTGTTTGTGAGACTCTTACAGAGGAGGAGGGACGGACATTTATTTTTGAATCACAGGTGTCTAACTTCAGGGAGCTTGTAAGTTGTCTAGGGTGCTTGTTAATGCAGACTCCTTGGCCCTATCTCTGACCTATGACCTGTATCACTGGTAGCAGGGCCTGGGAATCTGAATTGTTAACTGCCATCCAGATGATGTCGATGCAGCTGGCCTGGGGATGACACTTTTGAGAAGTATCCTTTTAAAAGGTCTTCATTAAACAGGTCAACCTGAGCAATGGCATGTCACTTGGTGGAAGTGTGAAGCTTGTACAATAACTTTTACCTTTTCTTCTTCCCTTACTTAGGGAAAGCATTTCAACTCATTAAGTAACAAAGCCTAGTGCACAGGACCTCTAGCAGGTGGGGGGGGGGGAAACCAGCAGGGTCAGCAGCATCTGGTTGAATGATTGCGACTAAACCTGAACTGGAGCCACTGCATCCAAGGGTGAAATTAGCCCTCCCTTTGATGCTAAAGCAATGGGGTGGCTTTTCCTCTTGGGAGCACTTCAGCACTGAGTCTGACTGTCAGAAGGCTCAGTGGTGTTCTGAGATCTGTATGTTACTGAGTCCAAGCTTGTACTGCTTGCTGCACAACAGGCCAGTAAATCGAGAGATGAGTTGTTGGGACAAGGAACAGTGTCTTTATTTGGAGAGCCAGCAGACCGAGAATATGGTAGACTAGTGTCCCAAAGAACACTAGAGCTCTTCCCTGAGTTAGAATTCAGGCTTCTTTTATGCTAAAAGGGGAGGGTGTGTGGTTGGTTGTTGCGAACTTCTTGGTGCTGGAATCCTTTGTTCTTGCAGCTGTCCATGTAGGTGTGGCCATAGTGTTCCTATAAACCTCCAACAAGACAAGTATTATTCTTTGTTCTGCAACTTTTTATCTCTACATGAATAGGAAAGTGTTACACCTTTAAAGGTCAGGACCTTGAGAATGGGCTATCCTGTATATTTCAGGCTATAGGCAATATTCTTTTAGTGATTATCTTATAGAAAAAGCAATAGAATACAAAGGTAAGAAAAACAGATCCAATATGGAGTCAGATTTGTTCTTTTCTATTACATGTAGAGTGGTTCCATTAGACTTACCAGAGAAGATGTCAGTGAGATAAGACATCATGATAGGGACCTGCTCTTTCACATTTTGTAGTTTTGACGCACTGCACTGGAACACAAACATCTTCTCCTATCCAAACGCATGGGACAGAGCAATTTGAACGCTGGTCCCTTGTTATGTGTACCCAGGGGTGATCCTGTTGCTTTAGTCTGCAGATATTCTCTGCTCTCCATGTAGACCATTCACAGGAAACTCAAATGACTCTCCTACTTCTCCTACTAATAATAAATATTTCCTCACCCACTTACCCACCCACCCACCCACCCATGCATCCATCCATTCAACCATCAAACACTTGCCAAGTACCTGCCTTATCCTAGGCACTGTTTCAGGCACTAGGGCTTAGTGGTGAACACCACAGAGAAGCTGCTCTCATGGAGTTTTCATTGTAACACAGCCTCATGGTCCTTTGGGTTTCCTGTCATCTTGTTTCCCAATCATTTCTCCATAACTGGTTAATATTTTATTGTCCCCTTCTTTTTTTGTTTTTTTGCAAGATAAATAGGCAAGTATCCCACCCTTGCTCAGACATTTTATATATATATGTATGTGTGTATGTAATAGAAGTCTACATATCTACGTATGTATACACATACATGTGTATACACGTGTACATACATAGGTATAACACATGTGTAACAATACATATATAGTAAATATATATACTTAGCTAGCAAAGGTTGATTCTCAAAGGTCATGGCCATCATTTACTCTTTCAGCAAATTTTTTTAGGTGCCTACTATGCGCTAGTCATGAGTAAAGCCAGTTTTAGGCTCAAAGAACCTTTTCCCAGTCCCTCAGTATGGGCTCTGTTCTTCCTTTTCAGGGCAGGTACATGAGAAAGAACTGCCAAGTGGATGCCTGCCTGTTTCTTTTTATTCATGTCATTTATTAAAAGAGTCATGGAAAGAGAAAAGGTCCCAATATGTTCTCAACTGAAAAAACAGACAATTAACCCCACAGAAAACCATGTTCTATGTAAATGTCAATAAATTGTTTCATGTTAAAAGGTCGTAAAAACTGACAAGGTAAACCCCAGATGCCATCTTGGTGTTGACATGGAAGTTCTTACCATACCCTCCAATGTCCCCAGCTACAAAACACAGCATTTTGGGAGATTTATTGGCAACAAATTAGCTTAGATTTATTGCAGGCTATTGATTTCCACATTCAAAAGTTAATGAGGTTTGTGCCTTCATTCTGCACTTCTGCTCTGGAGAGAATAATGAGATTTCCTGAAGACACAAACCATTCAATTAATATAAAGGGAAGACTGTAATGTGCATCCTGGCTGTATTCTGATACTTTCCCCCCTCGTCTTTTCTCTTTTTCGTTCTCAACATCGCTAATTTCTCGGTGATTTTTATTTTTGCTTGTCAAGAGATGATTAAGGTGACCCCAGGCAGCACTGTTACCAATCATAGATGATTCCCTCATGGACCCTTATGTGGAGAAGTGGAGCTAATCTATACAATCTATCCAGGCTTCTTTCCTCTGATACACCTACAGACATCTCAGTGTCTCAGTGGTAGAAATGCAAGTTGATTGATGCTCAATTAGAAACCTCAGACTGACATGAAGATCTAACTACATTATTTGAAGCAGGACGTATTGAGTTTCTAGATATTGGCTAGTAACCTTTTAGCCAGTATGGTGCTGGGCTTAAGTAACTTCAAAGCATTGTTTCTTTTTGACCATTGCAGATTTTCTGGCTTAATAATTTATCTGTAAGTAGTTTTGATTCCATCTTTGTTTGCATGCTAGAATAGAATTTTTATAGACCATAAACTTTACTTAGTTCATTTATTTAACTCTAGATAAGACTGTATAACCCCTTTATGACCCCTAGCCATATTGCCATTCTTGTCCACCAGAGATTGGAGTTTGGGATGGAATGTAACAAAGCAGTGAACCAGAATGATGTGACTTTTTCCCGTGTTCTTCCAGAGAGAAAGTTGGGGAATATGCTAAGATGCTAAGATTTTCTAAATCTGGCTGCAGTGATGTTAGAAACTCTTAAGATAAGTATTGTATGTAGATGAAACATTGACCTGAAACAAATTGTAGTTTTATGAACAGAGAGCTAAATCTCAAGGGAGAGTATGGTGTGTGATAGGATGCACGGCCATGATTCTCCTTCAGGAATGGAGAGCTTCCTCCTCCAGCTATTGGGAGCTCTGCAGGCTGCCAGTTCTTACAGGAATTGTCCCAGTTGAAGAGCTCCTCCTTGCCTAAGGTCATGTCCCCTTCTTGGGACAGGCCCTACCCAATGACCAGTTGCTATGGGATATGGATAATGACCAGGTTTGGCCCCCTACACACAACCTGGTACAACTCTGAAGAGTCATTGACTGAGACTTTTATTGGGACTGCCTCATGCTCAGCTTCCTGCTTTGTCCGGTCTTGCTTCCTGCCCTTCCAAAGGTGCTGACCACAAGAACTCATCTTACTAAACCTCTTACATGCTAATTTCTATCTCCGAGTCTACTTCCTAGAAAACTCAACCTATAACAGGGATATTGCTCTTCAGGATCTCTCTAGAACAGGGATCAGCAAATTCTGGCCCACAGAAATAATGTGGTTCACTCCCTGTTTTTATAAATAAAGTTTTATTAGAACACAGTCACAGTTATGTGTTTACATGTTGTCTATGCTTCCTTCTTGCTACAGCGGCACAGTTGGGTAGTTGCTACGGAGCCTGCATGGCCCTCAAAGTCTAAAATATTTTTTACCTGACCTTTTACAGAAAAAGTTTGCCAATCGCTGCTATTGAATACTGGAAGAAACACAGATATTAGATGATAGAGAAATCCAGGACAGGAACCTCTCAGAACATTATGCATTCTGGATGGAATTTTAAGCATCTGTTTAATGAAATAGTCTTTGATCTGTTCCTTTCTAGTCATATTCATGTCTGAACTTTTCTCTAACTCTCTACTGGGTTGATACAGAGAAAATGAAGAACATGAATTTATGATCTCGTGTTTGAGTTTTGGCATAATAAAATGAATTTACCTTCTCTTGTGCTTTAAGGTTTACAAAAGCATTTTTAAATACGCTCCTTTATCTTGAGGTGTACAGAGCACGGTCTACCACCTTCATTTGATAAAGAAACTGAGGTTCAAGCACGTTATTGCCTATTATCATGGAGTTGTTGCCTATTATCATGGAGTTGTTGCCTATTATCATGGAGTTGTTTTTAAAATCCAGAACCTTTGTCTCATGTTTCAGTTACTTTTCTGTTCCTTATCAAAATAAATGGAAAGACAGGGAAGAGTCATTGCTGGGGGATGAAGTAATAAGCAGAGAGGTGGCTGCAGTGATTTTTGGAAGAGAAAAATATCCTTCTCTGATGCTTGTTTATATATTAATTTATCAGATGTTTATTGAAGTGCACCTAGCCGGCATGTGGAAAAATTGATATCTTGAAGAAGTTCTACGGATGGTTCTAATGTGAATTCATAGTTGGGAACCAGAGGCCAAGCCCTGATTGTTAATGCCTAGTGATAGTACCTTTGAGAGGGCCTTGTGCTCATAAAGGAGGCAACTTGACCACCCCAAAATAACACTTTCTTGCTTTTCTTCTTTTGATTATTAATTTCTTTGTTTATCTGACAAGTAATTATTAAGTGCCGATCACATACCAGACGCTGTATGAGAGGATAAATGATGAACAAGCTAAACGTGGTTCCTGTCTACGTGGAGCTCCCAGTGTACCAGGGGGAGACACGATTAAGCTAGCAGTAACCACAAAGTGAGTAGGGGCTCAAAGAGGGGCAGTACAGGGTGCTACATATGTGTCTACTTGGCATAGGTTGGAACCAAGAAAGAAGTGACATTTAAATGAGACTCAAAGTATGAATAAGAGTCAGCCAGGCGGGGAGGCTGAAGTGTGTGCTATGTAGAGAGAACAGAATATTCAAAGGCCCAGGAATGAGAGAGAACATGATGCAGTAGAGGAAGTGACAGAGGCTCATTCTGAGTGTAGAACAGAGGGGAAGGTTGGTGAGAGTTGAAGCTGAAGGTACACAGTACAGAGGGGCAGTTCATGAGGGATTGCCTGCAGGCCACAGTACAGAATTTCAAATGTATTCCAAGGGTATCAGGGAGTCACTGAAGGGGTTTAAACAACAGAAGAGCACTTATTTTTCCATCAAAACATAACCATTAGCTAGAACCAGGTAACTGTTTTACACACAGGAGCCAACGGGACATGAGGCCTGATTAAAGAAGCCAAGGTTAGAGGCACCATCTGTGCTTGTAAACAAAGTGGGAGCTCTCCCCTTTCCAGGTACACTGTGTTTTCTTTGACTGCCTCTAGACCCTCTCAGTACAGGCAGGAGCAAAGAACTGAAGCCCCACCTGCTCTGCAGTTGTCAGTGTCACCTCTGTAAACACCACAGTCTTGTTTTCTGTGACTCCTCTCCTTCAGCTCTGAGACCCGAATGAAAAGGGCATCGCTGTCTGGGCTCTTTTTCTGTCCATCAGTGTTTTGATTAAAGTCACTCAGAGGCCCTATTCTTTGAACAGAACAGATCGAAGTCTTGACTAACCAGGCCCAGTCCTTCAAGGGGTAAGAGTCAACCATTTCTGCTGGATTCATGCATTACTTCTTGACTCTGAAAAAGGGCAGAATGCAGTTTTTTGCTGAAATCACACCTGATTGCAGATCATCATACTACTGCCCAGTGGACCCATTCCTCCCTCACTTATATGTCTTAAGGTTGTGTGTCATCAAGAAGAAGTAGGCAGCCAAGGAGAAGGGCAGGTTTACCTTTGATGCCTAAAATCTCAGCTGAATAAGTAGAAAATCCTACATTGCTTATGAATTGCAGGCATAGCTCAGGCAGAGGCTAGTGATCTGGGGGTTCATCAGTGACCTCCACTTTCCATAAAATGAGATTGTAAGAAGTTTTTCAGGTTGGAGGTGTAATTTCACTTTTCTGTACTTTTATTTATTTTACTTCTTTTCCTCAGATCTTGAAAGAAAAATACATAGATAAATGATGGACAGGACAATTTTTTATTATCAACAATCTATTGAGGCGATGTGAGAAAACAGAGTTTTAGGGGAGGATTTAAAAGATCCTTGATTTTCATGTGTTTGAAGATTTTTCTGTTGTCTTTCTGTTATTGATTTCTCGTTTGATTCCATTTTGGTCAAAGAACATACACTGTGTGATTTAAATTCTTTTAAATTTAAGATTTGTTTTATGACCTAGGATATGGTCTGTCTTGGAGAATATTCCATGATCACTTGAAAAGTGATAAGATTCTTTTGGTAATGGTGTTGTTAAATTTTATATCCTTGCTGATTTTCTGTCTAATACTTCTATTAATTGCTGAAGGTAGGGTATAGAAGTCTCCAACAATAATTAAAATTTTACCTATTTCTCCTTTTAGTTCTATCAGTTTTTGCTTCACATTTTTTGTAACTCTGTTGTTTGACACATCCACACCTAGCATTGCTATGTATTCTTATGGAATCAACCTTTTAATCATTATGTAATGTCCTCTCTATCTCTCGTAATTCTCTGAGCCCTGAGGTCTACTTTGTCATATATCAGTATAGCCATTCCTGCTTTTTAAAAAAATTAATATTTGCATAATATATCTTTTTCTTGTCCTTTTGCTTTTAACCTACCTATGTTGTTATGTATGAAGTGAGTTTCTTGTGGATAGCCTAATTGGGTCCTAATTTTTTATTCATTCTGGAAACCTCTGTCTTTCAATTAGTGTATTCAAACCATTTATAGATAAAGTGATTATTGATATGTTAGGGCTTAAGTCTGCCACTTTGTTTTCTGTTTGTTTTCTCTTTCTTATTCCTCTTTTTCTCTTGTCTTACTTTCCTGTGGGTTACTTGAACATAATACTGGAAGTTCTACCCAGTGAAATAAAGCAAGAAAAAGAAAGAAAAGGCATATAGATTGGAAAGGAAGAAATAAAACTGTCTCTTTTTGGAGATGACACAATTGTGATAACACTGAATCCTGGCAGGAAGGCAGAGAAGCTGTATTACTCATACATTGCTGATGGGAATGTAAAGTGGTACCATCACTCTAGAAAACAGTTTGGCAGTTTCCTTTAAAACTAAAAATGGACTTAACATATGATTCAGCAATTATACTTGTGAACACTTATCCCCAAGAAATCAAAACTATGTTTACAAGGAAATTGTACATGAATGTTCACAAGGAAATTGTACATGAATGTTCACAGCAGTTTTATTCAGCCCCAAACTGGAAACTACCCAAATGTTTTTCAATGAATGAATGAATGGTTAAACAAACTATGTTTTATCTATACCACAAAATACTACTCAAAAATAAAAAGAAATGAACTACTGATATATATATACAACAACTCAGCATGCCTTGGATGAACCTCAAGGGAATTATGCTGAGTGAAAAAAGGCAATTACAAAAGGCTGCATACTGTATGATTCCGTTTATATAATATTCTTAAAATAACAAAATTATAGAGAAAAAATTAGTGCTTTCCAGGAGTGAAGGATGGGAGGGGATATGGCTACAAAGAGGTAGTACAAGGGAGCTTTGGGGTGATTATATCTTGATTGTAGTGGTAGTTACAGGAAGCTACACATGTGCCAAAATTGCATAGTACTACACATATAACACCCCCACACACACACAAATGAGCTCCTATATCTGATTAAGGTCAGTTACCTGATTTTGATATAGTACTATAGTTATGCAAGATGTTAACACTGGGGGAGACTGGGTAAAATGTGCACTGATCCTCCCTGTACATTTCTTTCCAACTTCCGGTGAATCTATAATTATTTCAAAGTAAAAAGTTGAAGAGTATATTTAGTTATGAATATATTAGTATTCACACACATGTATGTGAAAACCCACCAGTTTGTTTTATTCTTCCAAGTTCATTATCCTTATCAGACCAACTGGGGATACAGATGGGTTCTAGGAGCTAAAATGAGGGGAGATGAACCCTTTCAGAGTGGTCTCGGGTCCATTTTTAAGGATATGGTAAGTGGAGAGAGCTTAACTTAATAAGTTGAGACAGTGAATTGGAAACAGTTTATGGAAAAACTGCAGTTTGATGTGACCCTTCCCAAATATTAAGGTGCATTAAGGGGAAACAATGGACCACACCGTGAGAGATTCTAATTTCGGTCTTCTATATATCAGAAGCCTGTGTTTTAAATAAACACAGGTAATTCTGACATTTGTGGTTCTCTGACCACATTTAGAACCACACGGATGATTGGACTAAAATCCTACCTCTGCCCGCCCTTACTGAGTGAACTTGGGCAAGTTCCGAGTCTCATTTTCCTTATCTGTAAAAGGAGAGCAATGTCCTCCTAGGGTTAGTATGAGCTGGTGCTCAAGAAATAATTGTGATGTCACTGTTGTCAATATTGTCATAATCATTATATCATTAATGATATTGGCACACAGTAGGTCCCAGTGATGTCATGCTGGTAGTGTTGCACTAAGATGTATCTCATATATTATTTAGCACCACCAGGGCTTTTGACAAATTGGGTTTGATGAGCTTGTAGACACATGAGGAGGCTTCTTGAGGATTTTCACTGGGGAGAGTAGTGCTGGGGGCATGAGTTAAGGCCCTCGGTCAGGAGTACGGGAAGGTGTCACTGCCTGAGGTCGAGTGGGAAGTACATTCAGTTCGTTCACCTGGTGATTAACAATTGGTATCACAGGCAAAGAAACTTCCTCTTGGGGGAGGCCTACAAAAGGTCCCCCAAATTTTGTAGCACAAACTGGGAAAATGTCAGAAATAGTGTTATGTCCTATGTCATGAGGGGTGTGTTTTCTTATATTCATTCATCAAATATTCCTGAGAACACACTGTGTACAAAGCTATGGGTGATGTACTGGGGGTAAATTGGCGAAAAAACAAATGTCATTCTGCCCTTGTAGGGCTTGTAATCAGGTGGGGGAGACAGACATTGAACAGGAAATTGTATGTGTGATAAGTGTTACAAAAGAGGAAGTGAGTATACGTTGGAAGCATATAAGAAGAGGAAGTTGGGACTTCCCTGGCTGTCCAGTGGTTAAGATTCTGAGCTTCCACTGCAAGGGGTACAGGTTCCATTCCTGGTTGGGGAACCGAGATCCCACATGCAGTGTAGCATGGCCAAAAAAAAAAAGGGGAAGTAACTTTGAAGGGGGTAACAGAGATGCTTCCCTGTGGACATGCTATCTAAGCTGATCTGAATAGGAAAGGAATCTGCCAAGACCGTAGCTGTGGAAGAGTGTTTGCAAAAGAAACAACATATTGGAACACCTGGAGAGGGAGGGGAACACAGGCATTTTGAGGAATTGGACAAGTTCAGCATGGGTGCCAGGCAGAGTATGAGGTGGGAGAAAAGGGTAGGTGAACATAAAGCATTTAGGCCAGTGCCTGGCACAGTGGAAATAATAGGAAACAATGCCAACCTTTGGTATTATTATTTTTATTGTTAATTGTAAGGGCAGTTAGAAATCTTTGAGGGTTTAAGGTAGGGGAATGACTTGATGAGATTTTCATTTTAGGTTGTTTAAAGTCACTTCTTGAGGACTGTACGCTGGTGATGTACTGAGAGGTGGAGAAACTCAGTTGCTTCTCTGCTTTCCAAGCTGGGTCTTGAGGTGAGGTACATCACTCCTTCTCCTTGGTGCTAACATTCCAAGTCCAGGGAGCCTAATATGGATCCTGACATTGACCTTGTAGTAAAGTACCCCCTTTCCCTCCACCCCTTTTTTCCCCCTAGGATAGCTCCTGATCTAGAGAGTTTCTACTTGATCCTTCTTCACAAGTGGTTTTCCCTTTGAATATGTGGAAGAAAGGACTTAGGCCAACTTGTAAATGAGTGGACTTACTGTCCACTTGGTGTCACTTGAAATTGACCATGGCCTGTATACTGTGCCCTCAGAGTGTCCTTCAGGGGGCTTAGCAGCTCCCTCTGGTTCCTTACAGAGGTCACACCTGCAGCTCCTATTGGATATGACTAAATGGTATCCAAGGCCTAGAAGACACAATTATATATAACACTGTGCCCTCTGGCATGTTGCTGTCTGGGCTCTGTTCTATATCAGAGACAGTGGGTCTAAAACCCCATGACTGCTGATGTAACAGCAGATGGATGTGATAAGTCAGGAGCGACCATCATCTCAGTAAGTCAGGGGTGACTTCTACACAGGGAATTGTATCTTATGGATATGGTAACCTATGGGTATCCCAAGGTGTGTCTAATTGGGAAATAGAACAACTATTAGGGCAAATACGGAAAAAAATATTGTAGAAAGAAAAACAGAAAAAGCTTAAAGGTGAGAGTATAAATAAGAATATGGTGGATTTTTATCCTAAAAGCATGGAGACATATTCACTTGCATTAAACCAAGGTAACAAGCTCAAGTCTAATCCAGAGAAACCCAAATATTTCTTTGAAACTTGTGACATCCAAACCACAAAACAAGCAATGCAATTAAAAAAAGAAGGCAAATCAGGAAGAGATAGGAGTCTCTGATAAAGTATTCTGTGAAAGTCCAGCTTTATATGACATTCCTTTTCTTCTTAGGTTAGTTGGCTACATTCCTTTAGGACAGAAATCCCACCTGGCCAGCCATGTCCTCTTAGGCTGCCGTTCATGCTTCTGATGACCAGCGACCTTTTTAGCCTTTACCTGTACTGACAGGAACCTTCTGCCACCACCTGGGAAGCCGCTAAGCAGGAGCAGCTGTGGCCAGACTGGCCTCTGCTGAGTTTCCAGGCCTAACCATAGTGGCATATAAAACTCCTTGGAGAGTGACCTTGTGCCAGGGCAAGAGAGTTACGTTCATCCTAGAGATTAGTAGTTATTTTCGCACTTTTCTTAGATGGTTGAATCTGCCAGGTTCCACACAAGGAGGCAAAGGTATTGCCTCCATCAATCCATAAAATGGTGATAATTAATTTTATGTGTCAACTTGGCTGGGCCAGTGTCCAGATATTTGGTCAAACAGTGTTCTGGATGTTTCTGGGAAGGTGGTTGTTTTTGTTCTTGTTGTTGTTTGGTTGGGTTTCTTTGGATGAGTTTAACATTTAAATTGGTGGGCTTTGAGTAAAACAGATTACCCTTCGTAATGTGGGTGGGCTTTATCCAATCAGTTGAAGGCCTTAATAGAGCAAAGGCTGACCTCAGGGTGCTGGGATGAATTGGGAGATTGGGATTGACATATATACACTGCTATGTATAAAATAGATAACTAATGAGAACCTACTGTATAACACAGGGAACTCTACTCAATGCTCTGTGGTGACCTAAATGGGAAGGAAATCCAAAAAAGAGGGGATATATGTATATGTATAGCTGATTCACTTTGCTGTACAGCAGAAACTAACACAACATTGTAAAGCAACTATACTCCAATAAAAATTAATAATAATTTTAAAAGACTGATCTTCTCCAAGCAAGAAGGATTTCTGTCAGCAGACCACCTTTGGACTCGAACTGCAACTCTTCCTTGAATCTCCAACTTGCTGACCTTGCCTATCACATTGGGGATTCACTTGAAAACAGAGTCAATCAGGGTCAAGCAGAGTCCTTGTGGTTTGGCCCATGTGGTAAGGACATGTGCTTTGGAGACAGGCAGGCCGAGTTTTGAGCCCAGTTCCGCCATTTACTACGTGCATGATCCTAAACAACTGAACTTTTCTTAGTATCCTATTTTGTAAAAACAGAAATAATAATAGAACCTACCAATATTTATTAAGAACATTTCAGCTGCAAGTAAAAAAGTGCAACTCAAGAGGGCTAAAGCTAGTGCTTCTAATACTTTAATGGGCATACAAATCACCTAGAGATCTTGTTGAAATGGAGATTCTGATTCAGTAGGTCTGAGGTCTAAGGGAAAAAATGTGGAGAGGGGCTTTTTTGGGGAAGGGATGTCTGTGTACTTGGAAAGTGCAGTAGTAAATATTGCTTCAAGCACAGCTGGATCAAGTGTTTAAACTACATTTCCAATAATTTGTCACTTAGATTTTTAGTCTCTACTTACCTCTTTGTTTGCATCCCATGCTTCTAGAAGTTCCAGAATTACAATTTATCAGCTTGAAAAGCACAGAGAAGATAGAGCATCTTCCCCAATAGTTCCAGAAAAAGTCCCTTCATTGGTTTGGCTTTGTTTGCTTTTATTTAGATCATGCTTCACTCCTGAGTCAATCACAGTCATCAGGTGAACACAATACCTCAAGCCAAAGATGCTGATCTTAGGCTACAAACTCTCTAGCCCTGCGGCATTTAGTCATCCCTGGCCATCGCGACCCAGACTTTGGAACAAACATGTCGGATCTTTGAAGCCCTAGCTTTGGCTCTAGTATGCACAGTGAGATATTTTGCTTATTAAGTAGTTCCCGTTAATGAAGTGTTTCTTGGGAGGTATCTAGAACTATCCTTTTTTTTTTTCTAATTGCAAGTTTTAATTAAGTTTAAATTGGACAACATGACTATAAAATGGGAAATAAATTAGGACAAATCAAAGAAAACCTACAGAGGAAATTAAACTAGGAAAATGCGCATTGGGCAGGATCATGTGGGTGAGCTGGGATTAAATGGCTCATCTTTGGGAAGGACCTTGGCTCCTTGCTGTAAGTAAATGACCTTCTCCAATGAACTAAATGATATCCTAATGGCCTAAAAGGCTTAATGCACCTCCCCAATTTCTTCCCACTGATTAGTAGGCCCCCTGAGTATAATGCACTTCCTTATATACACACAGTAAATGACTAGAAGATGAGAATGTAGAAAGAGTTATTAAACTTTAAACCAACATTAAGATTTATGTCATGAACTGCTTTTCCGCAATGCGTTCTCTGACAGACTTGATTTTAAAGACTATGAAACACTCTCAGCTTATTGCTCAAAGGCCTTTCCAAAAATATAAATGATTGGCTAATGACCTAGGTCACCAGAGCATGTTGGAAAGATCTTTGTTCAGATACAATTTCAGGGGGCTTAGCTGAGGAAAGCTCATTATAGGTACCAATGATTAGATTTTTGTGCTTTTTCATTATGACCCATAGCACCACACATCAGTCACTGTGAGTCAGAGCAAATTGCAAAAGCAAACACATTCACATTCACATTCACATTCACATTCACATTCACATTCATCTGGCAAGTGTATTTGTTTTCTGGACTTTTGGAGGACAGTTTCTGGGTGCTAAGTCAATCATGATGAGTGCTGATTCAGAGAGAATGACTGGTCCACTTGGCAAGGCCGGTTTTATCCTCTCTTTTGCCAATCACCCAGAAGAGTGTTTAGAAGTCACTGGCAACATTTACTTCCTTTGATGGATTCATTCAGCTCTGGCAAGAGAAAATGTTTCTGTGTTGCCTGTGGTTGTAGTGCGGAACTCTGAGGTGTGCAAATAATTCCAAATGGCCCTTTGAAAGTAGCTGACTTAATTGGGTTGGTTTTAGATGTTAAAATGAAGGCAAGAGTTACCTTGCCTTGGAGTTCAGTGAAAAGGGTAAAAATTTAATTATTCCTCTAAAATGCATTAATTTATTCAACAAATATTTATTAAGGGCCTACTATATGGTGGTCACGGTGCTTGGTACAGAGAATACTGTGCTAAGATAAAATTGGACATAATTTATTTCCTCATGGAGCTTACTGTTTGGTGAGAGTCAAATTAAGAATTACACAAATAAATCTGTAATTTCTAATTATGATAGGTCAGTGAAGCAAATGATTTGGGCACTGGGGAGAAGATAAGAGAAACATAATATTGATGAAGGTGGGGTGGGAAAAACATGTATATTTGGACAAGAATAAATTTCTCATGTTCTAAAGAAACATTAATTAATCCCTCTTCAATTCCACATTCAAGTGAAAAAAGGCCTCAGTCAATCAAGGTACTTTGGACATAGTTACTTAACATTTGTAGGATTGTATGAGCATTTTGAATTCTTATTTAATAATCATGGAAATTACCAAAATGGATTAAGAAGGTCAAGTAATTTTTAAAAATTGAAATGAATACTTCCACTTACTAAAAAAAAATAACCCAATCAAGAATGAAATATGGTTTTCTGCATCTATTCTTGTGAAATGTAATTTAAACATCTTTGATCTGTGGATAGAATTATTTTTGTGTATTTAGGAAGCACTAAATCTGAATTACTTAAAATTGGTTTAATAGCTATACCTTTACATACTTAGCATTTATGTTCTATCAGCCTGTAATTTCTTATAATCATCATCATCAACACAACATCATTTATTTCATAAGAATTTATGGAACAATGTATTAGGTCAGAATACCACAGGCTGGGTGTCTTAAACAACAGAAATTTATTTGCTCACAGTTTTGGAGGCTAGAAGCCCAAGATCAAGGTGCCATCAGGGTTGGTTTCTGGTGAGCTGAGTTATAGGCACCTGGCTTCTTGCTGTGTCCTCACATGGCCTCTATTCTGTGAACACACAGAGGGTGAGCTCTGATATCTATTCCTCTTCTTACAAGGACACCAGTCCTATCGGATCAGGACTTCATTTCACCTTAATTACCTCCTGAAATGCCCTATCACCAAATATGGTCACATTGGAAGTTAGTTTCAACATATGAATTTGGGGGAACATAATTCAGTCCATTATAAGCACTTACTATGGGGCAAACTCTATGATAGGCACTAACATGAAGTGCTGAATGAGACAGTCACTCTCTCTCCCCTCATAGAGCTTCCAGTCTAGCTAGGTGGGCACACAGTAAACAGATAATTGCATAAATAAATATTTCTATCCTAGTGAGTACATCTTGGGGAAAGGACAGATTATATGCAAAGCCCAAAAGTAGCGCTTTTCCAGAAGCTTTGGGGTTAATATCAAGGTTAGCAAGAATAATGCTATAAATAAGTTCCTAATTTGAAGTTTTGGAGCAGATTATATATATGTAGTGGACAAAGAAAGATAATGAGCTGCAAAATTGGAAATACAGGGTGTTTTTTTTTTTTTCTTAGAATAGCACTGTATTTCCATCTTACATTTGGAAGTGCCTCATCTAATATAAAAATTCATGAGTGAAGAGGTTCAGTTTATAAATTTTTTTTTTTTTTTGGTCCGAAGAATATAGTGCTTTCTTCCTAATTATTTCAAGCCAGTCATTGTTATCAAAATCCAGTCTTTGTCATGAGGGACAACATGAAAGGAAGGAGCCTAGGCATTTTAGACTGTTAAACAATCAGGATATTTTCTTCTTCCCAAAACATCTCCAAACTACTAGTGGTCCCCACATGCCAGCAGCATAGTGTTTTATTATTAGTTTTTTCCTCTCAGATACCTTCCCTAACTCTTGATTTGGTGTACTTCGACTAAGTTCATAATCACAAACTGGAGTTGGACTTTGTACATATTCACAAGCTCAACTAGGCTCACAAAATTCATCTGTGTTGCTCAGCTGGCCCTGCCTTCCTCGAGGAACCCCAGAGCCAGGACCCAGAAGCACTAATAAGACAGTTCTGCTGTTGTGCTCAGAAGTCCCTTGGAAGACATCACAGCTGCAATTCCTCCAAATCTGAAAAGTATGGTTAGGACAGTATAACTCACTGATGCAAATATCCTGGTTGGCTCTTGATCAAAACAACAAAAACCAAAGTCTCTCCATCCTCATTTACCACTATCCTAGCTGTAATTTTGAACCAAGGAAAAACTAGGGAGAATGTTCTCAACTGAAATCAAATAATAAAAGAACTAGAGGAGAGACAGGTGGGGAGGAAAAGAGGAAACTCCCCGAAGAAAGCTTTAAAAAGGGATGCATCTGTGCTCTGATTGCCCAGCTCATTAGGGCTCCATCTCTGTGTTGAATCCAATGCCCCACCTGTATCCTGTTTCCTCATCACTTCACTGTCTCTTCATTACTACGCTGACACCTGTAAACATCATTCTGATTTATTTTACATGGCATACATTTCCATGTCTTATAAACCTTGGCTAGTTAATTTTCTCATAAATGATTTAAAATAGAGAAGAATGGACACTACTACAAGATGGCAAAACCCAGCTTTATCAGATCTTAATATCATGCCAGATCTTCATCAGACTATTTCTTTTAAGTAAAGATGTTAAATATTTCAGATGCAAAGAGGAGCTTCCTGTACACCCCTTCTCTCTCTTTTTCCTCCATATCCATAGCAGGAGTACTTACTACTGGGGGACCAGTGTTTATCACCCACATTATTATACTTTTGCCACAGATTTAGATAGCCATAAATATTATAGAATATTGCTTTGTAGATTTAAAAACTTTATATAAATGGTATCATACCTTATATATCCTTCTGAACTGGCTTTTATTGTCTCATTATTATATTGTGAAATTAACACATGCTGATACATGCAGTTCCAATTTGTTCTTTTTTTTTTTTAACTGCTGTAGAACATTAAGTGAATATACTTCAACACATTTTTCAATTTTCCTCTTGATAAAAATTTAGGTTGTTTCAATTCTTTTTTTTTTTTTTTTGCTATAATGAACTTCAATTACAACCTTGTACCTTTCTCCTCCCAAACATATGCAAGTGTTTCTCCTGAGTGTATATCTAGTCTCCAGGCTACCACAGCAAATTGCTACAAACTGGGTGGCTTAAAACAACAGATTTTTTCCTCTTACATTTTTGCAGGGCAGAAGCCCCATATCAAGGTGTCAGTCACTTCCTCCAGAAGCTCTAGGGGAGATTTCGTTTCTTGCCTGTTCCATCTTCTGTTGACTGTTGGCACTCGGCCTGGGGTTGCTTACTCCAATCTCTGCCTCTGTCTTTACGTGGCCATCTCCTCTGTGTCTCTCCTCTTCTGTTTGTGCCTCCTCTTCTTCTTCTTTTTTTTGTTTTTGAGAATTTTAAAAATTTTAATACAGTTCAAGTCAGTGTGCGTGATTCATTTCAGCTCCTTCACTGCCAAACCTGGGGGCAGGGATTGCTTCAGCTTCTCTGCCTTCTCTTTGTCTGTGATGACCAAGGTGTAAAGGTATCTGCTGCATCAAACTTTAAACTTCATATTATCCTTATTTTTCTTTATTTTGATCGACTTGGCGTCCTTTCGCCCGGCTGTGAGCAGAAAACCCTTGACTTCCTCAATTTTGTGAGGCATGGCAACGAGGCGTGGAGAGCATGGCTGGAACCTTCCATCCAGGCCCGGGGTCCCCAGATATCACCCAGTCGTGGATTACCACGGATTACCTCCCACTCCCCACATAGGGCCCAAGAGACCTGTGCCTTGTCTTCTTATAAGGACACTTGTCATTGGATTTTGGATCCATCTAGATAATCCAAGATCTCATTTTGAGATCCTTAACTTCACATGCAAAGACCCTTTTCCCAAATAAAGTCACATTCACAGATTGCAGGTTGACAAGTCTTTTGGGGGCCATCATTCCCAACCTCAGCACTGCTGAAATTTTGAACCAGATAATTCTTTGGGCATAAGGATAATCTGTGCTTTGTAGGAAGTTTAACAGTATCTCTAGCCTCTGTGGACTATATTGCAGTAGTATCCCCTCCCTCCTCCCTTGCCTTTGCAACCCCAGATGTGACAACTAAAAATGTCTCCAGACATTGCCAAATACCCCCTGGATAGGTGAACTACTCCTCTCCTTGTTGAGAAACACAGATTTAGGGGAAAGTTGCTGACTTATAGGATATGAGCTTTTAAAAACTTTACTAGATATTGTCAGTAGTTGTCCAAAGTCATTGTACCAATTTAAACTCTTAGCAGCAGTATGTGACAGTTCCCATAGCTCTGCAACATTATTTGTACTTGGTAGTGTCAGACTTTTTTTTTGTCAATTTGGTGCTATCTCATTGTTGTTTTAATTTACATCTTCCTAATTTCCAGTGTGGCTGAGCATCTTTTTTTGTTTGTTTGTTTTTCTAAACATCATTTATTAGAAAATACAATTCCAGAGAAAGTAGGAGATAAAGGACGTCTGGGATGAGCATCTTTTTATTCATCTATTTTCCATTTGGGTTTCTTGGTCAATGAATTGCTTCTTCATACTTTGTCCATTTTTTTTTTTCTGTTTTCATTTTCTTTTTGAGTTAAAGGAGCTCTTTATATATTCAGGAGACTAGTCCTTTTTCAGTTATGTCCAATGCTAATGGTTTCTCATTTGTACATTATCTTTTGTTTATAGTATCTTTTTTTGGTGACAAACTTCTAAATTATAGCATTATCAATTCTTTTTTATGGTTTTCACTCTTAGGGTCTCTTAATGTCTCTTTGAAGTGTAAGGAGGCAGTCATGCTGCTTGAGGAAGATTGTAAGGACTAATCATATCCGAAAGAATTTAGTACTGTGGGAGGTGTCATCACATGTTGGAAAGACACAGAACAGTGTGCAGACTGCAGTCCCAGAATGCCCTAGCCGCAACTCCAAAACTGTGTTTTGGAGAAATAACTCACCTGCTTTATCTTTCCAAGCGCTTGTCTAAAGGGGAAGGAGATTTGAGTCTCTGCATGACCCTAGTGTATTTAAAAATTTTACACACTTGTGAGTTCTCTAAGAGATGCAACTTACATCTCAGCTGTAGGAATCATCTTAACAGTCTTCTAGACTATTGGTAAAATTACCTGGACTGTAACAAAGGAAAACACACAAAATGGGAAACATATACAGATTATACAAATGAATGATGAAATGTCAGCCTAAAGTGCACACTTTCTCTTTTACTTTCATGTATCTTGAGACAAAGGCTGAGAGTGAACCCAATTGTTACCTTTTGTGATATCAAAAATATGTCAGATATAATGCACGTACATACTTTTTAGCACAATATTTAAATTGTATTTTTTTCCCTTATAATTAATTCTTTTAATCACCAGTCCATGTTAGCCTAGTGATAACCACTTGGGGGTGCTTCTGAAGAGTCTATATACCCTATCTTCAGGGACACTTCACTAAACTTGATTTCCATTTAATCGATATTGTGATTTTTCTTTTCAACTAGATCTTGCCATGCATGATGTTGTTTTTGACCAACTTAGGAATCACCCCAGATCCTCACAAATATTACAAATATCTGAAAATGAATCTTGGACTTCTTTCACAGTTAAAAATCTTTCTTGTTCGGTAAATTCAGTTTAATATTTTCACTTACTACTCACAAAAGTTTCATTTTGTAGCCACCCCCGCAAAAAAAAAAAGGCTTTCACTCATCTTAGTCATAACTATACTCATTATAGGTTTACTTTATATTCATTATAATATTATTTTAAGCTAATAATACTGTAACTATTAAAATTCAATGGCCATTAAGTCATACACTCTTAAACTATTAAACATTTAGCTTATGTACTGGTTAAAGTAGGGAACTTTCATTTGCACAATCGTGGGTGTGAACCGAGAGCCTCAGTTTTCTGATCGTCAGCAGTGACATATGCCAATTTCTCTCTAGTTAGTTTGGGAGTTTGGCTTCATATCACATTAAACAGAGGTGACACTTCTGGCCTACTGTGTGACAGATGAACTTTCTGGAGATCATGGCACCTAATAGATCATTTAATGTGAGCAGCTCTGACACATGACCAAACTCCTTAAGCATTAGAGAAACTTCATGCAAGTCAATGCCCTGTTGAAGTCTGCTGTCATTTCCAATGAGTGTCCACAACTGCCATTGGCAGCTTTGAGAATTGTTGCCAGTGATACTGAGGACAGAGGGTCAAGCCACTTTGCTGTAGAGTGGTCCAAATGTATCTCAGGGGAAGACAATGATACCTAAGAGGAGAAATCAAGGGATGCCAAAAGAGCATTTTTCTTTCCTCTTGATCTTACAGTACACTTGTTAAACTTGTGCTCATACAATTGGCAGTTCTAACTAGCAAATAAAATAAAATAAAATAGGATAGCTTACTGGTATTTGAAAAAAAGTACATTCAGTAAAACATTATTGAGTGAACGAACAGCAAGATGACTAGCAAATCATTGGTATGACTATGTATAGTAATAGTCATCTTACTCATTGATTGTCATTTATTTAAATTTTTATGTTATATTGGACTATAGTTGATTAGCAGTGTTGTATTAGTTTCAGGTGTACAGCAGAGTGATTCAGGTGTACATATACATATATCTATTTTTCTTCAAATTCTTTTCCCATTTAGGTTATTACAGAATAATGGGAGGGCAGAATCAAGATGGCATACTAGGAGGACGTGGAATTCGCGTCTCCTCACAACTAGGGCACCTACCAGCCACCGGTGGGGGACCACTGACACCTAAGGGGATGGGAGGAACACCCAGCGACTGGGAAGGACGTGGGGTGTGGGGGGAGTGAAGGGGGAGGAGAAGTGGAGGTGGGATGGGACCTGCACCCCTAAGGGATGGCTGGGGGAAGGGAGGAGTTCCTACACCCAGCAGGACTCAGCCATGGTTAGGGGTCCAGCGCCACAGGGGAGACTCTGGGGGAGATGGTGGGGGAGGGGTGCGAAGGAACGGAAGGGAATGCGGCCAGTACTTTCCCTGTCCACTTAGGCACTGGGGAGCCTGTTGGGCTCCCCGGCCTAATCCTCTGCCCTCGGAGCCTCCCTCCTGCTGTGCAGAACCCAAGCCCCACCCCTAAACCCCCACCCAGGGCCCCACCTCTACACTAGGAGACCCCCTCCAATGTGCTGCGCCTAAACCCCACCCACACACCCTCACTCAGGGCCCTACCTCCAAACTCCAGAACTCCACACTCCAGAGGCCCTCCTTCCGACGTGCTGCCTCTCCCCTTCCCTGCAGGTCCTAAGCAGAGGCCCCAGCCCAAGCTTGAATGTCGCCCCGCCTAGGCCCTGCCCCCAGGGCCTTTTCCACCTATGTGGGTCCTGAGCCTAGGCCCCAACCTGCCTAAGTCCAGCCCCACCCTAAACCCCGCCCCTGCCTAAGTTCCACCCTGGCCTAAACTCCAACCCCATAGCCAAGGCTTTCTTTCTTTTCTTTTTTCCTCTTTTAGACTGGGGTTCCATTTTACCTTGTTGATTCATTGTTGTTGATTCTTTTCTATTTTTATATTTCCCAATAAATCTTTTATTTCTCTAATTTTATTTTATTCTTTATACTTTGCTATTGTTCTCTCCTTTTGGCTTATCACCCCCCACCCCACTTTTTTTTTTTCTGTTGTGGTTTTATTTTACCTTATTGCAGTTGTTTTAATTATACTTTTATTTTTCCTAATATATTTTTTATCTTTCTAATTTTATTTTGTTTTTTATTATTTGATATTGTACAGTGCTTTTTTTTCTTTCTTTCTTTCTTTTATTTTTATTTATTTATTTTTTTACCACACCACGAAGCTTGTGGGATCTTGGTTCCCAGGCCAGAGGTCAGGCCCAGCTCCTGTGGTAGGAGCTCTGAATCCAAACCACTGGACTAACAGAGAACCTCAGACCCCAGGGAATATCAATCAGAGTGAGGCCTCCCGGAGGTCTTCATCTCAGCACCAAGACCTGGCTCTATCCAACTGCCTGAAAACTCCAGTGCTGGACGTCTCAGACCAAATAACCAATAAGAGAGGAATACAGCACCATCCATCAAAAAAAAAAAAAAAAAAAGAAACGACAAAAAATATGTTACAGACAAAGGAGCAAGGTAAAAACCTACAAGACCAAATAAATGAAGATGAAATAGGCAACCTACCTGAAAAAGAATTCAGAGTAATGATAGTAAAGATGATCCAAAAGCTTGGAAACAAAATGGAGAAAATACAAGAAACATTTAACACGAATCTAGAAGAACTAAAGAGCAAACAAACAGTGATGAACAACATAATTACTGAAATTAAAAATACTCTCGAAGGAATCAATAGCAGAAAAACTGAGGCAGAAGAATGGATAAGTGAACTGGAAGATAAAATGGTGGAAATAACTGCCAGCAAGCAGAATAAAGAAAAAAGAATGAAAAGAATTAAAGACAGTCTCAGAGACCTCTGGGGCAACATTAAACTCACCAACATTCAAATTATAGTGGTCCTAGAAGAAGAAGAGAAAAAGAAAGGGTCTGAGAAAATATTTGAAGAGATTATAGTCGAAAACTTCCCTAACATGGGAAAGGAAATAGTCAAGTCCAAGAAGCACAGAGAGTACCATACAGGATAACCCCAAAGAGAAACATGCCAAGACACATATTAATCAAACTGTCAAAAATTAAATACAAAGAAAAAATATTAAAAGCAGCAAGGGAAAAACAACAAATAACATACGAGAGAATCCCCAAAAGGTTAAGACCTGATTTTTCAGCAGAAAATCTGCAAGCCAGAAGGGAGTGGCAGGACATATTTAAGGTGATGAAAGGGAAAAACCTACAACCAAGATTACTCTACCCAGCAAGGATCTCATTCAGGTTCGATGGACAAATTAAAACCTTTACAGATAAACAAAAGTTAAGAGAATTCAGCACCACCAAATCAGCTTTACAATAAATGCTAAAGGAACTTCTCTAGGCAGGAAACACAAAAGAAGGAAAAGACCTACAAAAACAAACCCAAAACAATTAAGAAAATGGTAATAGGAGCATACATCACAATAATTACCTTAAATGTAAATGGATTAAATGCTCCCACCAAAAGACATAGACTGGCTGAATGGTTACAAAAACAAGACCTGTACATATGCTATCTACAGGAGACCCACTTCAGACCTAGGGACACATACAGACTGAAAGTGAGGGGATGGTAAAAGATATTGCATGCAAATGGAAATCAAAAGAAAGCTGGAGTAGCAATTCTCATATCAGAAAAAATAGACTTTAAAATAAAGACTATTACAAGATACAAAGAAGGACACTGCATAATGGTCAAGGGATCAATCCAAGAAGAAGATATAACAATTGTAGATATTTATGCCCCCAAAATAGGAGCACCTCAGTACATACGGCAAATGCTAACAGCCATAAAAGGGGAAATCGACAGCAACACAATCATAGTAGGGGACTTTAACACCCCACTTTCACCAGTGGACAGATCAACCAAACTGAAAATAAATAAGGAAACATAAGCTTCAAATGATACATTAAACAAGATGGACTTAATTGATATTTATAGGACATTCCATCCAAAAACAACAGAATACATTTTCTTCTCAAGTGCTCATGGAACATTCTCCAGGATAGATCATATCTTGGGTCACAAATCAAGCCTTGGTAAATTTAAGAAAATTGAAATCATATCAAGTATCTTTTGTGACCATAATGCTGTGAGACTAGATATCTATTACAGGAAAAAACTGTAAAAACTACAAACACATGGCGGCTAAACAATATGTTACTACATAACCAAGAGATCACTGAAGAAATCAAAGAGGAAATCAAAAAATACCTACAAACAAATGACAAGGAAAACACGATGACCCAAAACCTATGGGGTGCAGCAAAAGCAGTTCTAAGAGGGAAGTTTATAGCAATACAATCCTACCTCAAGAAACAAGAAAACTCCCAAATAAACAACCTAACTTTACATCTAAAGCAATCAGAGAAAGGAGAACAAAATAACCCCAAAGCTAGCAGAAGGAAAGAAATCATAAAGATCAGATCAGAAATAAATGAAAAAGAAATGAAGGAGACAATAGCAAAGATCAATAAAACTAAAAGCTGGTTCTTTGAGAAGATAAACAAAATTGATAAACCATTAGCCAGACTCATCAAGAGAAAAAGGGAGAAGACTCAAATCAAAAGAATTAGAAATGAAAAAGGAGAAGTAACCACTGACACTGCAGAAATACAAAGGACTGGAATAAAGACACAGATGTAGAGAGTGCACTTGAGGACACGGGGAGGGGGAAGGGTAAGCTGGGATGAAGTGAGAGAGTAACATTGACATATATACAGTTCCAAATGTAAAATAGATAGCTAGTGGGAAGCAGCTGCATAGCACAGGGAGATCAGCTCGATGCTTTGCTACCACCTAGAAGGGTGGGATAAGGAGGGTGGGATGGAGATGCAAGAGACAGGGGATATGGGGATCTATGTATACATATAGCTGATTCACCTTGTTATGCAGAAGAATCTAACACAACATTGTAAAGGAATTATTCTCCAATAAAGATGTTTAAAAAAAGAATATTGAGCAGAATTCCCTGTGCTGTATAGTAGGTCCTTGTTGTTTATCTATTTTAAACATGTAGTGTATACATGTCAATCCCAAACTCCCAATCTATCTCTCCCCTGCACCTTTCCCCTTTGGTAACCATAAGTTTTTTTTTCTAAGTCTGTGAGTCTGTTTCTGTTTTGTAAGTAAGTTCATTTGTATCATTTTTTTAAAAAAATTCCGCATACAATTGTCATTTATTTACCCATTTAACAAATAGTTATTGAGTGCTGACATTGTGCCTAAACCTGAGCTAGGCACTAGGGATTCAGTGGTGAGCACAGATACTGTCCTGCTTTCATTGGACAGACAATCAAATGGGGAAGAGAACTATTAATTAAATAATCTCACAGAGAAATTTAAAACTGCAACTATTTTTTTTTATCATTGTTAGTTTTTTAAGATTTTTTTTTGATGTGGACCAACTTTAAAGTCTTTACTGAATTTGTTACCATACTGCTTCTGTTTTGTGGGGTTTTTTTGTTGTGTTTTGTTTTGTTTTGGCTGTGAGGCATGTGGGATCTTAGCTCCCTGATCAGGGATCGAACCCACACCTGCTGCATTGGAAGGCAAAGTCTTAACCACTGGATCACCAGGGAAGTCCCCCAAACTGCAATTATGCTGAGTGGTACTAAAGAGAGAGGCATGGTGCTTTAAGGATTGAGCAAGGGACGTCAGGGAAGGCTGCCCTGAGAAGGTGTGATAGTTAAGTTTTGAGTCAAATACAGCAAGAGAGAAATGGAAGAGACATTCCTGAAAGAGAGCAGTGTGTGCCAAGGTCCTGTGAGGTGCGAGAGGTGGGTACCTCTCATTGTGGGAGAAAAGCAGTGTGTTCTGTTACCCTATGAAGCTGGAGAGAGATATAGGGCTAGGCTTGGAAGAGCCTTCTGTGCCATATTCAAGTGATTTGATTTTACACCTAGAAAAACAGGAAGCCATTACAGAATTTGAGCAGAGGATGACTTGATCAGATTTGAGTTCCAAAAAGATAATTCTGCCATATGAGGAATGGGGGTTGGAAGGGGTCAAAGCTAGCTAACTAGTAAGGGTAGACTAGTTAGGATGGTCTTCCAATAGTTCTGATGAGCTAAAGGTCTCTTGAATGACAGTAGATGGGGAGAGGGATGGAGATGGTAAGACGTAGATGAATTCATGTGATAATTAGAAAATAAAAGGACTTGGTACTAGATTGAAAATGGAGGTAAAGAAGAAGGAAATGTTAAGGATGACCAACACCCAAGTTTCTAGTAACTGAATGGCTGATGATGTCATTCACTGAACCTGGGAACACTGGCAAAGGACCATATTCAGGGAGGAAGGTTATGAGTTTGTTTTGGGTCTGGAGTTTTCTCTTGAACACTTGAATATTTGGATCTAGCATTGAGAAGAGAAGTCTAGGTTATAGATACAAAATATGAAATTGGGAGTCATCTGTGCACAAATGGGTGATAATTGAAAGTAAATTACTGTGGTAGACAGAATAACGGCCTCTCCAAGATGTCCATGTCATAATTTCCAGAGCCTGTGAATGTGTTATCTTACATGGCAAAGGGAAATTAAGATAGCGTATGGAATTAAGGTTGTTATTCAGCTGACTGTGCAATAGAGATTATCCTGGATTATCTAGGTGGACCCAATGTAATCTCAAGGGTCCTTAAATGTGGAAGACAGCAGTAGAAGAGTCAGTTTCAGAGGGATGTGATGTGAGAAAGCCTTGTCCTGTCATTGCTGGCTTTTGTTTTGTTTTGTTTTGTGGTTTGTTAATAACATTTTATTTTTAAATTATCATTTGTTATATTTACCAGTTTGCCAAACTACTTTATTTATTTATTTATTTTTGGCATTTTATTTATTTATTTATTTTAACATCTTTATTGGAGTATAATTGCTTTACAATGGTGTGTTAGTTTCTGCTTTATAACAAAGTGGATCAGCTTATAATGGAAGGAACCTCTTGTCAAGGAATAGGGGCAGCTCTAGAAGCTGGAAAAGACCAGAAAATAGATTTTCCCCTAGAGTCTTCAGAAAGGAATATAGCCCTGATTAGACTTGGATTTTAGTACAGTGAGACTCATTTTGGAATTCTGATCTCCAGAACTGTAAGATGATAAAACTGTGCTGTTTTAAGCCACCAAGTTTGGGGTAATTACGGCAGCGATAGGAAACTAATCCAGTTACCTTGAGAAAAGTTAAAGAGAGAGAGGGCCTAACACTGAGTCATGGAACTCTATTACATAATGGTGATATAAAGAAGAGAAACTTACTAATGAGACAGGGAAGAAAGAGAAGAGGAAAACCAGGAGAATTTAGGGTTCTGGAAGCAAGAGGAGAGAGTCTTTCATAAGGAGGTCAAGCAGGATGAGAAATGTATGCTGGATTTGGTGGTAGGAGCTCATGGATGACTACGGTGACAACTGTTTTGTTGGAATGAAGGGAGCTGGGTCCAGTTTGGGGTTGGATGTGGTGTTAGTGCGAGGTGAAGAGGCAAAGATAAAGACTATGGGCAATGCTTCTAAGACGTTTACTTGTACAGTGGAAGGAAAAGTTACAGAAATGTTACCTTGGAATAATAATAATATTCCTGAACCTTGGCATTGTTGACATTTTGGATCAGGTAATTCTTTGTCGTGGGGGACTATCTTGTGTATTATGGAATGTTTAGCCATTTCTCTGGTCTCTGACCACTAGATGCCAGTTGCAGTCTCTTCCCTCAGTTGTGACAACTAAAATTGTCTGTAGCCATTGTTAAATATCCCCTAGGGATGAGTGACAAAATGCCCCTAATTGAGAACCACTGCTTTGTACAGTAAATAAAGAATCCCCTGAGTTTGATTTGGTCCAAGTACATCAGACTTATTTTTTTCTGAAGGGTAAAAGGGCATCAAATGAGTGCAACATTATTTGATGGGCTCCTTCAAAGCTCATGCTCTAGAGACACTTGATTTTTAGGTACCTACTCTGAGTTGATAGGAATTGAATTTGTATAAATGGTATTATTGTGCATGCTCTCATATAAGAATCTGAAAAGATTAGCCTAGGATGGACTCCAGTTATATTCAAAGTTTGTTCTAATTCTGTCTTTGCCATTTAATCTAGATTGGTGACCAGACGATGATGGAACAGCATGGTTCCAAGAAACTGCCCTTACCCCAGTATCATCTGCCTATAAGGATTCTAATAGCATTAGCTGAAATCTCAAAGCAGGTGCTCATCAAATCATGCTGAAATCTTTCACACTGTTTAAAAAAAAAAAAAGACAGAGTGTCTGCATTCTAACGTGGTTGATGTGGCTTTTCAGAAATTTAATGGGAAATGCAGTCCAAACCTTATTTCTGAGCTTTGAAGAAAAGGATTGCTTTTTTAGATTGGATGCATATGTTGAGTCTCAGACGTATGAAGACTCTATTTCTCTTGCCACCATTCACAAGATCCTTCCTGTTGGATTGGCTCTTTGGGTGTGCCTAAATGTCCCCCACCTATGTATTCATCCCTTCTTCCTCCCTAACTCCTGGCAATGCTTGATCTTTTTACTATTTCCATAGATTTGCCTTTTCAGAATGTCATGTAGTTGGGATCATACAGTGTGTATTCTTTTCAGATTGTCTTCTTTCACTTCGTAATGTGCATTAACATTCCTCCATGTCTTTTTGTGGCTTGGTAGCTCATTTCTTTTTAGCACTGAATATTCCATTGTCTGGATGTACCGCAGCTTATTTATCCAGACACCTACTGAAGAACATGTTGGTTGCTTCCAAGTTTTAGCAATTCTAAGTAAAGCTGCTGTAAACATCATGTGCAGGTTTTTGTGTAGACATAAGTTTTCAACTCGTTTTGGTAAATACCAAGAAACATAATTGCTGGACCATATGGTAAGAGTGTGTTTAGTTTTGCCAGAAACTGTTCAACTGGCTTTCAAAATGGCTGTACCATTCTGTGTTCCTACCAGCAATGAGAGTTCTTATTGCTCCACATCCTAGCCAGCATTTGGTGTTGTCAGTGTTTTGGATTTTGGCCATTCTAATAGATGTATAGTGGTATCTCATGTTTTAATTTTCAATTCTTTAATGATATGTGATGCTCTCCATCTTTATTTATTTATTTATTTATTTATTTATTTATTTATGGCTGTGTTGGGTCTTCGTTTCTGTGCGAGGGCTTTCTCTAGTTGTGGCGAGTGGGGGCCACTCTTCATCGCGGTGTGCGGGCCTTTCACTGTCGCGGCCTCTCTTGTTGCAGGGCACAGGCTCCAGACACGCAGGCTCAGTAGTTGTGGCTCACGGACCTAGTTGCTCTGCGGCATGTGGGATCTTCCCAGACCAGGGCTCGAACCCATGTCCCCTGCATTGGCAGGCAGATTCTCAATCACTGCGCCACCAGGGAAGCCCTCTCCATCTTTTTATATGCCTATTTACCATCTGTATATCTTCTTTGATGAGGTGTCTGTTCAGATCTTTGGCCCATTTTAAAATCAGGTTGTTCATTTCCTTATTGTTGAGTTTTAAGAGTTCTTTGTATACTTTGGTTAGTAACCTTTTATCAGAAATGTCTTTTGCAAATATTTCCTCCCAGTCTGGCTTGTCTTCACATCCTTTTGAGTGTTTTAACTTAAAAAAAATAAGTTCTTGCTCATTTGAAAGCCTATTAAGCAGTATAAGGAGAAATGTAATCCACAGCTTTTTAGGATATTAATATTGAATTTAGCAGAAATGTTAGGAGGTATGGACATACCTAAGCCCTTTGCCATCTTTCTGGGTCATTTAAATACTTTTCCCATAGCAGCATGAAGTGGTTTTCCTCCAGCTGCAAAAGAATTGCAGTGTGAGACCATGAATTTAGTTTGAAAATACCAAATTTGTGAGACCTGAGGAAATTTAATCCTTGGCAAAATGTGCTCAGCTTCTCACTTAAGAAAAAGAATTAAAACAAACCAGAGGTGTTCTTGCCTATATCTGGTGGCTTTAGAAGTTTCCCTATGGGAGAAAGTTACGCTTTAATGAAGAATTAGTTTAAGCAGGGTGGATTAAGTTGCTAAAATTCATCTCCATAGTAATTTAGCAAGGGAAAAATTAAGATGTTGGCCACAGTTGTTATAAATTTGGTCAGAGCTGAAGATCCATGTGAATAACTTTGGGAAGGTGATACTCATTCCAGTTGATCATTTAGCCATTAAATACCAATCTTGCACATAGTGGGTCCTCTACTCAAAAGTGCTTTTGCTTATGAGTTACATGTCAGTGTAAATGAGCCAATCTCATAATTCTTTTCACGTGTTCAATGACTGCATATTTTCCTGCGTTTATTTTACTGTGCCTCCTATGTTCTAAGAACCGTTTAAGTTTTGAGGGGAACACAAGTTTGCATAATGTGATTTCTGGCATTAAGGACCTTTACTGATGACTAGAAGAAAGACAAATGTATGGAACTTTCTGTGGTCTGAAAGATAGTCCATCTTTCCTGAATGATATAAAAGAAAAAAATTCCAGTTTTTTTTAACCACTTCCTAATGTACAATTTGACTTCTATACAGTGTCATTTAACTTGGAGGAACAGTGAAACTGTGATGGTTAATTTTCCGTGTCAACTTGACTGGGTCATAGGATGCCCAGATAGTTGATTAAACATTATTTCTGGTGTGTCTGTGAGGGTGTTTCTGGATGAGATTAGCTTTTCAGTCAACAGACTGTGTAAAGCAGATTGCCTTCCCCATTACAGGTGGACCTTGTCTAGTTCGTTGAGGGCTGAAAAGAACAAAAAAGGGGAGGAAGGGAGGATTTGTTCTCTTCCTGACTACATAAGCTGGGACGTTGGTTTTCTCTTACCCTTGAACTGGAAATTACACCATCAGCATTTCTGGTTCTCAGGCCTTTGGACTCAGACTGGAAAAAAAAATTATATATATAATATATAAAATTATATGTATTATATAATTATTATAATATAATATTGTATGTTATGTATAATATTTTATATATAATAAAATTATATTATAATGTGTGTGTGTGTGTATATATATATATCTCCTATTAGTTTTGTTCCTATGGAAAACCTGACCGATACAGGAACCAAAGCACTTAAATTTAAAGGATAATTTATTTTTTAAAAGGTATTCAAGAAAAAAGAGAAAAAAACCTTTGTATTCATACAGTTTCAAGTTGTTGGCTAAACTGACAGATATTTCCCTGTTTCTCACCCCCCAAACTGTATCATTTCATCTGAGGATTTAAAATTGGGCAACCAAAGATCACTCGGATTGTATTTAGTGACGCATGCCAGGTCAATTTATTTTAACATGCAGAAGTCTAAATTGTCAGTAATAACCATCTCAGGGAAGAACTGTAGGAAAAACTCAATATTCCTGTTGAGAGTTTTCAATAGTACTTAATGATTTTACACATCTGCCACACAGACATGAAGAAGGCTCAGTTAAAACCCATAACAGAGTAAGCAAGCACTGCCTAAAAAGGGGAAAAAAATCTATATCAAAACCACAAGATAAATATGACTAGCAGAATAAATCTTAGTTTCAGTGGACAGGTAGGTAATATACGTTGGAAATTTACAGACTTGATCATGGTAGGGTTGTGCTTCAGTTTCCTTGTTTATAGCATAGTGATAACAAAGTACCTACCTCCCAAGATTGTGGTGAAGATTCAATGAGATAATATAGGTGAAGCTCTTAGAACAACACCTAGCTTATAAGAAACACTCCATACACTTTCAAAAAATAAAATTGAGTAGAGCATTGGGCCTCTTCAGCAACCTTGCCCCCTTCCTCAATAACTAAGCTTCTCTGAAAGTAAGACAGAAGCTGCCATAGTGTTGGGGAGAGTGATGGAAATTGCAAAGGTCCATGACAGGCTGGTAGAGGAGAGTGATGGGGACTTTCTTGAGACAGGTGGGGTCTTTCAGCAGGTCCAGGCTTTATCACCCATGGGGAGTTGTTTGGTGGTTTTCAGAGTAAATCCTGGATTGTGATTTTAGGATGGGGAGCTGAGCTTAGAGCTTCACCTTCTCCCAGTCCTTGAGAGAGATTATCTGTGGGGCTGAGTATTGCTAGACGCTTTTCCCTTTGACTGGAAATCTAGGAAAACGACCTGGGCAGCCAGTCAATGGTATAGATTCTAGAATTTATTTAATAGTGGAGATGTTTAGGACCATAGATATCACCTGATCTCACTTCCCCATCTTAAAAGTGAGGAGACTAAGGCCTAGATTGGTAAACTGACTTGCCCAAGGTCACCCAACATATAGTATGGCAAAGCTGACACTGAAGTCCAGGTTTCCTGACTCCACATTCTGTGCTTATAGAACACATCTGTGAAAGAGAGAGAGCAAGAAAGAGATTGGGACACAGAGGATTAAGGGGTGGAATTTAGATCAACATTTCTCCATAGGTGCATCATACTACAATTTCACATCATAAATAATAGTATTGATGTCTATCACTTATCAAATATTTACTATGTGATTATCGCTTCATGTACATATATTAATTAATCCTTATAACAGCATCATAAGGTAAGCACTGTTGTTATACCTACTTTATAGATGAGGGAACTGAGGCTTGGAGAGGTTCAGCAAATTGTCCAGTATTATGCAGCTAATAAGTGACAGAGCCAAGACTAGAATAATGAGTATTGGCAAATGACATTTCAGTTGACATTAAGGCCATTTAAAAAGAGTCTTGGGGAGAGGCTTGGTCCCTTCTCCACTCCAGGTTTTAGTTTACACACTTTTAAAGTGCAACAGATGATCTTCAAGATACGTGCATGAGTTATTGTTCTATTACTTTATTTTTCCTGGTGTTTTGACTGCACACAAGATTTTTCTAAAGTTTGAGAATAAGTATGCAAGGTTTTCATTCCTGATAAAATGAGGGTTAAATGAAGTGGTAGCTAATGCTAAAAGCTCTTGCTGACTCATTCTGGGATGACCACATGCCTCCCAGGACAGCCTTTCTAGGCCTCCTTCCACTCCATTATTTCAGGTTTGATGGATGGTGATATTACCTTGTTCCTGCTTAAGAATCTTGGTGCCTCTATTTTTTCTAGATTAAATGAGGTTTTAACAAGGCTTATGGGTTGATTCTTTGTCATTAAAATAACAAATGGATTGAAAACAGCCTTCTGTCTCTTTGGAACCCACCACGGTTCGTGGATGATAATCCAGCCGGTGATGGAACAACAGAGAGCCATGAGGCTATCAGAGAGGGGAAATGTAAAATTCCCTGTGATTTGTCAGTGAGAATGGAGAATCTCAAACATCTCAGAGAATAAATTTAAATCCATGGCTGGATAGTGCGACTTTCTAGAACAAATTTTCATAAATGTGCAGTGAGATTGGCTTGGGGATATGGGATTTTTTTTTTTTTTTTTTTTTGTTTTTTAAATTTAGGCTGCTCCAGCTCTTAGTTGTGGCACACGGGATCTTCACTGAGGCACGTAGACTTCTTAGTTGCGGCACTCAGGCTCCTTAGTTGTGGCATACAAACTCTCAGTTGTGGCATGCAAACTCTTAATTGTGGCGTGCATGTGGGATCTATTTCCCTGACCAGGATCGAACCCAGGCCCACTGCATTGGGAGTGTGGAGTCTTACCCACTGGACCACCGGGGAAGTCCCTGGGATGTCTTGAAAAACATTCAGACCTTGATGTTTTTGACTGTAATCACTGGGTGAGAGGCCAGAAAAGTAATAGATCGCATGTTTATTCTTCTATGGAAACTATGGAAATAAGTGGCATAAGCATTTAAAATTTTAGAACTAAAGGGTTTTAAAACATCAGGAAAAAGTTGAGTTAAATGAGAACATGGCTCTCCCCTAGGCAGAGATGTTAATCTAATACCAGGAGTTCTGATTCAAGTCCGTGGAGCTGTCTAGGCGGCAGGAATTGGAATATTAATTAGGTCCAAGGGGGCTGGACTTGTATGCCTGGAGCAGATCCCCACCGAAAGAAGCAAGATCAATGTCAAAAGAAGAGAATAATTCCACTTCCTGTTTCTCATCCCGCTTATGAGGAGAACAATTTAGATCAAGAGTGATACTGTCATGAGAAAGATGATATGTCTTTCAACAAGCTGCCAATTGAAACTTTTAAAATAAATGACTGCAGTGAAGATGTTAAATTCAGGTCAGTTTAAGGAATTGACTAATGACAGCAACAGAGATCACAGGAAATGATACAATCCTAAAACTGACAGGAGGTGAGATGGAGGTTACTCTGTAGTAAATTATGTGCAGAAATGGGTTAGCTACTCTGTTCAGAATTGACACAGAGAAGCCTCCAACTTCAAAAGCTTCCAACGGCTTTCTCACCCTCACTTTTTGAGTGGCTAGTTGTGTGATCTGGGTAAGTTTCTTCTCTAAAGGGGCTTCAGTTTCTCCATCTGTAAAATGGGGAATTTGGCTGGCTCATCATTTAGGTTTCTTCTACTTCTTACCTATTTTTAGATCTGCTACCATGAATGTTTGCTGGCAGAAATAGGAGCATTAATACACTTTACTTACTATAATTTTCAGGCAATAGAATCTTCCCCATCCATTTAAGTTCATGGTTCTTTCTCTCATCCTTGGAATCCAGAGTGTTTGTGGCTGGTATCCTTTATTTGACACCTATCAGTATTCTGAACGGTTGTTGTTAGCAACTTGAAGGGCAAGATTTGTACCTTATTCCATTTTGCATCCTGAATGTTTAGCACAAGAATTGCAGTTAGTACCTACCACCGCTACCACTAACAACAATAATTGTAATATCAACAGTAATAGTTACTATGTATTTAGTGCTTACACATGTGGTGGGCATTGTGCAAGGCACTCCATATACATGATCTTATTTAGGCCTCACGAGAGGGGAAACAGAGAGATTGAGCAACATGCCTAAGGTCACACAGCCCATAACTGGCAGAACCAGTATTTGACATGTAACCCAGGTCTGTATGTTTCCAAAGCTATGATCTTACCCACCATAGCATGCTGCCTTTCTCCAAAATTTCTCATCTTCTATAGATAATAAATACCTAAACCTGAAAATTCAAGAAGTAGGAAATAGAAGCATGTTATTTAGATATATGGAGGTGAGCAACAAAAGAAACGGCTAAAATAATTGAGAATGGTTGCTTTTGAGAAAGAGATGAGGTGGGAGGAATATAGGACAATGCTGTTTTTTCGTAATAAGTCTCAAAGAATTGTGTGACTCTGTAAATTACGTCCAAATCTAATTTTGATGAAAATTTAAACTTGAAAATAAAAGAATTATGGTATACCTATTTAAAAAAAAAAAGCAGAGAAATAGGAAATGGGGTCAGACTGGGGAGACAGGACCTGTCCATTTTACACAGAGGATTGCAGACTCAGAACGCTGGAAGGGAGAAATCTGGGAGCCTTTGGGTGAGGGGCAGTTCACCCTAGTTGTGGCATAGTGTTTGTACCTATGCATTACCAGTGTCCAATGTAAATCTAATTAAACCACATATGTAATTTAACCTTTTTGGAAGCCACATTAAAATAAGTAAAAAGGAAATAATAAAATAATTTTAATAAAGTATTTTGTTTAAACCGATATATCCAAACTGTGATCTTTTCAACATATAATAAATATAAAAATTATTAATGAGAAAAAAGTAACTACTAATAAATCATCCTTAACACTTCCTGTTAGGCATCTTAGAAACTCTTGGTTTGGCCATCAAATTTATGGGCTTTTTTGATAGTGCTACAAAGACATTTCAAGTTGGAGATCATAGTACTGGGTGTATTCTGAAAGTAGACATTTAGTACATGTATTTTGGGGGCCTTTTTTAAAAAGTTGTAAGTGAAAAAATTTAAACTAGATTAAGAAACGGAATTGATTGGCTCATTTTACAGAAAAGTCTGGGGGACGTCTTGTTTCAGGCCAGGCTGGATCCAGGTGACTTACTCGTGACATTTCTTGCTTGATCCTTTCATCTCTTGGTTCTGCTTTACTTGCTTTTTTTCCTAGCAGGCTCTATCCCTGTGGCAGAGAACATTGCTCCAAGAGTTCCAGACTTTCGGAATCCATATGGTTTACGGTTCTAGAGGAAGGGAAATACCTTTCCTGATAATCGGGCAAAAATCCTAAGGAGGACATCACCTGACCTAGCTTGGGGCATGTACCCATCCCTGAACCCATTAGTGTGTCTAGAGAAGATGAAGCATTCTTATTGGCAAGGCCTGTGTAATGTGACCTCCCTGTGACTTGGAAGGCTGGAGAGTCTGTATGAGCCTCAGCCAAATCATGTGAGCTGAGTTAGAAGACAATGAAAAGGGAGGTGTAATTCTCCAAATGGAAGGATGATGCAGATAAATATCGCAGGTCTGCTCTAAAATCTCCAACTTTCTCACTGTTTTAACAAATGGTGTCCTTTCTAGTGTATTGGAAAGAGCATTGGGCTGATGTAAAGGGCATCTTGATTCTGGTTCCTTCTCTGTTTCTGAATAGCTATGGAGCCTTAGACAAATCATTTATGCTCTTTTGGATTTAGTTCCTGTATCGGTAAAAATGCAAAGTAGAATGATTTGATCTTTCTGAACCTTTCCAACTGTGGCATTCTGTTTCTAAGTGCTAGTGATGATTATCACGTCCTCTGAATAGCAAGAAAAGTCAGTTGCTGGTTTTACTATAGATCAGTGATTTCATACTTTCTTTTCAAAGTCTAGTCATTATCTACAGTAAATTAATGCATCCTTCTCGTTTCTGACATCTATGCATCACACCATGGAAGACATTAGATCTGCCATGGTGAGCTGTACTATGAAAATGGTGCAAGGGCTGTATTCTTAGTTTTCTGTACATTAATAAAAAAAGTTTTTGTGTAGTTAATGTGAGCTCCACCGCGACAGCAGTCATGTCTGTCTTGTTCAATGCTGAACCTCCAGTGCCTAGCTCAGTCCTTGCTGTATAATCGATACTTAGAAAATATTTGTTGAAAGACTAAATAAAGTGTAAAAAATGAAGATATAGGGGCTTCCCTGGTGGCGCAGTGGTTGAGAATCTGCCTGCCAATGCAGGGGACACGGTTTCGAGCCCTGGTCTGGGAGGATCCCACATGCCGCGGAGCAACAGGGCCCGTGAGCCACAATTACTGAGCCTGCGCATCTGGAGCCTGTGCTCCGAAACAAGAGAGGCCACGATAGTGAGAGGCCCGCGCACCGCGATGAAGAGTGGCCCCCACTTGCCGCAACTAGAGAAAGCTGTCGCACAGAAACGGAGACCCAACAAAGCCATAAATAAATTAATTAAAAAATAAATAAAATTTTAAAAAAAAAAGAAGATATAAAATTTCTTAAAGCTCATGCATTGTAGAACCTTCTTGAATGTAAGTGATTACCAAAAGAATCTTTTACATACCAAAAGAAATATTTTAGATAGGAATAAAACTGTAGTAAATGACAGCAATGCGGTTGAACCCAGTCAGCACAAGTGTACAGCTCAAGCAGTTTTGTAGCTATATCATGTTGCCTTCAATGGACCTCAAAGGTTAAAGTCCAATGCTTTCTGGCCCTTACGATTGATGGTCTCCTTTCCAGTGCCCCAGACTGATTCTGCTGTTGAAAAGCAAATTAAAATTTTCTACATCTTTTGCCTTATTTCTATCTAATTTTAGCATGTTTTCTTACGTAAAGTATCATTTATTGAACTTTTGTCGTTACAGTCATGTTGATCCATTCTTCAGGGAGAGTTTGGGTCCCGTTATCTTCTGAGTTTATTCCAGACTTTTTTCTTTACGTGCAGGTTACACTGAACTATCATGGCTAGGTTGCTTCTTAAAAATAGGGCTTTTTCCATGTCACTTTCTTAATAAAGAATGAAGTTTTCAGTTCGGGTTTTTAGATCCTCCACTCTTGGTCTCAATTCACCTATCAAATTTTATTTCTCACTACTCTGCCTGAGGACCTGTGATGATCCAGTATTTTTTTTTTTTACTTTTATTTGCATTTTTTTTAAAATTAATTAATTAATTTATTTATTTTGGCTCTGTTGGGTCTTTGTTTCTGTGTAAGGGCTTTTCTCTAGTTGCAGCGAGCAGGGGCCACTCTTCATCGCGGTGCGCGGGCCTCACTATCGCGGCCTCTCTTGTTGCGGAGCACAGGCTCCAGACGCGCAGGCTCAGTAACTGTGGCTCACGGGCTTAGTTGCTCCGCGGCATGTGGGATCTTCCCAGACCAGGGCTCGAACACGTGTCCCCTGCATTGGCAGGCAGATTCTCAACCACTGCGCCACCAGGGAAGCCCTGCATTTATTTTTTGAGTCATTTATTCCCAGGCCATAAATCTTTGTTTCTTCAGTTTCTTCTGGGATATCTTTTTCTTCTGGGCAACCTCCTCTTCTGGTGTAGGAACAATCTGTTCTCTTTCAGTGAGGATCATCTCAATGTGGCAGGGAGAGCTCATGTATGGGTTGATCTGACCATGAGCTCTGTAAGTCCTGTGCCACATCTTGGGGGCTTTGTTCACCTGGATATGCTCAATGACCAGAGAATCTACATCTAAGCCCTTAAGTTCAGCATTACTCTCTGCATTTTTGAGCATGTGCAGTAAAAATTCAGCACTCTTTTTGGGCCACCGACCCTGTGTCCAGCCCCACTGTTTGGCCTGGGCACACCTACCAACTCCACCATTGTAACGACGGAATGGCACACATTGCTTCTTTAAAATGACATCCTTCAGATACTTGGTGGCTTTTTGGATATGCGTACCCTTAATGGCCTGGGCAGTTTCACGAGTGTTCTTAAAAGTGAACACGAAGACTTGAACCTCTTGACTTGCATGATTTTGTGGGGTTTTCTGGGTCAAGTGAATAGTGAACCATTTTTAGAGGTCACCTCAGGCCGCGTACTGGAAAAGGAAGAGTGGTCCAGTCATTTTAAGTATCGTCTACCATTTTTAGGTGGTCCAGTCATTTTAAGTATCATCTACCGTGTACCCTGCACGTATTATGAGCTCTCCTTGCCTTAAATCTACCTACCAGTCCGAGGTCTATCCATCATCCAGTGCTTTGATTAAAATCCGTAAAGATTTCTCAAAGTATAACCTAGAAATTTTTCCTTACTTAAATTTTTATACCATTCCTGGATTGAAACCAACACTTCCTACATAGCTCTGAAGAATACTCTTCAGACTCTGGAAAAATGTCTTCCATTGTCAAAGTGGTTTGAGAGATTTCACTATCCATGGAAAACAATTTGGAAAATAATACTTTTTACTGTGAGTTTCTTGAGGGCAGGGATTAACTGTGATTCACTGTTTATACTCAGTGGCTCGTATATTGCTTGTCCCATAAGCATACAACAAATGTAGAATAAATTAATGATTGATGAAAATTTTGTCCTTCATTATGTGCTAGATTATGTTAATTTGACTTAGGTTTTGTATTTAAATCTTATTTCACCAGGGAGATAGAAATCTTCTTAAGGACAACACCATGTCTTGTAAGTTTTTATTTTTCACAACATTTAGTTCAGGACTTGTCATCTGCATGGTAATGAATAGAAACTTGTTGTGCTGCTCTAATTTGACCACTTGAACTACTATGTGTGTCATGTCAGTATAGTGCAGTCAGTTTTACTTTGACAGTTGGAATTTGGTATAACACCTTTGATTATATATTCCATCTTCCAGGATTCACTCTGAAGCAGCTATTCCAATATTGCATTTGGCTGAATACTTGGAGGTCCTTTTCCCTAACTTATTGGAATAAGTTTATTCATTTTATCTCTCCTCTTACAAATCTGTTTAGCTTGTACATATGTGACCAATGTGAGCAAAATGATGCACTGAATAGGTTTTTAAACCTAGCTTTGTATAAACCAGTGAATGTTTTCATACTCCTGAAAAGATTCTATAGAAAGGATTTATAAATCAGACATTAAGGTTTCTAAGGCAGAAACTCAATAATTTGAAATAACGCCAAGGCATTTGGTAGGAATTTTTGGCAGGGAGATTTTTCTAAAAACCCCTTACCACTACCCTGCCATTCCCTTAAGACTACCCTTTTTAACTGGAAGCACTTTTCTATAAGAATTCATGTATTTACATCTAGTTTTCTTAGACTTGTGTTCCTGTGGATGTGTGGTATAGCTCCAGAATATGATGTAGCATATTTCAGTTTGATTTTTATAGTCTCAGATTCGTTATTTGCTTGTCTTATTTATAGTACCTGGTATAAATTAATTTCAGTAAATTATTCTAATAATTATTCCAATGAGTCTAAAAACTAAAAATTAGTTTTAATAGAATTGTCAAAATTGTCATAAATTTGTACTATTATATAGCCTTAGGAACACCAGGAATATCAGCATTTTCAAATAAATCAACCAAGTAACTGTGATTATCAAAGTCTAGAGAACTAACTTACAAGAGAAAAGGTTTCAGAAGACAAAATCAGTCTCTTTTCCAAGATTAACTAGGCAAGTTCTCCAGCTCTTTCTCCAGAATGGAAAGCACAGGTGTGATCTCACATACGGGCTGGCCATCTTATAATAATTTCCTCTGTGAAGCTTTGTGGAGGCATGTTTTATTACGTATGGGAAAACTTTACAGATTTCCTCTGATTAATTCTTCTAAAAGGGCTCAGATGCAGAAACTGCAATTTTCAACCCAAAGAACAATTAAAAGTGGTACACATATATTGTACCCCAGCATGCATCAAAGACTCCTTTCTTCTGCCATGGAATTCTTCCCAATTTACCTCTCTGGCACCTCCCCCAAATTCTCCATTTTTACTTTTAACTAAATGTTCAAGCCTTTTGTAATATATTAGTGGCAATATAAACCATTAGTTGGTGCCTCACTAGGGCTTTGAGGCTGCATGCCCATTTGACAGCAGCATTTATGAATGGTTGACAACAAAAATTCTAAGGTTAGGCTTACATTGAAAAAAAATGGCAACATTAATTTTCGTCTAGGAGCTTCAGTGGTTCCATTTCCTTACATTCAGTTCTCTGGGCAACCCTGCTTCACTGCAAGGGAAAGCAAACCTGGAGACAGGAGACCAGCCTCTCTGGGAGCTCTTGCATTCTGATGACATAAAATTAGTAAGAGTAGAACCATGGACAGCAGCTATTGCCACAAAGCAATGATAGATCATTTCATTGGCCTCCTGAGTTTCTTGCAGGCAGTGAGCAGGCATAGGACTTCACACTTACAATTGCAAGCAATCGTGTGATAGTTTATTATTTTTTTCTTTGCGGTTTGTGTGTGTGTGTGTTAGAGAGGTGGAGAAAATGAGATGAACTCCAGTCTTAGTCTGTTCAGGCTCCTGTGACAGAATACTATAGACTTGTTGGCTTATAAACAACAGAAATTTATCACTCACAGTTCTGGAGGCTGGGAAGTCCAAGATCAAGGCATTGGCAGATTTGGTATCTGGTGAGAGCTCGCTTCTTGGTTTATAGGTGGCCGTCTTCTGTCTGTGTCCCCACATGGTAGAAGGGGCAAGGGAGCTCTCTGGGGTCTTTTTAGTAAGGGCACTAATCCCATATAAGGGTTCCATCCTCATGACTTAATCACCTCCCAAAGACCCCCTCCTCCAAAAACCATCACGTTGGAGGTTAAGATTTCAACACATGAATTTTGGGACACACAAACCTGCAGTTCATAGCAGTATCCTTGTGCACAACAGCTGACATTGAATCCATGTGTACCTGATGATAGTGACAATATTTGAATAGAATTTTAGAATTAAAGAGTACTTACATTTTAACATTTGTTTCTAATACCAGCTTTGTATTCAGGATACTTCAAGGTAGTGGCCAAACTCCTTCATATGGTTTAAGAGGCTCTCCTGGTCTCGCCCTTATGCACCTTCCCAGAATTTATTTAATCTCTCTTTTCCTTGGATTCTGTCTTCTCGCCAAACTAAACTATTATTTGCTAAATCACCACCTGTTTCTTGCCTTTTCAGCCTTTGGATATCTATTCCCTCTGCCAAAAACGCTTTTGTGGCTAACTCCCATTCAGGAAGTCTGCCCTGAACCCTGCTGGTCCTTCTGTGGACATCCACACTCAGCCTGTATATTGCCTATTATGAAGCCTTCATCCTATTTTACCACGGTCTGTTTGCTTGTCTACCTTCCTCACTAGACTGAAACTCCTTGAGGGCAAGAATCATGTCTTGTTCATCTCTATAGCCTTAGTGACTGGCATACACCTATCAAGTAGAACTACTTCTTGAATTAATTTGTGGGTTATGTAAGGCAGCTCTCATAACTGCTGTCTTACAGATTAAGTGAGTGAAAAGTCAAAAAGAGTGAAAGGTCCTATCAATGGAGACATACCTAAAAAACAAGTAACAGATTTAGAACATAAATTACGACAGTGGCAATACTGCTACTACTATTACTATCAATACTACTACTACTACTACTGCTTATTATTATTATTATTAAAATACCATGAACCAGGGACCACACACACCTGGTTCATTAAATCCTCAGATCAACTCTTTAATATAGGTATTCTTACTATCCACCTTTTTGTCAAGGCAGGATTTAAGTTTCAGAGGGGTTCATTCACTTAATGTCACACAGTTTGATCTTGCCTTTCATTTACTCCTTGCTGCCTCTTAGGCATTTTGATTAAATATCCAGATCTTCTTCCACTGTACTACATCAAGCAGCAGCCAATTATAGAAAGAAAATGATGGCAAATCAATTGGTTGCTTTGCCTGCCAGTTGTCAAACACTGGTTGGACTGATAGATTTCACTGAATTGATATATCAAGTTCAAATTAATCTTATCCAGACTGCTGTTGATTCTGTAGACTCTGATTATATCCTTTCTCACACTGTATTCTAGAATTGAAGTAACTTAACTTAATGTAACATTTCAGACATAGAATATAAGGACCCTAGGAATAGCCCCAAACTTTCATGCTAGCACCAAGGAAGATAGTTGTGTTTCTTCCCCATACACTTGGTACAAATCACTGCCAGATACAAAATGTTGATCTGGGGGGTCTAAGTCTGATCTAGACTGGCACTTTATATTCTTGTGATGGATTTATGCTCTGATGAGTTGTAGAGAATCGGTTAGACTTGATGGACCCATCCCCCGCCCCCTTCAGCTCCCCTAGCACTTAGCAAGCACATTCACAGAGCCCTAAGCAAGCAGCGTTCTGGTGAGCTGATAATGTGCAGCCTCTGCCCTTGTCCCACCAGACCGGACAAGGAGCACATCCAATTCACCACTGCATGCAAAGCTTGATGCCGTTGTTTGAGCTGAGTAAATCTGTGTTGAATAAATGAGTTGATTTGGCATTGGCAGGACAAATCGGGCTGATAGCGCTTTCTCTTTCGACAGCATTTCTCATTTCCATTTCAGTTATGTTGGATAGTCAGTGTTTGTAAGTAGTCTTCCTCCAGCCTAAAGCACCATACCTCTTTTAGATGGTAACATTTCTTATTATGGCATCTTAGATGGTGTTCTAAGACTTTAAATGGAGTGCCATTTCTTAAAGGTGTCCCAACTGTCTTATACAATCATCACTAGTTTAGCATGACACCCTCTTCAATATTACCAGGTGCCCTGCTTTATGCACAGACTCTGTTTTGTTTTGTTTTTAACAGTTTTGTTGAGGTATAATTGACATGCAATAATCTGCACATATATAAAGCATACAATTTAATAAATTTTGACATGTATATACATATAAAACTGTGAGACTATCATCACAATCAAGCTAGTGAACAAATCACTCACCCCCAAAATTTTCTTGTTCCCTTTATAATCTCTCCCTAACCCCTTTCCCCATCATTAGGCAATGACTGATCTGCTTCCTGTCACTATAATTATTATGCATTTTCTTGAGTTTATATAAATGAAATCACAAAAGATATATTCCTTTGTCTTACATCATTCAGCATAATTATTTTGGGGTTCATTTGTATAATTGTGTAAGTCCATAGTTAATTCATTTTATTGCTGGGTAGTATTGTATTTTATAGATATACCACAATTTGTTTAGCCATTCGTTTGTTGATTGAGATTTGGTTTGTTTCTAGTTTGGGGGTATTATGAATAAAGCTGCTGTGAACATACATATATATGCTTATATTTATTTTGGATAAGCACCTAGGAATGGAATTTCTGGATCATATGGTAGGTGTTATGGGTTGAATTATGTCTCCTGAAAAAGATATGTTGATGTTCTAACCCCCTGTACCTCAGAATGTGACCTTACTTGGAGATAGAGTCTTTATACAGGTAATCGAGTTAAAATGAAGTCATTAGAGGCGGGCCTTCATCTAATATAACTGTTGTCCTTATAAAAATGGGAAAATTTGGGCATAGAGATATGCACAAAGGAAGGATGCCATATAAAGATGAAGGCAAAGGTAGGGGTGATGCTTCTACAAGCCAAGGAATGCCAAAGACTGCCAGCAAACCACCAGAAGCTAGGAGAAAGGCATGGGACAGATTCTCCCTCACAGCCCTCAGAAGAAACCAACACTGCCACCACCTTGATCTTGAACTTCTATCCAGAATTATGAGACAATAAATTTCTGTTCTTTAAGGCACCCAATTTAAGGTACTTTGTTATGGCAACCATAACAGTCTAATACAGTATGTTTGTTTAAATGTTTAAGGAACTGCCCAATTGTGTTCCCAAGTGACTATACCATTTTATATTCCCAGCAGCAGTGTTTAAGAGTTCTAATTCTTCCATGTGCTCACCAACACTTGGTATCATCAGTTTCTAAGTTTAGCCATTCTAATAGGTATATAGTGATATTTAATTGGGGTTTTAATTTGCATTTCCCTAATAACTAATGATGTTGAGAATTTTTTTCATGAGCTTATTGCTATCTGTATATCTTCTTTGATAAAATATTTGTTCAAATCCGTTACCAATTGTAGTTGGGCTGTTTTCATACCATTGCCTTTGAGAGCTCTTTTTATTTTCTACATGCAAATCCTTTAGCAGATATGTGATTCCAAAATATTTTCTCTTTGTTTCTTATCTTTTCATAGCATTTGAAGAACAGAGGTTTTTGATTTTGATTACATCAAAGTTATCAATTCGTTCATTTTTAGGTCCTGCCTTTAGTGCCTTAACTAAAAATATTTGCCTAAACCAAGGTCACAAACACTTTCGCCTAAATTTTATTCCAGATGTTTTCTAGAACCTAGAAGTTGAATTTTTAGGTTACATTTGAGTATGAATTCATTTTGAATTAATTTTTATCTGTGGTGTGAGGTATAAATTGAGTTTCCTTCTCATTTCTTCTTTTTGCTTATTGATAGCTAATTGTTCCATTGCCATTTGTTGAAAAAATTACTTTTATTCAGTTGAATTGTCTTTGGACCTTTGTCAAAAATCAGTAGACCATATATACATGGGTCTATTTCTTTACTCTCTGCTGTGTTCCACTGGTTTGTCTATCCCTATGCAAATACATCACTTGATTACTATAGCTCAGTGGCTTTGAATTTGGGGTGATTTTGTTCCCCAGAGGCATTTGGCAATGTCTGGAAACACTGTTGCTTGTCATAACAGGGGTGGGATACTGCTTGTATATAATTGGTAGAAGTCAGGAATATTGCTCAACATACACAGGATAGCCCCCCCTACAACAAAAAAATTATTCAACCCAAGTTGTTTGGGCTACTTTAGGTCTTTGCTTCTGCATATAAATTATGGAATCAGCTTATTAGTTTCCCTAAAAGTCCTGCTGAGGTTTTGTTTGAGATTGAGTTAAATCTATATGTAGCAAATGGCAAAGAATCGATACCTTAATAATATTGAGTGTTTCCATTCATAAACACTGTGTATCTCTCCATTCATTAGGTCTTCTAAATTTCTCTTAGCAAGGTTTTGTAGCTTTTCAGTGTATAAGTCTTGCATATCTTTTATCAAATTTATCCCTAAGTAGTTAGCATTCTTTTGCTGCTATTGTAAATGGTATTGTTTTTTAATGAGTAAAGTTTTAAAGAAGAGACATCTATATTTTCCATGAGCTTGGAAGGCTAATTAGCACATAACCTGCTCTACTGGGTCTTGTAATTTCAGGCCTCAGTATAACTATTAGGATTCATGGGATTCCAAGTGGTAGTGACCCAAGTTCCTTCAGATTAAGAGAAAGATGATACCTCACTGAACAAAAGGCAGAGCTGCAGATCAGAACCTGGAGCTCAGGACATGATGGCATTTAGATTCACTCTCCCTTAGCTTCTCAACTTTTCTCCAAGTCTTCTCAAACTTTCTCCAAGCTTCATTTCCTCATGATCTTCTATGTTGAGGGATATGGCACTTTGCAGCTCCAGGGCCATATCCTGGCAGCCTCATGAATAGAGAGGAAAAGAGATTTTTGTTGGCCAGCCCCTTTATATGATTCCTGGAAAGTGCCCTGATATTGGCTAGGGTCACATATCTAACCCTGGACCACAGACTGGCCAAGGCATTGCAGTATAATGATAGGCATCATCAGGATGATATTCCATCAGAGTTTTAGGGTCCCTCGCTAGAACAAGGTGGTGTGAGGGGAACTGGAATGGAAGTCCTGGGCAAAGACAGCATCCACCACGACCAGAAACATAATCTCCCCAGATCTAAGTATGCTCAAGAATTCAAAAGAAAAGCCCTATCATGTGTCATTAATTCATTAACAGATGTTCATGTTGACGTTTTTAATGTTTCTATGTGCATCGTTTTTGCCTTCATGGATTGAGGGCCTGTTTGGGAAGTGCATCTTCATTTCCATGTCTTTTCTTCCCTTCCTTCATCCAGATAGTCCACATTGTATTGAACCCCTCTGGTTTCCAAACTCAGAATAGCTAAAATTTAGTTAGGAGGATCATATCCAAAGAGGATAAAGATGAGTTAACGCAAGAAAGCAGCCATTAGAATAGGGAGAAGTTGTGAGAGGGTCGTCTTTTGGTGTATCATCACTACTAACCCTGAAAAGTATATTTAACTTCTCTAAGCCTCAGGTTTCCCTTCTTCCTGTCATTTGGGAATTTTTTCTCTGGATGACATTGCCTTTTTATGTTTCAAGTTAAAAACAGAACTAAATTTTGGTGCTGGCATTAGATGCCAGCTCTCCCTTTTCTCCCTTCCCCAGTGCCATCGAATTAACTTTAGGTTAGAAAAATCTCTAGGGATGGATCAAGGAGGTGTTTTCTGACAAGCCCAGCTTTTGCAGCCTTGAGCAAGCCTGGGAGAGCTAGGGTGTGGGAGTTTTGCTTCTATTCCTTGTGGGAATAACTATTTCTATATTTACATAAGGGATTCAGGCTGCCATTCTGTGTGTCCTCAGCTGAAGAATTGTTCCTAGAATGCTGATTAAGGTGAATAAAAAATTCTCTTTTAGAGAAGAAAGAACAAGTATCTGTCATCTATATTCTCCTTCCATCTTTTACTACTCTCATACCCTCTCCAGGTCCTAATAGCAAAGGTGAAAAAGAAGAAGAAAATTAGAGAACAATCATCATCGCTATATATGAAGGACGTAGCATGTGCCAGATCTAACCTGAGGATTTCACCTTGTTGCTTCATTTAATCCTCACAATAAATATATGATGTGATATCATCTCCATTTTCCCGGTGAGGAAGGCTAAGGTTTAAAGAGATTACATAACTTGTCTTGGTTACGTAAGTAGTTATTACTGGAGCTAGCGTTTGAACCTAGATCTGGCTCACCTCTTAACCTCTATGACATCCTGCATCTCATTGTATCTCAGTGAAGGAAGGGCTTTTAGAGATCCTGAACATTACCCTAATCATGGAGAGAAGAACAGACAATTAAATGGTCTGGTTTGCCTTTAGTTGAATAAGTTAATTCTAATGGTGAGAAAATTGAAGCAAAAAAAAAAAAAAATCCCTAGATAATATGTGAAAAAGTGAGGATTCCTGGGCTTCACTCCCTGGAGATTTAGATTCTGAAGGTCCTGGGGCAGGGAGAGGAGTTAGATACAGAGAAATGTGGACATGTGTTTACTCTTTAATGCTCCTGATGCAGATACAGGTGATCACTGGATTATACCTTCAGGAAAGCTGGATTGGCTTGTCCCAGTTATGTGGTCATTGTTCTGAATTCATTCTCTGTTGGGCCAAATTTGCATTCATTTTGCCTTAAAAGACTGTGTGTGTGTGTATGTGTGTGTGTGTGTGTGTGTGTGTGTGTGTGTGTGCCTAAGGAGAAGGGATGGAAAAAGAAGGAAAACCATGGAAAGATGATTAGGTCATCAGGAGAAAGGAATGTCTTACTGGGGTAGACTGAGGAATCAGCCATAGATTTCTTCTTTTAGCCCAAGAGCTGTATTCACCATGCAGCTTAGGTGTGCATGGCTTCTTGCTTCAGTGAGTCTCAAAGGTGCTGCCCAGCTCTGGTCAGTTCTGGGCCATAGACTGCAATTCAACCTTACCCAGCCCTCTTAAAAATATTGCTTTTGACCCCTGAGGAGATGAAATAACGGAGCCACGCAAAGTCATTACCGCTCTAGCCAAAAAGTGGCACAAGACGCCTTTCTAATGGGACATCAGGAGTCCTGCCCTGCAGTGTGAAGCACAGGAAGCTTTCATGCTTCTCTGTCTCTCCTGCAGAAACCATTGGAGCTGCCTCACCTCCCTTCTTCCATTCTTCATAGAGAACCGAAGTGCTCTTCTTATAAATGTGGAACAAATAAAACCTCTCTGTGTTAGAGTTGTCATCTAGAATGTAAGCTCCAAGAAGATGGGGATTTGGTGGGGCTTTTTTGTGCTGATGTATTCTCGGTGCCTAGAATGGTACCTGACCCAGGGTAGATGTTCAATCAACTACTGACTGATTGACAGAATAAACGTATGAATAAAACTCTTCAATGGCTTCTGTCACAGGTAGAGTAAAATCCACCTTCCTTAAGATGGCTTTTAAGGCCCTTCCTACCCTTCATCTTAAGCTTGCTCTCCCTTTCTTGCCATGGTCCAGACTTCTCTCATTTCTTTGAGTCCATCAACAGCCTTCCTGCCTCTGGGCTTCTCTGCTGCTGTTCCTTCTGTCTGGAATTCCCTGCTCTTCACCCTTACCTGAAAGGCACCTTCTCTTCCTTCAAGTCTCAGGTTGATTATCATTTCCTTGGAGAGGTGTTCCTTGCCTTCTCCCTTCCATCTAAATTAGGTTCTCCTATTTTCCTTCAGAGCATTTTTTCTTCTTCTTGTTTGGCCCTGAACACAACTTGTCCTTGTTTGACTCTTCACTAGGTCATTGTCCATCTCTCCTACTGGACAACAGGCTCTCTTAGGGAAAGACCGTGTCTGTTTATCTCTCTTCTGTATACTCAGGGCCTGGCAGAGGGTCAGGCACAGAGAAGACCCTGAATAAATAAATATTTATTGAGTGAACAGACACATTTTAGCTGCAGAAAACTTCAACTAAAATAATTGAAGTCTCAGCTAGGAATACTGGCGTCCTGCTTTCGTGAGAATGAAGCCAAACCCTGGCTAACCCAGATTTGCTAAAGGGAAAAGGGCGAGGCTGTCATTGTGTGAGGATGTCAGAAATGATGGAGTTGGTGCAGACATGACAACTGACCAGTCCTGCTGGTAATTAGTAGCCTCAGGCTAACTTGTAGCAAGAGTGGGCAGGAAGCAACACGTAACCACCCAATTAAAAGGCAGTGCGAGTTTAAATTTAGAAGCCATCTGTGGCCATGCCATGGAAACCATGCTGAGGAGGACAGTCGGGTGTATAGCTCTTGCTCCAAGGGCTGTTCGTGCATGACAGAGAGATAATTAAAGACACTGTGAATCTGCACATTTTGAAATTATGCCCAGTGGCTCTCTTGTCCTGAGCAGATGAGAACACCATGAATTAGGGTCTGGGCCACTGCATAGGAGATTCCAGGTCAGAAAGTATTTAAACTCCTCCTGTTTGAAAGGGAGAAATATATTTTTTATTGATACCATCAGGTAAGATGCATGGAATGCATTCCTACTCTGAGCTGGGAATTGGGAGATCTCTGTTCATGAACCCCCTCATCCACTGAAAGTCTTCGTGACCTTGGGCAAGACCCTCGGCCTCTTTGGGAATCACTTTTATACATTGAGAAAGTTAGTATTCTTTTGATTAGAAATGACGAAGAATTTTGACTGTTTTTTAGGTGAAAAGGGTCTTAATTGGCTCCTATAACTAAGTATTGATGGCAGAATGTGCTTTCAGCCTAGTTGGACGCAGGAGCGTGAACAGTTGACCAGGACACGATTTCTCCTTCCGGTCTCTTAGCCCATTTTCTCTCTTGCCTCTGTTCTCATACCAGCTTTCCCCTGGTGCTGAGATGGCTGTAGCAGCTCTGGCCTGCACATTTTCAGCTAGTCTCTTCTCCATGAATTCTACACACATCTTGAAATTCACTCTTTTTGGACCAATGGTCACGGTGGCTGATCTCTACTCATGTCAGCAGGAAAATCCACTACCCCTCCCTAGAAGACGCTGAAGTCCCTTGGATTTTGGCCCCTGGTTTTTCACAGCTGTAACAGCATGCCCCAGGAGGTCAGCTGCCCCTAGTATACTTGAAACTCTTTAGTCAAGATCCAGAGATAAGGGGGTCCACAGTCAAATAGGGTATATCCAAATGGGGCTCATTGCATTTCTTCTCAGGAGTCACTGAGTTCTGACAGCAGGTGTTCTTGCTGATTTCCACCATGTTACACGTGATGGATGAAATTCACATGGCAACGTGGTAGAGTGGTTCAGAGGGCACACTCTGGTGTTGGGCAGACCTGGGTTCAACTTTTGACGGCCCCACTTAGTAGCTATAAAACCCCAGACAAATTGCTTAACATCTCCCAGCTCTGTTTTTCTATCTGGTAAAACAAACAAACAAAAAACACCCCACTTAACTGTGTTGCTATGAGGGTAAGATTAAGTGACATAATTTGCAAAATGTGCTTTACACACATAGCAAACACATACAGTAACAATGAAATGTTATTTATTTATGTGTGTATAAAACCTAGAGTTTTGCAAGACTCCTAGTCAGGGACTTTGCATAAGTCTGCATCTTTCTCTTGTATTCAAGAAAACCTATCAGGATGCAAAGTTACAGAGATAACCTTGAACATGCTGTCTTAAACAAAATTTTTTGTTTGTGTTAGTTAACTCATTGTGTTAGTTACAGTTTTGTGGTGGCATACCCCTAACTGGACTGTTTCATGTCAGTGTGTCATGGCAGCACCTTTATTTAATGTTTCTTCTATAGTCTGACATCATCGTCCCCACCAGACTGTAAACTGTATAGTGGACCAGGACCACGCTTTTTCATCTACCAGTGAATGTCTGGTGTCTTGCCCTGACTAATGAATTCATGATTGATCTCCAAGTATATTATTAATATTTCCCTTAGGGCAAGGACCATATAAAATATCTCATAGTTAACCTCAGGGCCCCCAATATAATGAAAGAGCTATTATTTACTGAAACAAAGTAGGCACTCACTAAATAATTGTTGTGTAATTTACATCTTTATTTCAGTCTTTCTATCAATTCTGTTTTATTCTACTAATACTTTTAGATGCTCATATACAAACGTGGGATGGCTATAGCTCCTCTCTTTGTCACATTAGTTATCAGAAGAATGCTCTCAGACCCCTAACTTCTGTACTGTCTACGAGTACCCCACCAGCAGGAGAGTGTGTATTGCCAAGGGTTTGTGGATTCTCTCAGTTACTGCTTTGAGAACTACTATGTACTCTTTCCTTGCGTTACTCCCAACAATATACAGAAGAAAATGATCTTACAGTTGTAATATTGGCTTACAGCTTTTTTTTTTTTAAAGATTTTTTTTTGGTGTGGACCATTTTTAAAGTCTCTATTGAATTTGTTACAATATTGCTTCCATTTTATGTTTTAGTTTTTTGGTCATGAGGCATGTGGGATCTTAGCTGCCCAATCAGGGATCGATCCCGCACCCCCTGCATTGGAAGGTGAAGTCTTAACCACTGGACTGCCAGAGAAGTCCCTGGCTTATAGCTTTAAAACCTCTTTCACATGCACTTTATCTTTTCTCAAGGTTTTTTGCCTTGGTATATGAGAGATGCTTTTGCTTTGGTAAGTCTAATGTCTGATTAGATTATGTCATTTACCATCTAGCAAGAAACAGTCCAGTTAATAATACCTATTTCATTTTCTAAGCAAGTCATGAAGTAATTGTGAGAGCTAAAGACATTTATAAGTAGCTTGGATGGACATTCGTCTCCTTTTCCTAAAAGTCTGAAAATTTCCTGTTTGTTTCTAGGGGACTTTGCTACTGGATGTGCTGCTTGCATCTTCTCTAACTCTCCCTTCCACAAAGTGAAATGAAATCTCTCTCTCTAGCAAATTTTATATACTAAAAATGCATGGCTTTTGTAGTCAGAAGAATCCCCACGAGCAAACAAACATATTTGCTGATGCTTGCATGGGTGGGGGCATTTTGTGTCTGCCTGTCCAGCACTCTTTCCTTTGGGAAATGACCATGTTCACAGCTCCTTGCAGTTCTATCAAGGCTGCTGAACGTGGTCCCTGCCCCTGGACCAGGGTAGGTGTGGACAGTGGGTTGTGGACAGCCAATGGGCCAGCACTGATCACTCAGATTCTTTCTCCTGGGGATTGGAAACTTTGAGTAGCCCCTCTGCAAGAGTTCTTCAGTTGGCTGTTCTTTCAAATCTCTGAGTTACCGCAGATCCTCTGGTTAAATTCCACTTCCTCCCTTAAGTTGAGTCAGGGTTAATTCCTATTTATGGCACACAAAGAACTCTAACGGATACAATTGTTGCTCTGAAATCTACGCTGAAGTATGATGCCCCCTAGTCATTCCCTACTTCTCCAGAAGCTTCTATTTTGATTCTAATATATTTCTAAATGGAAATTTTTTTGGTGGCAAGAGAGAAGACATTTCTGATTAGCGTTGTTATTGAGGCACTTCATGTTGAATCACAATATTCAGCTGACTCTAGTCTAGACTGATCCTGGGAGCAACTAGGACTTGTGACCAATAATTGACTAGTGAGTGTCAGAGATGACCAATCTCTTGATCTCTGTCTTCTGAGGTCATGTCTGTAGTTACATCACTGCTGAGACTGTATCTGTGGTCTTTTTATTTATTTATTTTTAAATTGAAAAGAAAATGGGTCCCCCCACCCCACCCCACCCCCAGGATGATGAGAAGTCAGGCAAACTTGAGACAGAGTTATGGTCCATGTGATGTTCTGAAATTCCTCTAGTCTTAGATGCTATGAATGACTCCAGGTAACAAGGCTCAGTTACGAAAATCACCCAGCAGGATACAATGTTTGAGGAACTACGAGAGAAAAAGTGTTTTCTAAATATAGATGATGTGTTGGTAGAAGCCAGTAGTGGAGCCTCTTGCCTCCTGACTTCTTGGCTGGGGTTCCCCACCATCCCAGATTGCCTCTCTAAACAGGCTCAAGACCTCTCTATATCTGACTCTAAGCTGGGCTCTGAGTTTAGCAACTTTTAATGGAATTGATGGAAAGGAACACCAGTTAAATCAGATTTTTGGCTGTGCTGGCATGCCAGCCTGCCATATTTTCATAGGCACCCAAATTACAAGTTTATTTATGTCCTCAATTTGCTATAAATGAAATTAACAACAGGCCATTTGGGGACCTGGAGAACCGCAGATGCCAGTAGAAGCAGTCACATCTTTCACATTTTATGCTTATTTGAGTCACTGAGTGTGGGGACTAATAAAGAAGAAACCGTAGGTTGATTTTCTGCCATTATCATTATCATTTTTGTTAATATAATTGCTATTAATCAGAGCTTGAGAGATTTCAAACATAAAAAATAATCTGAAATATAATCATACTCTGTAGCGCAATGCCCTTCCCGTCCCCCCTACTCCTTCTCTAAGGAACAGATTTGGAAACCCAACCTCACTTCTGAATAAGAATAAATTATAAAACTGTAGAAGGAAATACTATTCCTTTTGGCATTGATGGCTTTGGGGTCTTCTCTTCCCACTGGGTAAACCAAGTTCAAATAAGAGACCGTGTCTCTAGTCACAAGATACTTAAGTTGGGAGTAGTTATAGCAAATGGTGGGGGAGGGTGGAATTTATAACAGACCCAAATGATTGAGATGTTTTCCTTTACAATATTGTTGACAATAGTCCTGGAACTTTTTTTTTTTTTTAATTTTTGCTTTCATTGCTGGAAACTGGATTGAAACTCCTCTTTGAAGCTTGTTAGAGTTATAAGAAGGCCTGATCCCAAAAGTGGGAGCCTGACTTTGCTCATTAACGTCTTCTTTTACCCTAGGCAAGTCACCCTTCCTCTCAGGCCCTGGTTTTTCTTCTCAAAAATGGAGACGTAATAATCTCCAAGATACCTTTCCACCTGAGAATGCTTTGATTCTGTGAATTGCTTTTGGAACCAGTTTATAGGCACAAACTAAAAAATGTGAGCATCACTTTGGACCGGTGATATGGTGAATTTTATAGTGATAGTTTGCAGACTTTAGTGTGCTTGAACCTCATCTGAGGTGCTTGAGAAAAAAGTAGAATTCAGGGTTCTGTCTCTGGAGATTCTAATTTGGTAGATCTATGGCCAAAATCTTTCCTTAAACAGACCCTTTGGGGGGGGGTCTCTTTTGTGTGTGCACATGCACATGTTTCAAATGAGGGGGAGCAGGGTGAGAATATGATACTTGTAAGGGTAAACATAATTTGAAAAAAAATTCCCTTTACCATAATTCTTTTTTCCTTGGTTTTTTTGTTTTTGTTTTTGTTTTTGTTTTTTTTGAGTAAACTCGACTACCTGATCTTCAGGAAAAGACATGGGAACTACATTAAGCAGACGTTCCTTGATCTGTGTAGGCTCAGACGAGGCAGAGCAATTGCTGGCACAATAAAGGAGAGAAATGCCAAATGTTGCCAAAAGGTCCTGAGCCTCCGAAGAGGACAGATTAGAGTCAGAAGACTTAACTTTCATTTCTAGCACTGCTATTTACTTACTGTGGCCTTGGACAAGTTGTTGGAAGCCCTCTGAAGCAATCTTCTTATTTACTAATTGGGCTAAGCTCTGTGACACACCCGGATATCCCCTGAGGGCTCAATGATTTACTCTGTCCGTTTCTGGAAGTGCTCCTAGAAAATGGCTTCAGCTTGGAGCCCTCTTTGGAGATGGCCTCAGCTGAGGAAAACTTCAGGCTTGTCTAAAACCTGCCTCCTTCTAGGGCAGCCTCCAGTAATGACTCATCGCTGTGGTGGTGTAAAGGCCCAGCCTCCTCACCCCAGTCCGTGACAATTCTCAAGAGCCAATGTGGTCCAGAGCTCTCTGTGGGACTGAGAGAGACCTTTGTGGGGACTAGTCAGTCAACTTCTACCTCTACCCATCCCGCTTCCTTTTCCTCCCTTGCACGGTGTTGATTATGAGAGGGCCCCCCAATATAGGCCTTGCATGCTAATCTCTGTCCCAGGAAACCCATTCTGGAAGAGCAATAGTAATAGTACCAGCCGTGATAATAGCAGCGACCGTGTATTGCACACTTACTATAGACCACACAAAATGCCAAGTCTTGTACAAACATTATCCTGCTTTCTCTTCAACACTGTCCTATAAGGTGTGAATTCCCATCTCATTTTACAGATGCGGAATAGCTTTATGAACTTAAAAGAAAACAAAATGTGTAAACATGCTTTGAATACAAAGTAGTATTACTTCTATTTATAAATTTCAACTGAGAAGAGTCGTTTAAGGCTCTCCAGTGGTCGTCTCCAGATGAAAGCCTTCTAACTGGTTCTCAGTGGGAGAGAATGACAGCTCTCCTTCCTTGTCATCTGTCACCTGCCCCATTCGTCCAACTCAAAGGGAACCCAAGAGGCCTATTCAGTCCTAGCCTCCCAGTGGCTCTTTAAAAATGCTCTGCAGACTGTGATATCCCTATCTTTCCTTCTATAGTGTGCCTTGCACATAGTTCTGGTGGTACTTTTTCAAATCCAGGAAATCCCTTTGCACAGGAAGAAAAACAGCACTGACTTTCTGTCTCTGTATCCCCAGGATTTAAAGTTATACATCACAACACATTTATTCACCCTCCCCATTGCACACTTTTCTGGCATCTCCCATGTCTGAGAAAATGTGCCTAGACCAAGGGATGACTAAGGAGAAGTCCTTGTTGTCAAGAGACTTAGCTTTCATACCTGTAGGTCCTGTCCCAGACTTCGGGGGCAAAGTGAATTCCAGATCCTGAGTTGGGAGCTAGTGGTTTAGGCTGCACTGAATTCCTCGTGTACTGAGCCTTCATGCCTCAGTTCCATCAATGCATCCAGGGGTAGCAACAAGTTCCCTCTCACCTATGGCCTACAGCTTGAAGCTTTTTTTTTTTTTTCCTTGTTAAGAAATTTTATTAATGAAATAAAAAGCCATTGAATAATTTTAAGCAGGATTCTAACATTTATATCTTTAACAGGTTTAGATAACTGATAAGGTCAATTTCCCGTTATTTCTTTTTCTTTTTTCTTTTGAAATTTTTTTTTTAATTTTTTAAATTTTTTTTATTTTTTTTTTAAACATCTTTATTGAAGTATAATTGCCTTACAATGGTGTGTTAGCTTCTGCTTTATAACAAAGTGAATCAGTTATACACATACAATATGTTCCCATATCTCTTCCCTCTTGCATCTCCCTCCCTCCCACCCTCCCCATCCCACCCCTCTAGGTGATCACAAAGCACAGAGCTGATCTCCCTGTGCTATGCGGCTGCTTCCCACTAGCTATCTATTTTACATTTGGTAGTGTATATATGTCCATGACACTCTCTTACCCTGTCACATCTCACCCCACCCCCTCCCCATATCCTCAAGTCCATTCTCTAGTAGGTCTGTGTCTTTATATTTGAAAAGACTAACCTACCTCTAGAGAGACAGAGAACCCCAAGCTTAAGTTAAACCTACTTCTCGACTGAGAATACCTGTCTTGGTTTTGGCTTAAACCCATATTAAGGTTTTCTACCATTTTCCACCACATTCAGTCACATTCACCCTAAGAAAGTAGGACTCTTTGTTAAAAATAATTTTGTAAAATCCTTTTCAAATAAACCGGTAGGCTCTCTGCCACTAACTGCTTATTTTTTAGAGACTCAATTGCACTCTCAACAAAAGACTCATCCCTTTCTGTCAATATTCCCTTCATTGCACACAGATAATGTTTATTGTAGCAACCTCAGGGACCATACCAGCATCAGTTTCTTTCATGGGGTTACCTGTAGCCAAGACAAATAGCAGGAGTTTAGAACATCATCTCCCAGAGCTCTGGGAGAGTCCATCTTTATCATGTTTATTGGCAAGTAGGTGTGGGAGCACTGGGGTTTCCTGCCTTCCTGCAGCCCCACGATAAAGATGCATAATCTAGGCAACATTTGCTGACTCAGCCCTGAGCTCGAGGTCAGTAAGGTCAGGTGATTCCAGCAGAGATCAGTCTGTGGTGTGTGCAGAGAAGTTACTATTTTGGGGACAAGAGAAGCCCGGGCAAGTTTGGATACTGGATTTTGCAATTATGTAAGAGATATGTAAAGCTGCGAGGATTTAAGAAAAAACCATCATAGGAATCCCTTTCACTTGAAAATTCATTTATCCATTCAACAAATATTTATTCAGCCCAGTATATGTTCCAAACACTGTTCAAGGCATAGATAGAAAGCAATGGATGCTACCTTTCTGAAGCCTGTATTTCGGTATGGGACTCAGACAAATAATACAAGAATAAAGTAATATATAGTTGTGGTGATTATTATGAAGCTAGTGGGAACGTGATCAAGAGTAATGGTGGATGTGGAATGGGGATCAGGAACCATTTAGAATGGGTTTGTACCCAAAGCTGTTCTGAGGGATGATCTTTCTGCATTGCCCTGGAAGGAGGGGAGAGGAGAGATCCGGGTGAGGAGAAGAAAATTCTCTCCAGGCAGAGTGTCCTGAATGTATGAAACCCTAAAAAGCTCCAGGAGGAGGCTAGTGTGGCTGGGGTCATGGATGAGGTTGGAGAGGAAAGTGGGGCCGGCTGCTACAGAGCATATGGCAGGCTATGGTAGGGAGTGAGTTTATTCTAGGTTGTAGAGGAGAGAGGCATACCTGATGTGGTCTATGCAGTATCTCGATTAGCATAGTAAAGGCCTATGCTTCAAGGGTAATCAACTGCAGCTTGCTTACACATGCTCTCAAAGAGGTGACACTGGTGCAAATCACGTGTACTTTGTTTTGAGTTTCCTGGAAAAAATTTTCCCATGATACCACATAATAGTTAAGAGCATGTACTTGGCAGTCAAACATCTTGGGATTGGAATCCTGACTCTAGAACTTGTTTGTTAGCTGCATAACTTGGACAAGTTAAGTCATCTCTCTGAGCCCAGGTTTCCTCATCTGTAAAACTGAGACCATCAGATTACCTTCTGTACACTGACTCACCTGATTCCTCTGGGGTTCCCTTCCATGAAGCATTAGGACAGATGAGGCAGTGTGGAGGCTGAAACATTGGTTTATGAGCTATGGCATGGCCAAGACCACTAGAAAAGACCACAGGTCTGCAGAACGTGAGAAGGTCATTCTCAGCTCCATTCTACTTATTATCTCATTCTTTTCCTGCTGCTCCATCAATCTCCTTCCAAACTCTTAAAGAGAGAGCCTCACTCGAGATGAAGTAAGTTGAGCCTCGTTCTGCCCGGTCCCTTACTCCTGTTGATTTCACTTGCACATGGTCTTTATTGTATGAGGCAGAGGTGGGCTGAGGGTGGGAGCTCATGACTAAGGAACCAAGGGTGGGGCACATGCAGTGTCCACTCTTGCCAAGACCACAGCACTGAGTGAGTAGATTCCAACTCTTGGTTCATCTCACCCTTGGGGAAAAGCATTGAAGACTCTGCTGTCTGGTCCTCTCCTCGCATCTTCTGTTTCTAAAAGATATCGTACGGATCCTTAGCACAATGCCCTTAGTTTACTGACTGGATGGATAAGATCTGTATTAACTGAACCAGATATATTTTCTTCATTCTTAAGGGAGATTGGGAAGGAGTTTTTCCTAAAAACAAAATCACATCCTTAATGTTCCCCAAAGGCTTATCGTGATCTGAGTCCTATTGCTTCTCAAGCCACATTTCTCACTATACCCCAGTCTCTCATTCCTTGCCCTACCCAAACTGAGCTACTTGTAGTTTCCCATCCCCTGGGCCTTTGCATATGCTATTTGCTTTGTAAAACTCTTTTCTGCCATCATCTCCTATTCCTATCCTTCAGTTTTTTTGCTCAGAGGCCACCTTCTTTGGGAAGCCTTTCTTACCTTCCTAAACCCGAGTTAGCTGTACCTCTCTTTGTCCTCAGGACTCCTTGGGCTTACTTCTCCTATTCCTTTCCTCACTGATTATTGAGTTGCCTGTTGAAATATTTACTTGCCTCTTCTACCTTCATCTGTAAGCTCCACAAGTACAGGGACTTTAGCAGGTAACTGACATAGTCACCAGTGCATTTCCACCTACCAGACATACCTGGCACACAGTAAGTCTCCAAATATCTGTGGAATGAATAAATGAACTCAACTACACACACACACACACACACACACACGAAAAGAAGCAGCATCTTTAGTGTTCAACAACATACCACCGTGTCCTCCTTAACAGGAAGAAGCTGGAACCACTGCCACAAAATCTCTGAGTGTATACAAAATGGACCCACATCATTTGTGAAACTGGAATTATCTGATGAGGGATCAAAGATTTGGCCATAGAATTCAAGCAATAATAAATCTATATTCCTTCAAGGCTTAAGGTAGGATATTTGTTAGGTACCTTTCAGTTAGAGGAGGCAAGATTGGATTTTTGTGGTCTCCTCTGGAAGAACCCTCATTGTAAACTCCTGGGGGCTAGGTTTATTTACGTCAGAAATATGTAACACTGTGATGACCTCCCATGGTTCTAGAAAGGCTGAACGCTATAGACAGGTGTTTGATCTACTAATCCATCTCCTTTGGTTTACTATTGATTGAGTTTGGGACATGGAGGAGAAATTACTGCCCTTCTGCAGAAAAAAATTTTTTTAAGTTCTGGAAGGTATCACTGCCTCTTCCCAGTCAAACTGTCAGGACAGTGGTCACACTGCCCTTAATGCATCTTCTTCCTTATTGTGTGTGTGAAGGGAGAGCGAGAAGCCAGGGTCTGACTCCAGAAACCCAGAGAAAAGGAGTCTGAAATGAATAAGGGGTTACTATGGACAGCAATGGCTCTTTAGAATCTTTACAACGTGTTTCTCAGGGAGAGCTATTATTTACTTTAGAAATAACAGAAGGAAATAAATTTTTTTCGCTTGTGAGTTCTGTAGCATCCTACTGGGTTCCAGGATTGACGTGTGGGAATCAGAATGAACAATTTATTGTATTTAAAAGGCACAAAGTTGATTTTAAGTGAAAACAGCTATATTATTACAATGACCAAGACCCACTTTCCAGGCAGTTTGGGCCTTAATGTCCCAAGGTTACTTAAAAGAAGTTAGAGACCAGCAAAGACTTGAGCTATTTTATTATTGAGTAAAATGATGTTCACCATGCCAGGGAACTGGGCAATATTCAGTTACAAGACTGACTCAGGGAGAGACACTTAAATACAAATTTATTTTTTAAGTCATGATTTTATTTTATTTTCACCAATCTCCTTCAAGACCACTCCTCCTATCTCCATGGGAACCCATATAATAAACAAAGCAGGTGGAGAGGTTTCCGATGCTATCCACTTGGAGTCTTGTCTTTCCTTGTTTTTGGATGTTACCAATGGGCCAGGAGCCCCACTTTTATCTTCCTCTCTTTGAAGCTCTTTCTCAGGGGACACTAGAATTGTAACCTTAATTCACTATTATTTCTCAACAGAATCATAGCAACTTTGAAGTAAAAGAAAAGATCATCTGACTCACTCCCTCTAATATATGGAATTTGAGCCCCAGAGAGTGTGAAAATAACTTCCCTAAATACTTCTTCCATTAGATGTATGCTATGGTCTGGTTCATGAAAATACATGACGTTTAATTGAAAATTTTCTAGTATTGGGGTGGTAGAAATTTTCCTCTACCCTTGTAGGTTCTTCTGGCTGGTTTATGAACGAAATTGACATGAGACGATTAACAGGAGAAAATCAAACAAAAGTTTAATAACATGTACACATGGGAGAGACTGAGGAAAACTGAATAACTCACCAAAATGGCTGGACCCCTCACCTTCAATACCATCTTCAGCTAAAGACAAAAGAGGATGTTGGGGGGTAGTGGTTTGGGACTTCAAAGGGAGGAAGGCAATCTGCATGGAGATGGAAAAGCAAATGTTTGGTAAATAAATGTTTGCTGGGCCGTGCAGAAGCGGTGGGACACAGAGTAGACTCTGCTCTCTAGGCTGTGCTGAGCTTCTCCCTGCACACCTAGTCATGTTCTTTGCAGATATCTCTGACGATAGCTCTATTCCAGGAACAGGCCCTTAATCCAAATTCTTTAGGCAGCTGAGAGAGAGGTAAAAAGAAAAAATTCCTGAGTCTTCTGGTTCTTAGAAATGATCAGCATAAATTAATCCTCGTGCCAATGAGACATCTTTTGGGGTGGAAAATTTTTGTTCCCCTACACTATCTTCTGGGAATTATCTGGGACTCTAATTTTATTTCAGTGTAAATTTTTTTTTTTAACAAGAGAAAGCAAGCAAGCACAAATGAGCTACTCATTGTCTTGGTTAATGAGTGTCCTCTTTCAAAGTCAAGATGCTTATGTACATGGTGTTTATGCTTCTCTTTCAGTTTATTTGCCAGATCTCTTTTGACATCTACTTTTAAGAATATTCTGAGGGCTTCCCTGGTGGTGCAGTGGTTAAGAACCCGCCTGCCAATGCAGGGCACAAGGGTTTGAGCCCTGGTCTGGTAAGATCCCACCTGCGGCGGAGCAGCTAAGCCCGTGCGCCACAACTACTGAGTCTATGCTCTAGAGCCCGAGAGCCACATCTACTGAAGCTCACAATTTTAGGCACTGTTTGGCAAACTACCCTGACTCAGGCAGAATCGAATTTCCCCTCTATCCACAAATGCTGTAACAGCAAGTAGGGAGAGATGTCTCTAAGAATACCGAGATTTGATTTGAAACCCATCGTCATTAATAGAAATTGTGTTATATATTGTGATTAGATTCCTGGGCAAGGTCACAAAAGCTTATTTAACTTATGCTTTTGGTTTCTGTTAGTGTTCTTTCTGTATATATAAAAAAAAGTCAAACTTGCTTTTTAAAAAAGAAAGTTTTTAGCTTGTGTATCTGAAGAATCCAGGCATAGGTCTCACTTCAATAATGGCATGATCTAGGGGTTAACATGAAACACCAGAACCTAGTTTTTCTCTCTCCTTGGCTCTGCTTCTTTTGTGTGGACTCTGTTGGGGAGAAAGAAATTTTCCTCTACTCTTCTAGGTTCTCCTGACTGATCTAAGAATTAAATTGATGTGAGACAGATTAACAGGAGAAAATCAAACTTTTAATAACATGTATACATGGGGGAGACCCAGAAAAACTGAGTAACTCACCAAAATGGCCAAAGCCCTCACCTTAAATACCATCTTCAGTTAAAGACAAAATAGGATGTTGAGGGTGGAGAGAGTCCGTTATGGGAGGTTACCAGGAAAAACACAGTAAACCTGCGTAAGGTTGTTAAGCAGATTCAAGTGATTGTCTTCTCCATTGACAAGAGTTTCTAGAGATTTGGTCATTATCCTCTTCCTGTACAGAGAGGGAGATACCCTTACAAATGAATATTTTCCTTACAAATGTAAATGTTTGTTACACAACTGTAACTAGTACTTGGTTTTCAGAGTTGTTCCCATGTCTACTGTTTCTTAGAAAATAATCGCTTAAAATAATTAACATGCCAAAGAGATGTACTTTGGGGTGGCAAATTCTGCTCCCTTACAACTCTATTCTTACTCCCTCCTCCAAAGGAGGTAAGTTGACTGCCACTGTTTCAGTCTACCTTCTTCCAGGTTCAAGCAGAAGAGCAATCTCTCTTTTGAGATATAATGACTTGATTAGCTAGAGCTGGGTTATACCTTCCATCCTTGGTTTGGAGGGAATCTCCACTCAAAGCACATAACCTAGGTGTAAATAAGGGGATATAATTTCAAAAGGAAATCAGAATAAAATCACCAAATAAGAAGGAATGGTTGCTAGACAGCCAAAAAATGTCTACCCTGCTTGGCAAAATGATGCCTCCCTGGGTCTATCCTGTCACTTTAAATTATGAATCTCTTGGTATCTTGGGTTAACTTAGAAAATCAAAACGGTTTGGCTGTTGAAATCTTAAGAATTTGCTTCTCAAAACTGTGATTATCAAATTAGTAGCATTGGGGTCACCTTGTTAGAATTTGTTAGAAAAGCATAATCTCAGACCTCTCCCAAACCTACTGAGTCAGAACCTGCATTGTAACAAATAACCAAGTAATTAGTATTCACACTGAAGTTTTTTCATGGCTATTTTGGGATTTTTTTTTTTTTCAAAATCACTGATTTTAGGCAATTTGATTATGAATTCCTTGATGTAGGTCTATTCCTATTTCTTGAGCTTGGAGTTCATTGAGCTTTTTGGATCTACTGTCTCACTTATCAGATCTACTGTCTACTGTGGTGCTGGCAATTCAGGGATTTTCTTACTATGCCTAATTTATAAACTAAATTTTACCATAGGTCGGTATGTATAGGAAAAAGCATAGTATATATATAGGATTTGGTACTCTCTTTGGTTTCAGGCATCCACTGGGGGTCTTGGAACGTATCCCCCCTGGATAAGGGGAGACTACTGTATGCACCAATCAAAACTCAAATGAAGACTTGAGAGAAACCCTCTGCACATCCCTGGAGTTCTCTCTCTGTGCAGCTCTCTCCTCTCTAGTACTCTGCTCTGCAAAGTCTAGCCACCTTGGCCTCCCACATTCTCAACTCTGTTGCCTCAGCGGGGCTCTGTTTGAATTCCCGCTTCCTACACTGTGGCATCTAAACTCTTTCCAGATATAATTGCCAGGGCAATCGCAGGACTCACCTGGTTTGTTTTTCTTCCTGTAGGGATCACTGTGCTGCCTATTGTCCAATGTCTTAATACTGTTGTTTCATATAGTTTGTCCATATTTGTAGTTGTTTAAGGCAGGAGAGTAAATCCAGTCCCTTTATTCCACCATGACCCAAATTGGAAGTTCCTGTATGTACGTACAAGTTTGAGAAGTATTGTCTTAAAAGACTTCACCAGCCTCACTGTGTCCACCTTACCCTATCCAAGGAATCATCCCCTAAGATTTTATGAGTCCAAATACCACTTTTTTTCTTAATTTTTTCTCAGATGCTACCATTGTTCTGAAAAAAGGTTCTGACACCTTCTACCCTGGGGATGGATCCTTGGTAAACCAAGATTTATGATATCACTAAGGAGTCCAATACTCCTCTTTGGAGAGCCTAAATACCTTAATATTATATGTTACCAAGTTTATTTTCTATTAGAGAGATATAGGAAATAAAATTGATATTCTGAAGCAAACAGTTGGAGCAAGAGAAAAATCAAAAGAACATCAAAAAAGCCATTAGGCAAATGTGTGACCCTTTGAAGCCATTCTGCTTTGAGATTAGGTTAGATAATGAGAAAAGGACAGAACTTTGGGAGTGTTCTGCCCATTACTGGTATGAATTTTAGACTGATTCATTTCATATGAAACCCCAGCAGATACGAACAGCAGGTATCTGTGGGAAAAAGTGGCCTGAGTTTGAAATAAGTGATAAACAAGGCTTTGGAACACAGCCCATTCATAGATGGCAGGCAACTTTACTTTCTCATACCCATGCATCTGGAAAATGAAGCCTTTAGGCTTCCTTTGCATTTTGCATCCTTTCCTACATAAATAGGTAGGAACACCATTTGCGTTTCTCCACCTCTCTGCCACCACCCTTAGCAAGCTAACATCATCTCCCACTTGGATTTTTACAATGGTCTTCTGAGTAGTCACCTGGCTCATACTCTTAGTTTATTGCAGTCCTGTGTCCATACAACCAGCCAGAGTTGTCTTTTAAAAGCTTATTTCTGATCCTATTACTGTTGTCTAAATTCTTCTAATGGCTTCCCAAGGCACTTAGAGTGAAATCTAAGCTCCTTACTATGGCCCGTTCAGGCTTCTTTTCCAACTCATTTTGTATTGCTTGTCTCCTCTGCTCCAAGCATACTGGCTTGCTTCCTGTTTCTCTGTCAAGCCAGGCTCTTTCTTACCTCCAGGTCTTTGCATTTGTTGTTCTCTCTCCCCACATGCTCTTCATGGGATGCTTTTCATGCTTGACTCTTCCTATTTACTCTAAGTCAGAGCTCAAATTCTCTTTAGAAAAGGCTTCCTGACCACACTGTCTAAAGTAACCTCCCTTTTACTTCTACCTTACTTTCTATCAAATCATTTTAATTTCCTTAATTATTACAAACTCATTTATGGTTTGGAATTATCTTGCTTTGTCTACTTTTCCTGTTAGAATATAAGCTTCATGAGGACAGATATCTTTGTCCATCTTGCTCACAGTCATACCATTATCCTAGAATGTTGGCGCATGGCAGCTACTTGATGGTTATTGCTGAATGTAAGAAAGAACCTTTGATGAAAAAAATATTTAAGCTAATTTAATTGGTATTAAACAATTAATTTTTGAACCATTTTTTGTCAAATCTGACTGCCTACACCTCTAATCTAGATTACTGGTGACTAAATTAGTTAAACATATCTTTGGCACTCTGACTATTCAGCTTAGTTAATGTGTAGGCAATTTTAATATATCTTGGTGTACGTTTTTCTTATATTTAAGGAACATGTTTTGGGTAAACTGGATCTGAGAATCTGTGATGAAAATATGAAATTCTTTTTTCAAAAGTAGATTCTTCTTAGATCCCTACATTTGGAAACAAGTTGTAATGGGGTATCAGAATCTTAGGAGATTTAATATGTATGAAGGAATACATAAATATATGAGTGTGTATGTTTCAAACATATATTTACCCATGCATGCATTACTCCTTTCCTAACCGTCATAATATATATGTAACTTTGATGTAAAGTCATGTGATATAATTTTACTTAAGGAAAAAATACTTTAATTTCCTTTTGATGCCTTTAGTAGATATTAAATATCTGATCAGTTGTTATTCGTGAAGGCAGTATTTTTTTTTTTTTTTTTGAAATTTACATTGTGAACCACTGGGGGTTTGTCAGAGCATAACAGTGTGGAGGGGATTCCCAGAACCAAGAAACTGATTCAGAGACAGGTTTCATTTACTTCTCAGGAATAGATTTCTTTCTTCCTGGGATGTACTTTTCATGGGGCTGTGAAGAAGAAGATTACACTTCATGGAATGGAAGGCTGCATAGTCTTGTTCTAGGGTCCTTCATGCTATTTTGGGTGTGTGTTGTTTTCAATGCAAATGATTCACCAGTTGTGGTTGCCTGTTAGAGCAGAGAATCAACAGGGTCTTTCGGTAACCATGGAAGCCACTGACTCTCGAATGAGTTATTTTTAGATTGCTTCACTGAATAAATTTCTCTTACTTCCTAGGAGGAAAATAATGTAACAATATGAGGCTTCAGTGATGGAAACAAGAAGGGATGTTGAGAAAGAAGGATCTTATATTGCCTTATTTTATTGATAATCCAAATACTGGTCCATTTGACGTTTGGGAAGTTATACCAGTGAGTAGGCACTTAAAAAAAAGAAATGAGAATTATCCAACAGTCTTTGGGTCTTCAAGTTTAGGAATCTAAGTTCTATCGTTTCTTCAAAATTTTTTTCCTCTACTAATCAGAATCTCAAAGGGAAGCCTCAAGTAAATCCTGCTAAATACTTCAATCAAAGAAACTAAGAAAGGAGTTAACACCTCTGACTCCTGGGTCGATTAGGACATAGTGACATTTCTATAGGTTGTTTAATTCAGAGTTGGATCTCCCTTTCAGCCTCAGCTTAGGAAGGTGAAGAAAAAAAATGACTGTGATGAACTAGCATTTCTAAGCAATAAACTCTTGCTTCAGTATTATCTAAGAAAACTGCATTGCTAGAAATTTCTAAAAACACTAATTACGAATTCTCCCCTGACCAAAGGACAAATTGTATACTGCTCCTGGAAATGCCTTGATTTTATTAATGTTATTATTGTTACTTATAGAATTTATGCAGGTGACCCAAGGGTACATTCATGGGCATTGGAAGATGCCTGGAACAAGCAGAAGACCAGATTCCTTTCTATAATAATTAGGTCAGCCAATACTAGAAAATGATTATATTTATATTATTTTTACTTTCACCTGAATAGTCTTTTTAATAGGACCTAGAAAAAATTGAATTTCAGACCTGTAAAGAACCTTTAGCACAGGCCCTAATTTCTCAAAATGAGAGGTAGTTACAACTCATAAAAGCCTCCCATTTCTCTTGACATTTCATCCATTATACTTTATGCCATTGATGAGTCTTATATCATGGTGGAGGAAAGGGTGGAAGGCTCAGTTAATATTAGTCAGCTCCTATTTACACATAAAATGAAATCCAAACTTAACATGGCCACCAACACCTAGGTTTCAATTCAAATGATTCCTGGGGATTCCTCTTTCCTTACCTCTTTCTGCCCTTTGCCTCATCCATTAAGCCTCAGTGGACCAAACGTCTTTCCCTTTCCTGAAAATATCAAATTTGTTCTTTGCACTTTCTGGTGACCCTGCCAGAAAAGCCTTTCTCCTGAGTTTGAATGGCTGGTTCTCATCTTTGGTAGGTAGACTTTTTAGAGGGTCCGCAAGATTCCCACCCTCTAGTGTACACGCCCTGTGTAATCCCCTCCTCTTGATTGTGAGTGGAAACAATGAATGTGTTATATCACTCCTGTGATGATGTTATTAATGAGTTGACTTTGAGTTACTCAAAAGAGAGATTCATATGTGGGCCTGACTTAATCAAGTGAGCCCTTTAAAAGAAGGTGAAGTGTCAGAGGGATGCTCTCCTGTTGGCCTAATAGAAAGCATGTTGTAAGAGGAAAGCGATGCACAGCAAGGACCAGAGGGTGGTATCTGGGTGCTGAGAGTGGTCCCCAGACAACAGCTAGCAGAAAATGGGGACCACAGTCATACAGCCACAAGAAAGTAAATCCTGCTGACGATTGAGCATAGAAGAGAATCCCAAGCCTCAGATAAGATCACATCCCCTGCCAACACCTTGATTTCAGCTTGTAGGACCCTGAGCGAAATACTCAGCTTATCTGTCCTTGGACTCCTGACTCACAGAAACTCTGAGACAGTAAATTTGTGGCAATTAGTTATGCGGCAGTAGAAAACTAGTACATCATCTTTCCTGTCTCAGCTCATGTCACTTCTTCCAAGCAGCCTTCCCTGAGCACTGTAATGCCCCCATTATTGTATTTTATTCTCTTAATAGCACTTAACAGAATTTAATTTGCTTACTGACTTGGTAGTTGTATTCCCCAGCACCTTGAGTGTTGTTTTACACACAGTAGGCTCTCAATAAATATTTCTTGCCTGAGTCACTGAATTCAAATTAGAGAGATTTTATCAACTGCCTATGATTAAACTTCTAAATGATTCCCTGGACCACCAGGTGGCAGATAATTTAGAGAGTAAAGTAAATAGAATGCAAGAACCTTGGCCTGGTAACAGAACATCAATTCTCTAATGGCAACATTGCCATCCAGACTTTAATCTAAAACCATCTGCCTTTATTTTTCTTAACCTGGTCAGTTGGACAGCACATCTGCCATCACTGGTGTTCCCGTAGCCAAATTATATGATTAAGTCTTATAAAACAAGAGCTTAGAAACAGAATGGATTGATACTTTCATCTACTAAATGACCAGCCACAGAGTATTATCTTTACTACCTATTTTTGGTGCAGTGATTTTTTTTATTCCTACATGGTTCAACTTCTTAAGTGTGTATCTGGTTAATTTGTTCTCAGATTTCCTTTCTTCACAATTTTGGAGCAGGAGTTCTTATGCTTTAAGAGAATGGACTATTATCATAATGTATCTCCCATCATATCATTGCTAACCTGGAACACTCATTGCTGTAATATGTACCCAGATGACTGAGTACCTAGCTCAGACTGACCCAGGTTTGTATGCAAGCATTTCACAGATGTGTAGAAACGCAGTAAAATGTGTAAGGGAGGAAGAATAATTGTCCCTCTATCCTTCTGACTTCTTGGCTGAGTTCCATGTAATAAAAGATTAATAAGAGAAAAAAAAAAGGAAGTGTATTAACATGTATGCTGCCCCAGAAAACTGAGTAACTCCCAGAGATGGCCCAAGCCACCACCTTAAATACCACCTTTAGCTAAAGACCAAAAAAACAAAAAACAAAAAAAACAGATGTTGGGGCTTGGGAAGACAGTTAAGGGGGATTACGAGGAAAACACAGTTACCAGGGGTTAGCTTTGTTATTCAGATTAAATTAGTGCCTTCTCCATGGATATTTTCTTGTGATTTAGGCTCATTCTTCTCATCCTGGTACACAGAGAGAAATACCCTTACTAATGGAGATTTCTTTTACAAATATAAGTTTTCCTTACTGAAGAGTAACTTCTACTCTGCAGAGCTTCTCCTATGTAGGCTGTTTCTCAAAAATAATCAGCTCAAAATAACCTTTATCCTTGTTAAAAACAAAATTCAACCGAGTAAATTTGAAGACCTAATTGACTTTATTCAGTGACTCATGAATCAGGCAACAACCTATCTAGTAAACAGAAGAACACTCAGAGGGGTTCTATACAGTGGGAGAGTTTTATAGGCAGGAGGAGGGTGGGGCAAGGAAGCTTTTAGCAAAAGAAAAGAAAGAATTGTTTCAGGCCAGGTCATCTTTCATCATCTTTTTGGGGGGAGGGCAAGGTCTATAATGCAGATTACCTCTTCTTTCTTTGACTGGTCCTGGGGGCTGGGGCGGGGGGGGGGGGGGGGGGGGGGGGGGATGAAGAGGGCCCATGTGACAGATTGCCTCATTGGTGCTGACAAGAAAATTCCAAACTGGCAGATTAAGATTACATTCCTGGTGAGGGCTGAAAGTGTAATTAAGTCAAATGTTAAATCTAGGATTTGTATCATGGGCTTTAGCACAAGTGACACCATTTTGGACATGTGGTTGCCTCTTTAACATGCTAAAGAGGCACATTCTGGGGTGGCATATTCTGCTCCCCTTCAAATGTAAAAGTCACAAACACAGAGATCTTCTTTGTTTTATTTTTGTTGTACCCTTATCTCCTGGAATAGTGATGGACATATAACAGGTACGCAATAAATAGCTCTGAAGAAATGAATGGATATGTGAAGAGTCTCTTACTACCCTGTTACCAAGTTGTGGCAGATCTCCTGCTTTGTACAGTGCCTTTGAAGCCGAATCTGGCCTCTGTTCCCTGACACCAAATTGAATCTTGGAGACAGAGTTTTGGGTGAAGTAAAAAAGAATAGCTTTATTGCTTTGCCAGGCAAAGGGGGCCACAGCTGGCTAATGCCCTCAAAACTGTGTGTCCCGACCTGGAGGGGTAGTGAGGAATTTTCTAGTAATGGTTCAAAGAGGGCATGATCAGCTCGTGGACATTCTTCTGATTGGCTGGTGGTGAGGTGAGTGGAAGCCAGCATCACCAGCCTTCTGGTTCCAACCGGTCTGGGATCTACGTGCTTGTGGGCACCATACAGAACTTCTTCCACCTGGTGGGAGTTTCAGTATCTGCAAAACAGCTCAAAGGTATCATTGTGTGTATCCCTTGAGGGGGAACCAGGACCCTGACCCAAGGCTGAACTATTGTTTCTTTTGACATTCCCCCTCTTGTCTCGACATCTCCTCCCTTCCCTAATTAACATCCGTTTGAACCTGCGTTGGAACTCAGGGAAGATCATGGAGGCTGAATGAAGCCTATTTCCTGTAATCAAGAAATGGGGGACACAGAAAGGCTTTTGTGCCCAGGAGTCCCACAGGGTCCTGCTCGGTATCACCTCCTAAAGGAAATTACCCTTTTCCATTTGGAAAACCTGATTATTCAAATCCCATTCAAATATTGTCTCCTCGGATGATGTTTGTAAGGATGGTTATTTCTGTCATCCTTTATTGAACAGCTACTCTGTGCCTGGTATTGTTTGAGGTGCTGAGGACATGAAGGTAGTTAGGACTCTTGCCCAAAATGAATTTACAGTCTTGCAATTTTTATCTATTACCAGCTGCTTTCAAGAAGGGGACATAATGTAATTCTAATAAAGAAGCAAAGGTTCATGGAAATATAGGTCCTTGGGAATTCTGAAGATGGTCTTAGTGAGTGTCTGGGTTTGTAATATTTCTTTTTCCATGCCTTTGTTAGTTAAGGTGATGCTAGTTGCTGAAACAGATAAGCCGCAGTGACTTATCATAATAGAAATGTATTTCTTGCTCATATAATTTCCAAAATAGGTGTTCTGGAGCAGTTGGCAGTTTCATCCAAACCTAAGATTTAGGGATCTAGGCTCCTCTAGTCTTGTAGATCTGCTATCTTCAAATTCTAATGTTACTGCTCAAGGGGAAAGAAAGATCTCATGTATCAGACCTGGAAGTGCCACAAATTGCTTCTGCCCATGATCCATTGACCAGAGGTAAGCTACATGGTCACACTTAACTGCAAGGAAAATATAGTGATGTAGTAAATGTACATACGAAGTACATCTATGTGGAACAAGAAGAAATGACTTCTATTTATCAAGCTAAAGGAATTTTAATAATTTTCTTCTTTGAAAAGATCAGGCTGGTATTTTTTAGTTAAAAGAATTGCCTCAAGGATTGAGACAGTTTGAATGGTTTTTTTTAAGGGAGGAATATTATTATCATCATAGTAAACTAAAATACAGAAAATTGTCAGCCATTCTGACAAAAACAAACACTCTAAGGTACTTTTAAACATGTAGTGAATGTAGTAAAGAAAATGTAGTAAAGACATGTTCCAGGAGGAAAAGAAGCGAGGTTTGGTGAATAGCCAACAAGTGTGTCAAACAGATTCTCTGGTGTTAAGAAGATTTCCTGAGAGTGTCTATACTGGCTCTGTTATCCATGTGGAGGGGTAAAGAGCCAGGAGTCAGAATAATTAGGCTTTGTTTTTCTATTATCAGCCTGTTGACTTTTTATAGGTACTTATACTCTCTGGGCTTCTTAGATTTATGCAAAATGGGAACAAGTCACACACATCATATATTTGTCATGTATTTGTTTGGAAGATTGGATAAAATAATGACTACAGAAGTATGTTGTGAAGTGCAAATTGAAGTATAAATGCAAGGTGGTACCTCTCTTTTACTCCTCATCACTATCACCATTAAGATCACAAAATATTAGGAAAAGACAGCAGGCAAAGTGGGGATGTCCAATTTGGCCTCAGCTTTCCCTTGTACCACTTGTCTCTCACCCTCTAGATTCATACTGAAATCCTTCTAATAAGTCATGCCCTCTAATAATCATGCCCACATCAATCATTCATTCCCTTGCCAAAGACTTATTGGGGGACTAACAATAAAAAACTATCATTACCTTTTTTTGAGCTCTGACTCTGTGGCTGGCACTAGACTATGTATGCATTTTACCCACACGATCTCATTTGATCCTCCCTCACAACAACTCTAAGAGACAGATTCTATTCTCACCTCTGTTTTTACAGGTAGAAAAACCAAAGCTCACAGAAGTGAAGCCAATCATTTGAAGTGTCATAGCTCAACACTGGCAGTCTGACCCCAGAGCCCATGCTTGTGACTCCTGTACTCCTTTGGCTTTTCATGTGGCTATCATATGCCAGGCATATGCCAGGTAGCAAATGCTTCCATGGTGAGCAAGAAAATGTGATTCCTGACTTTAAGGAGCTTTTATCCTGGCTCTCAACAGCCTTCAGGCCCTTACCCACACTTGTACCAGCAATGGTCTCCCTGTAACACCCTTTACCCTTTCTCAGCCCACCTGGCTTCTCCTTACCCTGAAGACTCAGGTCAGGCACCACTTTCTCCAGACCTTCCTGAATGCCCAGGGAGTGCCTAGAAGGGTTCTCCCATATGCTCCTGAGCAGAGGCAGTACTTCCTAGTGGTTAAAGTCCTGGGTATGGATAGAGGTAGACTGTCTTATCTCAATTTCTGGCTCCATCACTTCCAAACAATGTAATTTTGGGTAGTTTACTTCACTGCTCTGGGTCTCAGTTTCTGTATGTGTAAAATGGGATTGTTACAAGAATGAAATCAGATGATACATGTTAAACAGTTTGGCACTTGCATGGTAAGTGCTTAGTTAAATTAGTTAACTCTCTTTAACTACCATTATAAAAGACTGATCAATCACCATATAAAAATCTCATTTCTTACACTTGCCCAGGACTGCAGGGCCTCCTGTAAAAGATAGGGATGCTGACTTGTAATCTGCCTTCAATTTCGAAGATCTGGAGTTTGAACTGAAAGGTCAACATCTCCAAACCCAGAATGCTGGTATCTTGAGCTAAACATAGAGAAGTTCCATGACTTGACCAAAGCCTTCATTTTTGATAATGTTGCACCCTTAATGAACACACCCAGCTCCACAGAAACACAGGGCTGATTTATGATTTTAATCACATCAGCCTTTACTGATCTGCAGTGAAGAATAGTTAGGTGGTGGCTGGTACAGAGAATGGCACTACACGCAGCCAGGAGGGGAGTTCTTCTTCTAGCATTTCAATTCGCTTGCTGAGATAGCTTTCCTTCCTTTCCGTTGTTGCTCAGAAGTTGAACCTGATGGGTCTCTGTGGGAAGCATAGTCATCTCTTTCTCTGCACCTCTTCTCCCAGGCCCAGGCATGTTTATAGTCTCCAGGTGAGAATGAGACATGTCTGGGTAACGAATTAGCCAAAACAGAACATTGAGAGACTTGTGGAACACATACAAATTTCAGTGGGTTAAAGGTCAGTGTCCAATAAATTGAGTCTGAGCAAGGCTTTTTCTCCCAGGGTTTGGAGTGCTGCAGAGCTTAATCTTGGATCTCCTAGGGTCTATAAAGGAAGCAGCAGGTGTCCAGAATATCAGTCTTCATTTCACTCCAAATGCATATGTGTTCTCGGCTCCAGAAAAATCTCCATTTTGTCCACTGGAAGCTTTGGTTCACTCTTTTCTCCCCTGTTGCGCTTAGAAGCCTGAGTCTGCCTATAAGCTACACGGGTACATACCTTCAATTAAAGTCTGGAAATTTAGAAGAAGAAGAAAAAAAGACTCCTTGGCTGTTGTTATCTGAAATTTAAAAATATGCGCTATAAAGAATGTGGCAACTTTAAAATGCAGCTGCATATTCTTTGACATCTCTCCCATGGAGAGAGGGGGGCTATGTCACCTCTCCTTAAATCTGGGAAGGTCTTTGATAGGTTGAACCTATAAAAAGTGGTGCTAGATGACTTCTGAGGCTAGGTCATAAAATACCATGAAGTTTCCACCTTGCTCTTGGAATGTTAGCTCTTGGAACGTTTGCCCTTGGAGTCCTAAGCCTCTGTGTAAGAACTTTGACTACTCTTAAGCCTCCGTGCTGTGAGGAAGCCTAAGCCCCAAGCAACAGCCTCCCGATGCTCCAGTCAATAGTTTCAGCTGCAACTAGCTTCTGTGTCATCCCAGCCCAGGTGTCAAATGTGTTGTGAGTGAGAAAACCCAGATGGTTCCAGCCCCCAGTGGTTTAGGTCATATCCAGACATCTGAGTCACCGCAGCCACACATGTCTTCCAAACAGAGGCTCAGACATTGAGGAAGAGAGACAAGCCAGCCCTATTGTTCCCTGTCCAAAATCCTAACCTACAGGATCCATGAGCATAATGAAATGGTTGTTGCTTTCTGTCACTACATTTTTGGATTGTTTGTTATACAGCAATAGATAGCTGGAACAGTGGCTTTCATGGAGTTATCCCTCAAGTGCCAAGTAAGAGAAGCAGGGTAACTGCAAGCCCAGTTGAAAAAAGATGACAAGAATCATGGAATCATTAGAATTTAAGAATTATAAGGATCCTAAGTGTCATCTAGTAATTTACGCCCTTGCAGTTGCTATTAATCTGAATTTTCTGTTTAACATCTTCAAGCAGAGATAATTTATTTTTGCTTACCTACTTCCAATGATAAGGAACTCATAACTTCATGAAGCATCCTCTCTGGCAGTACATGGAATGTACTGAAAGAAAGATGTTTCTCCTGCTAGATAGAGATGGTTGGTGACAGAACAAACACATCTGCCTGAGAGAAAGTGACGTCAAGAAGAGAGTCCACCTATACAAGTTGGTGCTTATGAAAAAAATGGCAAATACTATGACACCTGCTGTTTGGACTACACAGCTGGAATTTGTCACACATATGCTGCTGCCTTCTTTTTTTCAAAGGCTTCTTGTAATGTGTAATTCATGAAGTGATATTTCATTCCAGTGATAAAGGATAGGAAGAAATCAAAACTAATCAGGGTAATGTTCTTAGAAATGTAAAGACTGGTGTATAGGCTCAAAGAATGTCTGAGGCAGGAAGAGAAATCATATTTCATCACAAGCTGAATGTAAATAAACAGTGCAATGCAGGTGCAGAAAATGCTACTTCATTCTGCAGTAGATAGGGTAGAGAGGTCACAAGTGCCAGGTGATTTACTGTTCTGAAAATACATCAAATCCCACTTGAGGAATTGCCTTCAATTCTGGGAATTCTATTTAAGAGGGATAGTGATAGCCTAGACATTTTTCAGAAGATGTCAACAAAGATATCTTTGTTCACAAGGTGGACAGAAGTCTAGGAACTGTGTCATGTAGAATATAATGGAAGAGTCTGGACATGTTTAACAAAAAGAGGAAAATATTGGGTGGGCCAAAATGTGCCTTCGGTTTTTTAAGTAAAAATAAAAGACACATTTTTCATTTCACCAAGAACTTTATTGAACAACATATTCACCCTTTTGTTCCACTACCTTCTGCCGTTTTTCAGACAACTTCATAATTCCATCTTCCCAAAACGTTTTATCTTTTTGAGCAAAGAACTGTTCCAGGTAACTTTTATAGTCTTCCAGGGAATTGAAATTTTTTCCATTAAGAGAACTTCGTAAAGACTGAAATCAATGGAAATCCAAAGATGCAATGTCTGGTGAATACGGTGAATGAATCAGAACTTCCCAGCCAAGCTGTAACAGTTTTTGCCTGGTCATAAAAGAAACGTGCAGTCTTGCGTTATCCTGATGGAAGATTATGAGTTTTCTGTTGACTAATTCTGGACACTTTTCGTAGAGTGCTGCTTTCAGTTGGTCTAATTGGGAGCAGTATTTGCTGGAATTAATCATTTGGTTTTCCAGAAGGAGCTCATAATAGAGGACTCCCTTCTAATCCCAACATATACACAACATCACCTTCTTTGGATGAAGACTGGCCTTTGGTGTGGTGGTGGTTCATATCACTTGCCCCATGATCTCTTCCATTCTACATTGTTGCACAGTATCCACTTTTCATCACCTGTCACAATTTGTTTTAAAAACGGAATGTTTTCATTACATTTCAGTAGAGAATCGCATGCAGAAATATGGTCAAAAAGGTTTTTTTTCGCCTAACTTATGTGGAACCCAAACATCAAAGAGATTCACATAACCAAGGTGGTGCAATGATTTTCAATGCTTGATTTGGATATTTTGAGTATGTCGGCTATCTCCCACATGGTATAACATTGATTGTTCTCAGTTATTGTTTCGATTTGATCACTATCAACTTCAACTGGTCTACCCCACTGTGGAGCTTCGTCCAGAGAGATATCTCCAGCACGAAACTTCGCAAACCACTTTTGACATGTTCGATCAGTCACAGCACCTTCTCCATGCACTGCACAAACATTTTTGTACATTTCAGTTGTGTTTTTACCTTTCTTGAAATAATAAAGCATAATAGGCCAAAAATGTTGCTATTTTTCTTCCATCTTCAATATTAAAATGGCTACACAAAAACTCACCAATTTTGATGTCATTTTTTAAAATGCACGCTGATATGACGGCTGTCACATACAATCTAACAAAATTGTTTCAAATGAAGTTAAAGACAACTAAATGCTACTAGAGCCATCTTACAGAAAAAACCGAACGAACCTTTTGGTCCACCCAATAATGTGGGATGATACGATGACAGCCTTCAAATACTTCAAGGGTGTTATAGTCAGGAGATGAATTTCTATCAACTCTCTTATTAGCATCTTAGTCTGGGCCTCCATCGTTCCTTGCCTTGACCCCTGTATCAGGTGTCTCACTGGTCTCTGTGATTTCCTTCTGCCTCCTTCAACCAGGTTTCAACAAATGCAGATGTAAGCTATTAAAACTGCAAGTCAGATCACCACAATCCCTTGTTTACTACACTTCAAACTTCTCATTGAACTTAGAATAAAGTCCACATTTTCCCCCATATCCTATGGTGGTCCCCACCTCTGTGAGATCCAGAGAGTCCATATTATAAACAAATATTTAAAATCACCCCCTTTACTCTCTTGTAATGAATTTTACAGATAATATAATCTATCTGATCGCTAACTTTAAAAAATAGAATTATTTTATGTAATAACAACATAAAAAAGCAGTTATTTTCAGTTTTATTGAGAAATAATTGACATATATCACTGTGTAAGTTTCAGGTGCACAGCATTATGATTTGATTTGCATATTTTGTGAAATGATTACCACGATAGGTTCAGATAACATCTGTCATCTCGTATAGATACAATAAAAAGAGAAAGAAGAAAAGAAAAAAGGAAATATCTCCTTGTGATAAGAGCTCTTAGGGTTCACTCTTTTAACAGCTTTCCTATTTATCATACAGCAGTGTTAGGTATAATCATCATGTCGTATATTACATTCCTAGTACTTATTTAGCTTGTAACTGGAAGTTGTTACCTTTTGACCACCTTCCTCTAACTCCCATCACTCTCTGTCTCTGGTAACCACCAGTCTGATCTCTTTTTCAGAGTCTGAGTTTTATTTATTTTTTTAATTCCACATATAAGGGAGATCATACAGTATTTGTCTTTGTCTGACTTATTTCACTTAGCATCATACCTTCAAGGTCCATCTATGTTGTCACAAGTGGGAGGATTTCCTAGTTTTTATGGCTAAATAATATTTCAGTGTGTGTGTGTATGTGTATCACAACTTCTTTATCCATTCATGCATCAGAGAACACTTAGGTTGTTTCCATGACTTGGCAATTGTAAATAATGCTGCTGTGAATATGTAGGTGCAGATATCTTTTTGAGTTAGTGTTTTTATTTCCTTTGGATATTTCCCTGAAGTGGAATTGCTAGATCATGTGTTAGTTCTATTTTTAATTTTTTAAGGATCCTCCATACTGTTTTCCATAGTGGCTATACAAATTTACAATCCCATTAACAGTGTACAAGGGTTCCCTTTTCTCCACATCCATGCCAGCATTTTTTATCTTTTTTTGATAATGGCAATTCTAACAGGCGTGAGGTAATATCTCATTGTGGTTTTGATTTGCATTTCCCTAATGACTAGTGCTGTTGAGCTTCTTTTCATGTACCTGTTGGCTTTTTGTATATCTTCTTTAGAAAAATGTCTATTCAGGTCCTTTGTCCATTTTTTTCATTGGCTTATTTGAGTTTTTGCTATTGAGTTGTATAAGTTCTTTATGTATTTTTGGATGTTAATCTATTATCAGATATATGGTTTGAAAATATTTTTTACCATTCTGTAGGTTGTCTTTTCACTTTGTTGATGGTTTCTTTCCAAGATCCATCTCAGGGTGCTTTATTCCTATCTTTTCTTCTAGGATTTTCATGATTTTGGTTCTTATATTTAAATCTTTAATCCATTTTGAATTAGTATTTGTGAGTAGGGTAAGTTAAGGATCCAGTTTCATTATTTTATATGCAAATATCCCATTATGCTAGTACAATTGATTGAAGAGACTGTCTTCTTCATTGACTATTCTTGGCTCCCTTGTCAAATATTAGTTGACCGTATATGCTTATGTTTATTTCTGGGCCCTTGATTCTGTTCCATTGGTTTATTTATCTGCTTTTATGTCAGTCTGTTTTTATGTTTTGATGACTATAACTTTATAGGATAGCTTGAAATCAGGAAGTGTGATGCCTCCTGCTTTGTTTTTCTCTCTCAGCATTTATTTGGTTATTCAGAATCTTTTGTGGTTCCATATACATTTTAGCACTGTTTTTTCCTACTTCTGTAAAAAATGCCATTGGAATCTTGAAAGGGATTGCATTGACTCTATAGATGGCTTTCGGTAGTATTGACATTTTAACCATATTAATTCCTCCATGCCATGAAGATAGTATACCTTTCCATTTATTTGTGTCTTTTTTGATTTTTTTCATCAATGTCTTATAGTTTTCAGAGTGGAGATCTTTCACCTCTTGGGCTAAAGTTACTCCTATGCATTTTTATTGTTTTTGATGCTATTGTAAATGAGATTGATTTCTTTATTTCTTTCTCAGAAAATTTATTATCATTGTATAGAAGTGCTACTGAGTTTTGTGTGTTGGTTTTGTATCCTGCAACTTTACTGAAATTGTTTATTAGATCTAATGGTTTTTTGGTTGAGTCTTTACACTTTTCTATATATAAAATCATGTCATCTGCAAATAGAGACAATTTTACTTTTTTCTTCTCAATTCTGATACCTTTTATTTCTTTATCTTGCCTGATTGCTGTATCTAGGACTTTTAGTACTGTGTTAAATAGGAGTGGTGAGAGTGGGCATCCTTATCTTGGTCCTGATCTTAGAGGAAAAGCTTTCTACCTTTCACTACTGAGTATGATGTTAGCTGTGAGCTTGTTATATATCGCCTTTATTATGTAGAGGTATGTTCCTTCTATGCCTAATTTGTTAAGGGTTTCTATAGTGAATGGATGTTGAATTTTGTCAAATGCTTTTTCTGTATCTATTGAGAATATCATGTGATTCTTTTCTATCATTCTATTAATGTGTCTTATCATGTTGATTGATTTGTATATGTTGAACCATCCTTACATCCCAGGGATAAATCCCACTTGGTTGTGGTGAATGATCCTTTTAATGTGCTGCTGAATTTGGTTGGCTAGTGTTTTATTGAGAATTTTGGCATCTTTATTCATCAGGGATATTGGCCTGTAGTTTTATTTTCTAGTAGTGCTTTTTTTCGCCCTGCCACCACCCCCCCACCCCTGGTTTTGGTATTAGGATGATGCTGGCCTCATAAAAGAAGTTTGAGTGTTCCCTCTTCTTTGAATTTTTTGAAAGAGTTTGAGGAGAATTGGTGATAATTCTTTGTAAATATTTGGTAAAATTCACCAGTGAAGTCAGGAAAGTGATTTTTTAATAATGGAATATGTATTTCAGTATGTACATGCATAGGCATAATTACATTAGAAGGCATAAGAAAGTAAATGCTTGCATCTATAAGGGGAATTGCCAGGAATATGTGAATGACAAATGCAGATTGATACACATTTGTGCTTTGACTAGAGACTCAAATACTCAAGCAGCATTGCTACTGGTGACATTATATCCTGAAATGTTGTTGGTAATGTTCAGGATAAAAAAGTACATACTTCCTTCAGTTTATAAGGTATTTGTATTTCTGGGAAATTTAGGAGTTATTAAAACTTCATTTAAAAATATTGTGTTATGATGCAAAAATGGATTTAGGTTCTAGGCTCAGAAAATTATAAGCAGCATTTTATCTAAATGAATGTCTACTGAGACATTAGAAAGTCGTGTAGGATGAATGACAGCTCTTTGATGTGTGGACCATCTTGTGTGATACAGAAAGCCCAGCAGTCCTGGATTCCAGCTTCTCGATGTCAGGAGGGAGTTTCTGTCATTGTCACTAACAAAAAACACCCCAACAGAGTTCCAGAAATGCCCGAAGGGTTGGCTATCTCCACGGTTCCCTCAGGGAACCCTTGCCCAATGATATCTGGGTCCTATCTTCTCTAGTTGTGTCTCCTACCAGTCCTCCCCCACTCACATGCCCCAAACTCATTGCGTTCTTTCTCTCTCTTAAAATAAGGAGTAGTTGAATTTACATTTTCTACATCTTGGACAGTTGTGCTACCAAATTTGCCTTGTTATTGAGGTGTCAGCTTGAATGTCACTTTTTCAGAGAAGCAATCACAGAGCACACTGGCTCCAGTTGTATCTCCATCTGCATCACTATTCTTTTACCCTGTTACACTTTCTTTGTAGTTTGATAGCACTTAATACTGCCTGAAAAGAAAAACATTTTATTAATTTATGTGCTCGTAGTCTATTCCTTTTTCCCATTAATATGTAAGCCCTAGGAAGGCAGGAACTCTTGTCTGCTACCAGCTATATTCTCAGTGCCTAGGAAAATGTCTGGTACATATTATTTCTTGAATAAGCTAGTAACTTTTCCCTTGCCTCCCCTCAAGACAAACTCCAAGCTCTTTCACATGACACTTGAGGTCTCTCAACATCTTGCTCAGCTTATATTTCTCCATTCTTTACTCCTATCACTCACTAATCTTTTTTTTAATATAGTTTCTCAAATATGCCATGCCATTTACTGTTTCATTCCTTTGCATGTTGTGTTTCCTCTGCCTGGAATTGAGCTAAGATAAGACTCCCTCAATTTCCTCCTCCCTCCCATTCTTTGGAGGATTACACACCCTTCCTTTGGATACACCCTTTCCATAGTTGGCCCTGCAACTATGCTTATACAGGAGATCACATTTGTTGGTGTATGCCTCTCTTTCCAACTATACTTTGAGCTTATTGAGAGCAGAGACCACTTCTTAATCATGTTTATATGCCCAGTGGTCAGTATGGTACCTGACATAGAATAAGTCACAGAATTCTATTTTGTTATGTCAGAGTTGGATTATCATCTCAGCTACTTGAGAACATTTGGAATCTCAATTCTGTCATTGATTTCATTGATTTTCCCCAGTATCATATCAACTATAAGTTTGTTAAATATGCACAAATGGTAGAGACTTCACAGGGGCACATAAAAGTAGGTTAATCCCTTGAAATTACAGTTACAGAATGATTTTGAGATCACTTTGTTGTTGTTGACATTTCCTGAGTATGGTGTGCTGGTCACATTTCTAAACTTTTTGTGCATTTTCTCATTGAAACCTTCAGCAACTCAGTGGTAAGAGTTACTTCATTACTTAGAGTAAACTTGACCAGGTCACTGCTGGTAAGTAGAAGAACATAATTAACCTTAATGTATGTGACCCCAGAGCCCAAGATTTTAACCACTATGCTAGGTCTTTTCTATGCCATTTCTGTATTTGTTAGACTCAACCATCCTTGAATCTGGCTGGAGAAGTGTTAATAGAGATATTTTAAAGTTAATCCTATTTAATCAGGATAAAGAAGATTTCAGTCCCTCCTCCCCACAAACAAGACCATACTCTTTTGTTAATTATTGCTTTTTCTCCTCCTTTCTTTCTGTCAGGGAAGCTCAGTTTACTTTGGGTCATTGTGGATGCAACTAAGTTAATGACAATTGATGTTCATCCCCTGCTCCTCATGTTAGTGGCTCTGTATCAGCATTCACTCCCCTTGCAGTGGGCATGCCCCTCTCCATCACTTCTCTTGTATCAGCCGAGGTTTTGCCTTACCCAGTGAACTCCTATTCACTCTGAATAGCTATTCAACATAATTCCTCACTGTCCAAAGCTGCAAGTTCATCATGCACCTGGACCCAGTGTCCTTGTTAACCACAGTAATTGCTCACCACTCATGAGCTGCGAAAAATAGAGATGACTCTTCTCATCACTCAGGTTGCTCACCATCTGAGGGAGGTTGCTAGGAGTGTTAGGATTCACATAACGGAGACCGTGGGGCCAGCAGTGGAACACCCACCAGAATTGCAAGTTTCGGATCTCTGCTTGTGATTACTATTTTCCTGAGTTGGCAAATTGGTTTGGACTGCTACTCCGTGGCGCTCTTCTTTCTTCACAACTTCCCTGGGAGCTTTTCGAGTGTAATCTGAAACTAGCTCCCATACATGGAGGGCAGGGAGAAACCAAAGAAAGAAGCAGACCACTCCAGATTTGTAGGTGGCAGCGTTAATGAACAAGGGAATGAATTTACGAGGCTTGTCATGGGTGGCTGCAAGATGAGTGGTTTTCTGCACCTATCAGTCAAATCTTAAAAGTTTACATAGAGGACTTAACTGGGTTCAGTTACACACGAAGTCCAGATGATCTCAACACCACATGACTATCTCCAGGCTGTGTCCTTGGCAGCTTCTAGCATGGAGAAGGCAAGTGAAGCACACATTCCAAGAATGGGTGTAGTGGGTGAGGAGCCACTGATGCTCAGGTCCAGCTTGCGAGTCAAACCAACAGTCACATCTTCTTCTTTTTTTAAAAAATAAATTTATTTATTTATTTATTTATTGGCTGTGTTAGGTCTTTGTTGCTGCGTGCGGGCTTTCTCTAGTTGCAGCGAGTGGGGGCTATGCTTTGTTGTGGTGCGCGGGCTTCTCATTGTGGTGGCTTGTCTTGTTGCAGAGCACAGGCTCTAGGTGCACAGGCTTCAGTAGTTGTGGCACAAGGGCTCAGTAGTTGTGGCACATGGGCTCAGTAGTTGTGGCTCACGGGCTCTAGAGTGCAGGCTCAGTAGTTGTGGTGCACGGGCTTAGTTGCTCTGGGGCATGTAGGATCCTCCCAAACCAGGGCTCGAACTGGGGTCCCCTGCATTGGCAGGCAGATTCTTAACCACTGCACCATCAGGGAAGCCCTGTCACATCTTCATGATGATATCTGCCAACATGCTCGCATCTCCATCTCCACGGTTTCTGAGGCTGAAGCTTCCGTAGCAGGGTTCCTCCCTCCCAGGCCTCTCCTTCCTTGCATCCAATGCTCCATCCTGGCATCCAGGCTGCACTCTGTTGGCATTGTCCAATGCGCTTCCTGGCCGGGCCATGAACTTTCATCCCAAAGCTTCACTAAAGGCATTTGTCTTATAGTGGGATTATTTTGATAGCAATAAACCTGAAACCAATCCATCTGGCTCAATTTGAGAGGAATTTATCATAAGGAATGAGGGGTACATCTTTGAACCCAAGGCCTAAAGATTTGACCATCCTTCAGGAGGGACATACTGGACTTGGAAGGCCACTAGATGCCAAGGCAGATATTCTGTTAATCTTATTCTCTCTCTAGTTCCACATAGACTGCCCTCTACACATATACTCTACATTTTGCTTTTCAGTCTTGCTTTGCTGATCACCTCTGTCAGCTCAGTCATGGTGCACAGACCATAAATGTCTTTCCCAAAGAAGCAGCCTCAGTTTACATGTCCTGAGCAGTGTGGGATTTGCAGTTAACTGAATATACTTCCTGAATTCCCATTCCATATTCTTCTCTCACTGCACTCCAAATTCTCTTCTATTACACACGTCCTACTCTCTGTCTCTTCTCCCAGATTTTTGCCTATCAAGGTGTCAGCCAAACAAAGGGCCCCACATTCATCAAGATCCATCCTCTTAGAAGATAGCTGTTTTAAGTTGCCAAAACCAACATTTTTGTTGTTATTATAACATTTCAAAAGTCTTAAAAAATTGCCTGTGTCATAAGCTCATTATTTTAAGGCAGAATGGTTGCCCTGGATATTGTTGAAAGCCATTCTTTTTTCTGAATGTTCCTGTCTTCTTCTCTTCTCCCTCCCTCCCTTTCTAGAGGGAGAGAGAAAGGGAGAGGGAGAGGGAGAAGGAAAGAGAAAGAGAATATGAATGAAAAAATACAGCTCAAACCAACAACAATGGAAGTTCTCTGAGAGAAATCAAAGCCTGGGGGTGCTATAGTGGATTCTTTCCTTTACTTAGCACCCATTTTACACTTCTCCCACTTTGGGGAACTCTCTCCCCACCTTTCTTTAGGGTAGTTATCTCTTCTCCCTCATTCATATAGCTTCTGGGTGGGACTGTCAATAAGTTGCCTTGGTCTTCCTAGCCAAAGCGTCAGCGAGTGACCCAAACAAAGGCAAATGGATTGATTCTCATTTGGGGGACTTTAAATATTGAGTTCATTGATTCCAGCAAGAAAAGGTGCTCAGAGCCGCTGCTTTGTGGTGTTGTCACCCCGACTGTTCATCAGATCCTGCTGATTGGATCCCTGCTTCCTTTTTTTCTTCTAAGATTGGCAATTTAGTAGGTTCTTTAATTCTTTGAGTGACCCTATACACTCCCAATAAAGCTGTTTTGCTCAACGTAGGCAGAACCGCTTCTGTTGTTTGTTAATAAAATAACACAAGCAAAGACCCAGCTGATATAGAGACTATGTTATAGAAATTCTTGATTCCATAGATTTTATCTTGCATGATCCTCTGGACATGGTTTCTCTGTTACACTCATGCTGGGGTGCTGAGAATTGAATGGGCAAGTATAGTGGCTTAGTGCCTTGTTTATTTCAGGCAGAATTAACAGAGTATGTTGTAATGGAAATGGAGTCATATATGTTCATGGTTGTATTCCAAAGTTTGGTCTGGGTTCTGGAGATAGATATCCCAGGTAAAGTTTAATTAACAGCAACTCAAAATCAATCCAACTTTGAATGTGCTGCAACTTGAATCTCACAGCTTGGCTCCCTTTCCTTGTTTCATTAGCAAAGATTTTTCATTATCTGTGGGAATAGAGTAATACATATATTTATAATGTACAGGAGAGTATACAATAGGAAGGGGATTCTGAATTAGTTTGGCAGCTGAGGGATGCAAACAGGGAAATCTATCAATAGCTTGGAAACAACATAGTCCCCAACACACCTGGGTGACTTCCTGTGGTTGCGTCTCTCTCCCTTTCTCCTTCTCCCCCATCTTCCCCTCTCCCCTCTCTTCTCTTACCCACGTGCATACCTTATACAAGTTTTCTATTCTGTTTATATCTCATATTGAGCAGCATCTTTCTCTCCTGTGATTAAAAGTAAGGACTTTAGGATAAGACAGCAGAAAGATTTCATTTCACCTCTGTCACTTTCTAGCTGCGTGACTAAGGACAAGTACTTGTTTCAAGGCCCAGTCTTCCCATCTTCAAAATGGAAAGAATAAAAGTCTTCATATGTGGGTTAGAAGGAAAGAACTTGACATAGTGACTGGCCCACGGTGGGTGCTTTACCTATTTCTATTTTTGTTATTTCCTTCCATAAAAGAAGAAAATTCCTCCTCACTCATTCTCAGCATGTACTTGTTACACTTACCTATGCCTCACTGCATTCCACTGTCTTCTCATTGTGTTCAAGCCCCTCCCCTCCCTTGCCCCATAGTAATGGTCCCCAGAGGGAAACTATTATGGAATCTCATTCCTAGGAGTATTTTAGTAACAATGGAGAAATGTTAGCACTTAGGAGAATCCTGGTGAATTTCCCTTTACACTAGGGAAACATAATTTTAGATTATTTTAGTAATTTTTTCACGGTGTATTGCCTTTTTCAGTGTCTCACTTCCCATGGTCTTTTGAGAATTCAGGTAAATTTCCAGATAAAAGCTATAAAGAAAAATATGGATACTAGATGTTGCAACCTAGGGTCAAACCTCACTCAGAATCTTGGAACAAGTTGTAAGTACAAACAAGATTTTTGAAACTGAGCCCACTGTGGAGGAGAACATCTCTGTGTATTTATTACAACAACAAAAAATGAGTTCACATTCAGTGATCAGACTTGTTGAGAATGCTTTGTAGAAATAATTTTTTCTCCTGCAATAAAGGATATTAACATTTGTGTGTGCGGAGTCTTTTTGAAAAATAGGTTCATTTAAAGGATATCTCTTGCTTCCCTTAAATGTCCTGTTGTTAGTATATTTGATGTCGGTGTTGAGAAAACGTTTATTCTTTTAAGCCCAGCAATATGTGAGAAATACTATTTTTCTAGCTAAGACAGTCTCAACTTGGCTGTTTTCCTAGACTCCTGATTCTACTTTAAGATGTGTACTCTAGATTATGGCCAACATGCGTGCATATTTCCTACAGAAACTTGGGGGCTTATCAATAGTTGGACTTGAAAGTACAGTGGCTCTAATGGGAAAACCTTGCTTTGCTGAACCATTAATGCTCAAGGTTTAAGTGTAAAAGCCCAACTGTGTCTAATCCACTCCCTATCACCATTTCCAACAGGAGCTTGGAACATCTCAAAGTCAGGAGCTAAGCGGAGGCAGGGCTCTAGTGATTTAAGAGGCTGAAGAGATTTTCTCTCTCTGAGTCAAAATTTTTCTCATACTGCTGTGAGATTTGACACTGGAGTGCAGCATTCGAATCCCTGTTTACTACAGGGACTTTGAAGGTAACCTCATTGCCTGTCTTGGTTCTCTTTCTTTCTTACCGTGTTTGACAATAAATTCTGCCTCATGGTACCCCAGGCAAATTGCCTGATCAACGTCCTCAAATAATGATTGATGGTCCAGTTCTCTAGAAGTTTGCATTCAGATCTGTTTCACAACAAAATGCACTTCTTGACATGTGTAATCCTCTGTAAGCTTGACTAGAGAGCTTGGTTTCTGTTTTCCCTAGGATTTGTGTGTATGTGTGTGAGGGGGTAGGGGATAAAATTTATCTTACTTTGAAGATGAGAGAGAAACACTGAGGAGACTAAACAGTGTTAGGAGGCGGAAATAAAACTAAGGAAACATGATATAGAGAAACAAATGGGGAAAATTAATTTAAATAATGGGAAGGGGAGAGAAAAGGAAAGCAAAATTTCTTCACTTGTATGGCAAAATGTAGGTCAAATTAAAAGAAAATCTCAACTTGTGTTTAAAACATTGTCTTATCATAAAATAGTGAAAATGTTCCAAGGTAAATAAAGGGGACCATGTAAGCCCTCTGTTCTTCTCTCCCTCCACCACCCTTATCGCACTCCCAGGGATAATCACTATTAATGTGACCTGTGTTCTTTCACTTCCTATTGGGTGATCTTGGGAAGGCCACTGAACTCTCCAAGCCTTGGTTCCCACATCTGTAAAGTGGGAATAATACAAACTACTCATCTCATAGCCTTATTGAGAGGACTTAAAGGTATATATCTTTGGTATATATGTATGGCACAAAATAAGAGCTCAGTGAATATTGGGCATTATTTTTGTAGGCACATACAAATACATGTATTTTCTAAAAAATAAAATTGGCATCTCATCATGTATACTGTGATAAAAATTACTATTTTTAATATAATAATATGTGAGAAACATTAAAAATGATTGCTATATATTATTGTATTTAAATGCATGCATACAATCCCATTACAGTTAATGATGTTTTCTTCAATTTGCCTCATTCTTTTTATGCCTTCTCCATCCATACAGTCCATCTTGAGGAAATCCACGTAAAAGCTTAAATGTGTATGCATATATTTTCCTTCATGATCATATATATCATAGACAAAAGCACATATACATATTCATATGGAGATTTTGTCATTGATTTACAAAAATAAGATTAAAGTATGCAAATATATTTTTATAAGAGTTGCAAATTACAAAACATCTTTTCCTGAGCCTTTCTCTACTAATAGAGTCTGGAAAGCTTAAAATTTGAATTACAGCAGATGTCCTTGTTGCTGGGGATGGTTTAGGCAAGAGTGCCAGTGCTCGTCAGCTATACCCAAGGAGAAGTTTGTTGCAACGTTTCTAGGAGAGTTTTAGTTCCTGATAAATAGGATAAATTTGGATTTACTAGTTTTAATTTTTTTTCCTTCATCCTTCTTAAGAAGTGGAAATGATATCTGATATGACAATACCATCTTTGGGCCATGATGCGACAAGTGTGAGGCCAAGAGCCAGAATCTTAATGGTGGCATCTTAAGAATCTGGGTACCCGATAACATTTTGAGTGGCTGAATTAGTGCCAGCAACTGCTGATCCCCAGATTTCTAAAATAAACCACTATCTGTTTAATCCATGATCATCGGGTTTTCTTTTCTTTACAACACATGCTAAACGGATACACACACTTCTCTGCATTTCGTTTTTGTCACTCAAAGAAATCTCATTGCAATTCTAATTGATTATTTACCATGGCAGCACACTGTTTCATGATGTGAACTATTATAACTGATTCAACCCTTCTCCAAATAATGATTATTATTTATATCCAGTAGTTCTTTTTTTTTGTCTTGTTGTGTTTTTTGGTCACTTCAAACCATGTTGCATCAAACCTCCTTAAACTACATTATCTTTATATACTGAGACTTTTATTTTTATGGAATAAATTTCCCAAAGTGGAATTGCTAGGTATATATATATTTAAATTTAATAATTATTGCCAGAATGTATTCCAACAAAGCCAGTAACAATTTACATCTTACCAGCAACATGCCAGAATGATCCTGTTTTCCACACACCCACACTGGCAATAGTTGTTATTCAGTTTTGCTAGCCTGATGCTTATAAAATCATAACTTACTGTTGAATTCGTTCACATTTTCCTTCCTACTAGTGATTTTAAGCTCTTTTCCATATTCTGTCGGCTATTCGGATTTGTCCTCTGTGAATTTCTATTCATAACCTCACCTATTTTCTCTTGAGGAGACTCCTTGTTAATTCAAAAGAGCATTTTTATATTATAGGTACTAAATTTCCATCCACAGCATTGGACTGTTCTATTTTGCTATAAATATTTAAACTTTTATAGGGTAACTATGGTTTTTAAAACACCTTATTTTCTAGTCATAAATAAGAGAATCTGCTTTACCATGAAATTATAATTATGAATTATAATATGAAGTCACCTAATTTGTTTTACAGGATTTCTATTTTTCTTTCTTTCCCCCACCCGCTCCATACTATCTTTACTTAGTATTATGTAAGATAGGGTTCAATTTTGTCTTCTTCCTGATGGATGGCCCTTACATCAACATGATTTTAAAGAATCCATCCTTTCCCCTCTGAAATGAAATATCAATTTGTCATACATTACATTCTCATGTATATTATTTCTTAAGTCAACCATGGTATTTTATATTGGCGAAAATATTATCCATTCCCTCTAGGGTTTCAAATGTGTTGTCTAATATTTGCCTGTAATATTTCTTCTATTGTAATTCTTTTTACGTCTTCTTTGCCTCTGGTTGGGTTTCCCTTTTAATTCCTAATCATTTATGTATGTGTGCATGTGTTTATTTCTTCCTGAGATGAGCTTATTTATTTTTCCTATGAATTCTTTGTTTTCATTTTTATCAAATCTTTTCATCCATATAAATTTCAGCTTCCTGTTTTATTTTGTTGGTGGTGGTGTTTTTTTTTTTTTTTTTCAGTTTTTCTGAGATGAATTCTAAGTTCCTCTATTTTTCATCTTTCATCTTTAATGATAAAGATATTAAAGATAGGTATTTTTTTTCCCAGTAGAGTTTTTAATTTGTGCTCTAGCTTTTAGTGTAAAGTTTATTTTTTAGTTTATAATTTCCTTCTGGTCTAAGGGCTAACCAGAAATTTTTATCAAATATTATAAATATTTGAAATTATTTATCAAAGCATATAGCCTATGTAATTATAAGCTTTATTTAATTACATAGATTATTTTGGAATTTAAAATGTTTTCTTTGTGGAAAGCATAAATTTGGTTTTCGGAAATATTGTATAGCATTTAAGATGTATACTAATTCCCCACTCAAGGGATGTAAGGTTCTCTGTATATCTCTTAAATCATTGTTTTTCATGTTTTAAAACTTTATTTAGACATGTTACACAAAATAAACTGTACATATTTAAAATGTACAATTTCAGGAGCTTTTAAAGATATATCATCACCACCATAATCAAGATGCTGGCAAATTCCATCACTCTCAAAAATTTTCTTCCTTTGGAATCATGTTTCTTTCCATTCCCATCCACAGACAGCCACTGATCTGTTTTCTGTTGCTAGAATTGTATATAAATGGAATTTTATATAAATGAACTGATAGAGTATGTACTCTTTTTTTAATCTGGATTCTTTCATGTAGAATAATAAATTCGAGGTTTATTCATGTTGTTACTTGTGTCACCTGTTTGTTACTTTTTATTGTTGAGGAATGTTCCATTGGATGGAAAAATCAAGTTTTATTTATCTTCTCATCTGTTGAAAGACACCATGGTTGTCTCCTCAAAATAAATTGGCTATGAACATTCATATACAGTGTTTTATGTGAACATATTTTCAATTCTCTTAGGTAAATATCTAGGAGTAGACTGGCTGGGTCGTGTAGTAGGTTTATGTTTAACTTTTTAAGATACTATCAAACTGATAACCCAAGTGGTTGTACCCTTTTCCATCCCTGCTGGCAGTTATGAGAGTGTTGTTTGTCCCACATCTTCGTCAACACTTGGTATTGTCAGGCTATTTCTCATTGTGATTTTAATTTGCGTTTCCTTCATGATCAATGATGTTGAGCTTCTTTTCATATGTGTTTTGGCCTTAGTATATATTCTTTTGGAAGAATTGATTCAAATTTTTGTCCATAAATTTTTGGGTTGTTTGTTGTATTATCAAAATGTAAGAGCTCTTTCTGTATTCTTGTTACAAGTCCTTTGCTTGACATCTGTGTAGAAAATGTATTCTTCTAGTCTGTAGGTTGACTTTTTGTTTTCTTAATGGTGAATTTCAAAGAAAAAAAGGTTCTAATTTTAAAAAAGCCCATGCTGGGGAGGGGAAATTTTCCCCACTACCCCTCTTGAGTTCTTGTGGCAGGACTAATAATAAAAATGACAAAAGATTAACAGGAAAAAAATCAATTTAATTTCATGTGTATGGGAGATCATAAAATGATGCTCAGAGTGTGACCAAAAACAAGCAGGTTTTATATTTTTTTACACAAAGAAAAAATAAATTTGTGAGGAATTGACAAGACAGAGAAACTTAGGAATTTAAACGGTTTGGGCTTGGGTAGTAAATTAGTAAAGAAGTAACAAGGTTGGTTTATACAGGCTACTCAGCCCTGAATTCCCTATCTCTGGTGATAAGGATGTCTTTCTACCTTATAGGAAGGGCACCTTCCACATGGGAGATTTATTTCCTACTTTCAGGGAGACAAAGAGGAGGGTCAAAATGTCCGTCTTGCATCAGCTGTTTCTTAAGTAACTTTAATTCAAAATAATCAATATGCCACTGAGGAGTATTTGGGGGGCAGCCTGTCCTGGGCCCCAACACCCACTATATCAGTTTTTCTTTTTATAGACTGTGCATCTTATGTTTTATTCAGGAAAACTCTACCTAACTGAAAGGGACAGGTTTTCTTCAGTGTATAGTTTTAGAACAGTTTTAGCCTTTACCTTTAGTTCTACAATCCATTTCAAGTTAATTATTTTGTATGGTGTCAGATAATGGCTGATTTTTTTTTTTTTTTTTTTTTGTAAATAGATATAGAGTTGTTCCAGTATCAATTGGTGAAATGTTTATCATTTCCCCATTGAATTCCTTAAGCACTTTTGTCAAAAAATACCCACTTATGGATTCCCCATGCCAACAATCTCCAGTTAGAGCATACCTAAAGCCTTCCCTTTTTTCTGCTATAAAGCAACTCTTGCCTGCTTTTGAGTTTCTGCCAAATGCAAGTTGTGGTGGCTGATTCCTTCGCAAGCTCAATAAATAGGCTTTGCTTGTTCTCATTTGGGTGTTCTCCACTTATTTCCACATAAAATAGATCCACATAATGTAGATCTTCCAAATTTGATCTTATTAAAATTTGCATTGCTTATTCTAAAGTGTTTGCATTTCTATATAAATTTTAGAATCAGCTTTTCAATTTCTACCAAAAGCCTGTTGGAATTTCAGTTGGGAATGCATTGAATTTATAGATCTTCTGTCTTTTGCTTTAGTTTTGTCTCTCTTCTCTCTGTTCTTTTTTCTGGAGATCCTTTTATATGTATGTTAAATCTCTCATATACATCTTCCAGTTTATTATCAACTTTTCTCGCTCATGATTTTTATCTGTTTATGTATTTCTTAACACTCTGAGATTTTCTTTTCATGCCACTAAATCAAGTTTAAACAGTGACCTTGAACATTCTCTCCCTAAATTCATCTACTAATCAGTTTATTTGGAAACCATATCTTTTATCTCTGTAAAGATCTTTGGGTCAAGGTGAGTGCGAAGTGGGGGAGAGTGTATACAGATGTTCCTAGTTTTCTTTTTCTTCAAATTGTTATCTGTCTCTTCCAGAATCTCTCAAAGCCTGGTTCTGTGTTCCCTTTGTTTTGATTGTTCTTCCTCTCTTGGGCTGCTCTGCCCCTTGATGTGTTATTTATTTGAAATAAAAATCCCTGCTCCCCTGTCTCTTGTACTTTACCAGTCTGAAGGGTAGGATTACTTTATTTACCTCTGAAAACTTGTTCTAGACATTTGGGGTTTGGGGGGTCAGGGTGGGCCACCCCCCAAATATGCTGAAGTGCCATATTGATTGTTTTGAATTAAAGTTACTTAAGAAATGGCCAATGCAAGAGGACACTTTGACCCTCCTTTCTGTCTATCTGGACTCAGGAAATAAACTTCCTATGTGAAAAGTGCCTTCCCTGCACCTAGAGGTAGAAGGACACCCTTATCACCAAAGATAGGTGAGAAATGTATAAACAAATTTTGCTACTTCTATAATTTATTACTTCAAGCCCAAATGCTGTTGAGATTCTTCACTAATTAAGCATCCAAAGCCCAATTTTCTTTGTCCTGTCAATTCCTTACAAATTTATTCTTTGTCTCAAAAGTATAAAAGCTGCCTGCTTTGGCCACTTCTTAGGTCCTATTTATATGAGACCTCTGTGCACATGAATTAAATTTTTTTTTCTCCTGTTAATCTATCTTGTGTCAGTTTAATTATTAGACCAGCCAAAAGAACTCAAGAAGGACAAGGGGGGAATTGCCCCCTCCGTGACAGGGACCTGGGAGGTCTGGTACATATTGGGGTCTCTGTTGATCTGTCCCCTGGATCCACTGGTCTCTTCAAAATGAGACACATTTTGGGGGAGGGATCCTTGCTCCAGGCTTTCTGACAGTGGTCTCCATATGTCTTCCCAGTCCATGAGAAAGAAAGCTCCTCACTGGTTCTCTTCCCCAGGACTCCCACAAATTTTCACTCAGTTACCAGAAGCCCTAGGCTTTGATTGAAAAGAGAAAGATTTGAATTGGGATGAAGAGTAAAGGAATTGCTTTCAAGTCACTGTCTTTTCAGAATCCCCTATGGGCATCATTCCAGGTCAGTACCTAGAGTACTGTCTCTTTTTAACTGCTATAGGGAAATAGAGTCAATTTTAGATTGGAATGCAACTTAAAGGTCATCTAGTCCAATGACTACTCATTTATGTGTGTGTGTGTGTGTGTGTGTATGTTTCTCAACTTTATTATATTTTAATTCCAATGATTACTCTTATGAGTCCTTTTCCTATAAACCGTGTTTGACAAGGAGTGGTCCCAATCTCCTTAAAGATTTCTAGGAATTCTGATCTTGCTATTACTGTTGTAGTATTCTTTCTTAAACCAAACCCAAATATGTCTCTCTTTGGATTCATATTCTCTGCCTTTTCTTTTCCTTGGGATTCTGCAGAGGTTACCCACATCTTCCCCAGAGTTGAAGAACCTATTTGTTCTCCTCTTTGGTCATTTTCCTGCTCATTATCATTGCTATAGTTTCAAGGGGAGGGAAAGAACATTTGTAAACTACTCAGCTTTGTAACTCCTTGGACTGTCACATAAATTGTGATAAGGGAGGAGATTGAAGCAGTTCACTAAAGTGAAGATTTTAGATTCATCTTTTCTTCCTGGATTATATTAACACACTCCATTGTCTTCCTTTCCCTCCACTTATTTTTTCTAACATGAAATGAGCTTCACAGTTTTCTCTGATTATAAAAATGATTCAAGCTTATTGGGGTCAAAAATGAATAAAATAGGACGTCCCTGGTGGCACAGTGGTTAAGAATCCGCCTGCCAATGCAGGGGACATGGGTTCGATCCCTGGCCTGGGAAGATCCCACATGCTGCAGAGCAACTAAGCCCATGAGCCACAACTACTGAGCCTGTGCTCTAGAGCCCGTGAGCCACAACTACTGAGACCACGTGCCACAACTACTGAAGCCCACGTGCCTAGAGCCCGTGCTCCACAACAAGAGAAGCCACCGCAGTGAGAAGCCCATGCACCTCTATGAAGAGTAGCCCCCACTCGCCACAACTAGAGAAAGCCTGCGCACAGCAATGAAGACCCAATGCAGCCATAAATAAATAAATTAAATAAATAAATTTATTTTAAAAATGAATAGAATAAAATACAAATAAGAAACTAAAAAGAAAAATCCAAACCTCAATATCCTCAAATGACCACTTCTCTAAATCTTTCTCTGTGTGCTTGTAATTTTATGTGTTGTTACATTACATGTGTTATTTTGTAATCTCTCCTTTCACTTAACAAGATGCCATGAATTTAGACCATAGCATTTTTAGCGCCTATATAGAGTTTCTTTGTATAGATGAACTATAATTTGTTTAGCAAATATCATGTGGTGAATATTTTAGGTTGTTTCTAGGTTTTCAATTCACTCTATAAGAACAAAATAACATTTCTCTGAACCTCTTTGTACTCTTGTCTGACTAACCCCTTAAATTACTGGCATTGAGAATCACAAGGTCATAGAGCATATCCCTTTGAAATTTTTATGCGTATTGCCCGACTATCTTCCAGAAAGGGAGCATTAATTTACATGTTCACCAAAAATGTCAACACTGGGTATTGTCAATCTATTTCAGCCTGGTCAACCAGAAGACTGAAATTACCTCTCTTTTTAAAATCTTAAGTTACTTTTTTCTGATTATTATAGTTTTTGTATTCTTCCAGATAAAATTTCAAAGAGCTTTGCCAAGTTATAGAAAAATCCTGTTGGGATTAATACAATATAATAATATACTAGGGGTTAATTAGTTTTTCTCATATACATCTTGTAACCTCTTTTAAATTTTTATTTCTAGGTATTTTTACATATGGTGTAGTTGCTATTGTGAATAGAGGCTTTTTCCACTATATGTAATATTTCTTTGGCAAGAGAAAGTTTATCTTTCTTATAATTCTAAAAACTGATATGTACCTTTGTAGAAAATTTGGAAAGTATAGAAAAAGCATGAAGAAGAAGAAAACTGCATATAATCTCACTGCTTAGAGAAAAACCTCTGTCATTATTCTTTTTAATTAATTTTTATTGGAGTATAGTAGATTTACAATGTTGTGTTAGTTTCTCCTGTACAGCAAAGTGAATCAGCTACACATATACATATATCCATTGTTTTTTAGATGCTTTTCCCATACAGGTCATTACAGGGTATTGAGTAGAGCTCCCTGTGCTATACAATAGGTTCTTATCTATTTTATATATAGTCGTGTGTATATATCAATCCCAATATCCCAATATATCCCTCCCCATTTCCCCCCTGGTAACCCCAAGATTGTTCTCCACATCTGTAACTTCATTTCTGTTCTTCAAACAAGTTCATTTGTACCATACTTTTAGATTCCACAAATAAGCAATATCATATAATATTTGTCTTTCTCTGTCTGACTTACTTCATTCAGTATGACAATCTCTAGGTCCATCCATGTTGCTGCAGATGACACTAATCTTTCTTTTTTATGGCTGAGTAGTATTCCATTGTATATA